>NC_133777.1:24377378-24411175 GCF_003597395.2 Chelonoidis abingdonii
CCATCAGGCACTGTGCTCTCAACACGGAAGTGGGAACTATGGGATAGCTGAGGAACAGCTACCCACAGTGCACCGCTCCTGAAATCGATGGTAGCCTTGGACCATGGACATAAGCAATCGATTTTTTGATCGCACTGTGGACGTGCAAAACCGATTTTATAACATCGGTTTTGTAACATCGGTTTAAACTACTTCGAAATAATCGTGCAGTGTAGACGTACCCTCAGAGAGAATTGTCAAGTACTTTTAATTCCAAAAGAAGGGAGTGTAATTTTTAGCATTCAAGGGAATGAACTGCAAATAGAAACAACAACAACAAAAAGCCAATGACTATTTTTCACTGAAGCTTTGAAAAACAATCTTATTCAGAAGCTAAGAGTAAGGAGCATTGACCCTCAGTCTTTCTGAATACTGGTTTCCTGCTGTCCGATATTCCTACCTATCTAAAGGCTTCTTGTTAGCTTCTTGTTGTCATATAGCAACCCTAGAAATGAATGATAGGATTCTCTACTGGATCTATAGAATGCTAGGAATGTATGCTGGCTCTATATATACAGTGTACATATATATATATAATACACACACATACCTTACTTTAACATTTCCCCATTACAAACCAGCACAGCACTCTAGCATGTGACCTTTAAATATGTGAATAATCACATTCATGAAAATGAGATAACTCATATGCTTAAAGCTTTCCTGGCTCAAGACCAATGATTCTGAACACCGGAACTGCTTTTAATAGTTGCACATTCCTTTTTAAAAGAAAAGCCACCTTACTTCCTATGTTCTTTGGTTGCAAATCAGTGTTTTGCTTTGTTTCAAAATACCCTGTATTTGTTATTTACATTAAATTAAGCAAGGCCAGAAAACAGTGCAAACATTTAACAAGTGTTTTGGCTGGCTGGCAAAGTACAGGTAAGCAGAGTTGTACATGTGTTTCATGGCCCTCGTAACATCTCATATTATCCATAAAGGATATTAGTATTCCTAGCAACCTTGTTGATCTCACTGTCTCTTTCCATAAACTTTTCTCTTCTTACCTCTCCAGAGCAGGAGACTTAAGCTGCTCTACAAATAAAGCACTTCAGTAGCTAAAGACTAGTACAAAAAAGTATTTCTAATTGGCTGCTCAGAGATCAGACTAAATCAACTCATATGTTGAGTTCTTGGTTGACCTTTACAGTTGTTGCTATCTTCAAATCACAGTAAAAGCCAAGTGCCATTAATTCCTTTTATTCTATTTTATTTTTGCACTGGGACTTTTAACCACTCCTGAAAGTTTAACTCACATAAATGAACATAGCTCTTCTATGTGACATATTCAAGATATTAACCTTGCTTTATTTCTCCTATGAAATGTTCACATCCCTGCTGTTCCTAAACTTCTGGGTGATGACTAATTTACTCATCCAAGCAGATATTCTGTTGATGTGAAAAAGTATACTGTATGCAACAAGTGGCAAAAATCTTACCTGCGCTGTTTGGTAGGGGGAGTAAAGTATCCAAAGCCTCTTTTCCTACCCAAACTTTGCTGGAGAATTCTAAATATTGTTTCACTGCACAACTGTGCAGTTTATAATCGTCATCACAGGGTATCTTAAACAGGTGGTGGGAAGTCAACAAAAGATGGGAATACACTGGGAATGAAAATATATATCTACTTGCAGCTACTCTACATGCCTGCAGAAATAAATTTACTTCTGTAATCAAGTTAATCAGTGGAGGTCTGAGATACAAGTGCTGCTACAGATATATTTGTGACAAAGGAGGGCTAATCATTCAGAAGGAAGAGCACTATTTACTCTACTTCATCACATATATCATACTCATATGACTACACTCTGTCCACTACATAACTGCAATACAGGTGGTCAGTAAGGACTCTGAGAAATCAGTAACATTCCTATAATCCTATGAAAAGATTTCAGTCCATTATTGTTACTAATCATATATGAGGCATGTTTTTATTAGAGATGTGCAAGGTTTTGATACCTCATCTTCCTATATATAATTCAAAATGATCCTTGAGTGGGGAATAGATAGAGCCTTGGTTCCTGCCCAGCGGCAGATGCAATACACGGAACAAATGGGGATTAGAAAGGAGATTATGCTTCTGAGTCAGAATTCCTACACTGGGATGCTCCTGGAGAAGTTCAGCAACACCAACCCTCATTATGGGCTGTGTCCTTGGGACTCAAACTATCCCTAACTAAACTCTACTGGTTTGTGTGCACTCACTCTAAACCCCTGATCTTGCAGAATGGAGTCAGGCAAGTTTAGCAACCACATTTTGAACTGGAGAAAAAATAAAGGGAGCTAGGTGAGGAAAAGGTGACAATAGTCAAGGTGCAAAATGACACGATGTAGGCAAGCATTTTAGCAGCATGGAAGAATGGCTGGATTCTGGTGATGTTAAGGAGAAGTGGTGACAGGTCTGAGTAATAGCCAAGATTTCCACTGACTTCAATAGGAATTGGTTCAGGCCTTAGATGCGGCAGGAGGAGGAGAGAAAGAGAGGTTAAGGGGGTAGTAAAGTTGGTTTAATCATCAATGGAGATAGAGGACAAAGGCAGAGGTTAGAAATTAGAGTGAGAGTACAAAGAAATATTTATTATTATAATATTTTCCCCTTGACAGATCGGGTAAGTAGGTGATGAGGTCATTAGTCATCACATTCAATTTCTAGCCAATTGACATTTTGTCTGAATCAGGACTAGAGCTGGCTGTGTAGTGGAACAATTCATTTGCAATGTACAAATATTGTAATGGATCATAATGGTCTTTCAATGCAGCCGTGTTCACCTCTCTTGTTGTTTGCTTTTCTATAAACATTCGTGGGAACAGGCTTTTGTTAGCTAAATGTTGTGGAATGACTGCTTTTCACATAAAAACATACCTCTCTTTACACCTCAACAGGGTATGTACATGTGAATATTATGCATGCTATTCATCCTATTTATGAAGTTTCAACCTTCCAATCTGGGAGCAGAAACAATACAATGTGACTTAGACTACTACACACACAACATGAAATCCTAGCTGAACTTTGCAAACATCTCAGATGCTGCAAGCTGTTTGCCTAAAGTGTTCATTGAACAGTTAAGAAAATAAATACATCTTTAAGAATCAAAATCTGTTTGTAAATAATTCACAACCAGAGAAAAAGGATTTTAAATACATTTTTTCACTATGAAAATAATTGCTTGTTTTTACTACAAAAACCCTAAGTTAATGTCATGGTATCAATAAATAATTTGGGCTGACTGGAAAACAAGAATTCTGTTTTGAGATCCAGGAAAATTGTTTTCATTCAGCATCAGGATGAAACCAAGGTCTTTTGAAACTTTTCGTGAAAAGCAGAGAAGACAGAATGAGGTGTGATTGTGTAGCCTGATTTTTTCTCTCTCTGGTTTGACCAGAAATTCCATCCTGGTCTTGAGAAAGCTTCTTTTCAAAATTGATTAAGCTCCACAAATTGGCATTTTCTCAGGGTCAGAAAGGACTTTCCCCTTCCAATGTTGTTTTTTTAATCTCCTTCCTCTGAAGCATCAGTGATTGCCAGAGCTGGAGATGGGATATTGAATGGGGAAGGTTAGAGCTCGGAGGTGACACTGAGTATTCTGTAAAAGTAGCAAAGAGTCCTGTGGCACCTTGTAGACTAACAGAAGTTCTGGAGCATGAGCTTTTGTGGGTGAATACCCACTTCGTCAGATGCATGTCCGTTTCTGTTTCTCAAATGCTTGGCTGACTGGTTCTTACTCACACGCTCAGGATCTAACTGGTCATCATATGTGGGATTGGAAAGAAATTTTCTCCCAGGTCAAATTGGCAATTACCTTGTGAGTTTTTGCTTTCCTCTGCAGAGTGTGGGTGCCAGTCACTTGCCAGGATTAGCTGGATATATCTCACTTAATCATTCCCCTGCCTCTGCGGGGACCTTGTGCACCTCACACCCTCCTGTCCACTGCCTGTGGCGCATAATAGTCTAGTCTCCTGTAGGCTGTAATGCTTTGGTCTAATTTCAGTGTATTTGGCATGTGGGTGCTGGATAGTGCTGGTGACCTGTGATATACAAGAGGTCAGACTAGATGATATGTTTGTCCCTTCTGGCCTTAAACTCTATGACCTAAACCATTTTGTTGAAAAATTCCCTAACAGTTCTAAATACAGTGATTGATTATAGGTTATAAGAAAAATTGTATGGAAAAACACTACTTAGGTTATGGAGTCTGACTCTCCACATTTTGCAAGGACTAGTCCATATGTCATTCCCACTAAGTTGTGATTTACATGTGTATAGTACAATGTATGTTACTTTACCAGTATCCATACTCAGAATTCCCACTGGAGTCGTAACAGGACTTTTGCTTGAGGACTGATGGCTGTAGCTTTGTTAATAGGGGAATATTTTGTAATGCCTGTTGGTCTTCCCCACATTCTAGAATTTCCAAGGTGGTTTGTGTAAGAGATTAATATTGAAGTTACCATTTTTCTTGTAAAGTTTCTTGTTTTATTAGATCAAGAGAACTTTGCATACTTTTTTAATCAAACTGCATATTTTTTTCTGATTCATTTGCCTTCCTCATTTGAATTTGTATATGTTTTGCTGAATCAGTTGTATATTTTTGTCCTCAGAGGTCAAGTACTCTACTACTTGATCTGCATACTTTGATAATCCTACTGCATGTTTATCTGATTCACCTGGATGCTATGTTAGCTGAAGCATTTTCCTTGATTACATTGCCAGTTTAATGGGTGCTGAGAATGCACATGCTATAAACTGGGCTGCAGGCATTAATGGCTTCAAATCTATATTCATTTTAAATTATGATGCATTTTAAAAACTGAGTTATCTATTTTATTTTTTGCATAATTTGTTAATTCATTATGCAAACTACTGTCAGGAGTACTGAAAAAGTGCACAAAGCAGAAACATGAAGTTGAAAATGGTAATAGGCAGCGCATGTTTGAAGCATAATATATAGGATCATAGTTAGCAAGAGTTGAAAAAGACTTATTCATTTGTTATGTTTATCCCATGTGAAGCTCAGTAAGCAAAAAAGATTGCATGGCAAACTGAATCATAAGTTTAAATTCAACTGCTGAAAAGTGCATCCCAAACAACTGCAATACTCAGCTGAGCCAGCTGTTTTTCAGAATGAGAGAAGGTATAGTAAAGTCAGCAGAGAATTTTAATACTAGGTAGGTAGAGGATCAAAAATTAAGGGGCAATCTAAAATTTAGACATAGAAATGATAAGTCATCATGATCCCAAATGATTTAAACAAAAATATCTGTTTTCCGCAGCCACATGTTGTTGTTTGGACTGAGCTCCCTGGACTTCATACAAACAGCAGCACAGTATGAAACACACCAACCAGGTGTATTTTTACTTAAGAATACTTAGCACAGACCAGACTGTGAGAAAAACTACAACTGGTAACATGCATAGATGGTAACTGATGCCTTGATATGTCGACAACATGAGTGAAAATCTGACTGAGAGTTAGATTGGGATAATGCAACCTAACACAGCTGTTAAAGTAGTGCTCTTTGAACCTTCCTCCCTCTTCTCTATTCCCATTACCTCTATGCACCACACAAGGGCACAGAGACAATCTAGTCCAAATGGCTGATTCAGCAGACATTCCACGTAGAGAACTTCTACTGATTTAAAGTATATGGAAGTTCTGTACATAGAGTATCTAGTGAATTGGTATCAGCTAAAGCATGCCCTGAACTGAATATGCTGTATAAACAAAATTAGCATCTCAGCTCTTAGATTCAATCCTGATACTGTTGCTCAGTTTTCACTCAGCCATTGTAACACAAAACTTGCACTGACATCATTTGAAGCCACTGAAGTAAACAGGTTTGCCTGAGTAAGATGTCAGTGTGATGGCTTTGGTCACAGAGACCCCCTAGGGACTGTCACCTGTTGTGCTAGAATTACCTCTGAGCCTGTTTTCCACTGCCAGCTTGGGACTCCAGAACCCTGCCTTGTTGAGCCAGACATGCCAGCCTGCTGCAACACAGACACAGGTCTGGTCCACACCCCTAACGCTGCAGACTTTAACCAAAAACTGCTCAGCAAGTTACCTATCTTCAGCACCCAGACACCCAGCTCCCAATGGGATCCAAACCCCCGATAAATCCATTTTACTCTGTATAAAGCTTATACAGGGTAAACTCATGAATTGCCCACCCTCTAGAACACTGACAGAGAGCTATGCACAGCTGTTTGCTCCCCCAGGTATTAATCACTTACTCTGGGTTTGTTAATAAACAAAAGTGATTTTATTTAATATAAAAAGTAGAATTCAAATAACAGACAGAACAAAGCAAGTCACCAAGCAAAATAAAACAAAACATGAAATTCTAAGCCTAATACATTAAGAAACTATATATATGTAAAATCGCACCCTCAGAGATGTTCCAATAAGCTTCTTTCACAGATTAGACTCCTTCTTAGTCTGGGCCCAATCCTTTCCCCGGTGCAGTTTTGTTAGTTTCAGCTCAGGTGGTAACTAGGCGTTTTCTCATGACTGCAGCCTCCTTGTTCTGCTCCACCTCACTTTTATAGCTTTGGCCCAACGCAGTAATCCTTTGTCTCTCTGGGTTCCCACCCCTCCTTCTAAACGGAAAAGCACCAGGTTTAAGATGGATTCCAGTATCATGTGACATGTTCACATGTCTTGTGAGACTTCATTTCCCACTGACTGTCACCCACATATACAGGAAGGTTTATAAGTAAACAGAGCCATTTACAACCAGTTGTCCTAGTTAATGGGAGCCATCAAGATTCCAAGCCACCATTAATGGCCCACACTTTGCATAGTTACAATAGGACTTCAGAGTAATACTTCATATTTCTAGTTTCAGATACAAGAATGATACATTCATGCAAATAGGATGAACACAGTAGATTATAAAATCTGTAATGATACCTTACAAGAGATCTTTTGCATAAAGCATATTCCAGTTACATTATATTTACATTCACAAGCATATTTTCATAAACATATGGAGTGCAACTTCACAGTCAGATTTTGAGCACTGGCTGGCTCTATGCACAGCTCCCAGAAGAATAACTTCTTTCAGGGTATGAAAAGAATAACTCCCAGTAAGCCTGCTTGGCCAGAGAGATTCTGTCTCCTTTTGTCTCCTCTGGATTAGCAGCTGCCTACAGACCACAGAAGTCCTGGTCTGACAGGATGCAGTGACAGCAAATCCAACCATCAAATGTGGAATTCCAATAATAGGCTAAATCTACTTTATGATCTGGTAACCAGTTGACATATATATGATTGAGTAAACCTGGGTTTTACTGGCATGGTATGGGAGGGTTTAAAACCTGTCTGGTACCCTGGTTTCCTGTCTGCACGAGGAAGGGGAACTTACCACAACTAAAAAGCTAAGACGACTTGCTGAAATGCCATAATGAAATAAAATTCCCCATTTGTTTCACTTCAATATTTGTGTGCATTTGCCCCACTTGCTCTCACTGTATGTAGATGTTGCTGACATTTTTTGATTCGCTTCTTTGTGCTGGTTCTTGATGGACTGAGAGATTCACTCCTTCACAGATGTGGCTAACAAACTTTTATTAAGCCAAACAATGATCAGTTACCAGTGGGAAGCTGCAGGACGACCACCACCCAGTCACTCCAGCCCCAGACAACACATAGCTGCTTTCCTTTTTTTAGGCTAGTTATGAGATTTGTTTGTTTTTGTACATATGTATTTTTAATTTTTTTTTCTTTTGTTAGCACAAAACTTGTACTATCTCAAATTGGGTATTTTTAGCTTTATGATTATTTCCTGGTGCTTTTACAGGCATGATTACTTTGCAGATTTTTTACACATGTGCAAACTAAACTCGATTACTCTGCAATGTTGTACACGTGCACAGTTCTGCTTATGATTAAGCTTCTATACATTAGCAGAAGAGTCTCTTAAGTCACAGCAGGCTTCTATCAAGCCTAAAATAAGCCTTTGCTCCCAGCACTCCCCACCATGAAACTACAAAATCCTTTCTAAGGCTTCATCAAAGTTTGGAGGTGGAATGGAAAAGTTATCTTGTCCCTTATTCCAGGTAACTTCTCTTAGAACTAATGGAACATTGGCCAGTTATAACGTTTGTGTCTCATATTGGCAGTGTCCAACCACAATGCTACCTACTCTTTGCCTTTTCTAGCTTTTGCAACCTTGTTCCCATTACGTCAGCCCTACTGTGCAATTTTGGGTTTCTTCATCCAAGGTGAATCCACATGCCTGACCTAGTTCTGAGGCCACAGGTACTACAAGTAGGAAGGATTTATGCCTTATTAAGTTTTCCCTTTTTATTAGCATAATAGATTTCTGAGTAGCACTTAATTTTACTATTTTTATTGTTTCAGCATTGTATTTGTTATAAACTTAGCCCCTTTTTCTATATTGAATTTATTTTAGTTTGTAGATTTTGTACTAGGAAGCTACTATACTATGAAAAAGTAATTGCTTTTGCCACATTAGGATGGTTCATGGCTTGTTTTGATTTTATTGATTGCTGCTTTTACTGTCCTAGACAACTGGTTTGTTATTTTTGTATTTTGAACATTTTAAAAAATATTTTTATTTTGTTGTTTATTTAACTTTAAAAGTTTTCGCAATTGAACTTTTATTCTTTGATTTTCTCCTCCTCAATCTCCCCCCTACACGCACACTCTGATATTGTCTAGCTGACATCTCACATTTAAGTCAGTGCAGCTAACAAAAGCTCAGTCTGACTTCCCTACCCTTGTTATTTCTAAATGTACCCCCTTTAATAAATTTGCTGTTTTTCAAAGACATTTTATTTGCAGTTCTGTGAGTGTTTATTGCAGACAAATGTGATAAATTGAGATATAATACTCTGCAGCACCAAGAGAGTGTCAAGGTTGATGAGAGGGGGGGGAAGCCGGTACAAATTACCGGGGACCAGTGGTCCTGAAGGAGGTGTGGGGCCCGGCTTCCCCAGCCCTGTTAAGCTGGTCTGTCCTTGCTGGGGGGCCCAAAAATTTTTTTGCACCGGTGCCCAAACCCACTCTTGGCAGCCCTGGAGAGCATTAATGTCTATGGAAAACAAAGAGATCTCAGTTGAAAGATTCATGTACACTAATTGCATACAGTTCTATACCTTGACTAATCAAATCTGCAATTCTAGGGAGTCAAAGGGTGAAATCCTAAGTAGATCAAAGCTCTGACTGACTCCAAGAGAGAAAGAATTTCACTCTAAGTGTTTCACATTAAAGCCATCTCTTTCTACCTTTCCTGACTGACATTATGCAGTTATATCACGTAGCGCAATTAACAGGCCATGGGTGTTTAAGGTTAATGAGTAGGTTAAGCTTTTTTCTAAAGTCTTTGTTAGCATATGCTTCATACAGTCTACCCATTAAAAAATAGATCACTTTAGAAGGTTGAAATTAGTCAGAAACAGTCTTCAGAGAGTGCGTAGGATAGCATGTAGGGAGGTTGAAAATTGGTCAGATCCACTCATTATATGTCACATTATCTCAGAGCAGGAAATGTTATATATGATGCATAATATCCTGAGAACAAGGAATTGTAGGAGAAATGGTGTCTGTCTGTCTGTCTCTCTCTCATGACAAATCCTTCAGTACGAGTCAGATCCAAAGTCCATTTAAGTCAAGGTGAAAAACTCCCATTGAGTCCAGTGAACTTTCTTCAGGTACTAGGTATTCATAATCATCAGCACTATGCTATTAACAGTTGTACTGACCTCATCAGAAATTAAGCAGCGTCCCTCTATAACAGAAGCAGGAGGTGGAAACACAGACAGTTGCTTTTGTCATCCATTAGCAGAGCAGAATCCTGCTATTATTTACCAAAAATAAGTTCTCTGTCACTCAAAACATGCTTTGTTTTATGACTTTAACATTCTAAAAATGAAATTGAGCAATATATAACAAATATATAACTGTGTCAGCATTTTCCGTTGAAAATGTGCCATCCTCTCACTGTTTAATTTGGTCTTGGAATTAAGCCTCTCTCTCTTTTTTTGGGGCGGGGGGGGAAAGAGGGGGGAACAAAACCTAAATTAAAAACATTTTTCCTGCATAGACTCATAAGGCATCAAAAGACACTTCTGAATTTTTCATAGTTTGGACATTAATACGAGGCTTGGCAAGATGATGTATTCTTGGTATAAAACTAACAGAATATACTGAGAGAGTTTCAATCACAATTCAATGCACTTTATTTCAGTTGCTACACCTGAGCTTTTGGCTTCAAAATGCCTGTGTAGAGATCTGAAATATCACATTAAAACATGCAGAATCATGAAAATCTCCACAGTCTCATCTCTTGTTGTAGCCCAGTCGGCTAGTTTGCCTTTGTTATATTTACTGCTTTGCATTATATTCAGCAGTAATGCGAGAAACCTACAGGCCTGTATCTTGTAAGGCGTTAGCTCCACCAAGTTAGCATAAGGCTTGAGACCTACTGTGATAAAGGAAGAGCGGGGGGAGCTCCCTTTTATGAACACCCAGCCAGCCGGTTAGCTATAAAGTCCCTCTTGGGTGGCTGTTCTCTGCTTGCTTTACCTGTAAAGGGTTAAAAGAGTCCCCAGGCAGAGGAAAGGGCATGGACTCCTGACCAAAAGAGCCAATAGGAAGGCTGGAACTTTTTAAAATGGGGGGAGAACTTCACTTTGTGCCTGTTGTGGCTCTCTGGAAAGAGGGGAACAGGGCAGCAGTTTTGCTGTGAGAAGCTGAAGGCCAGATATGAAAATCATCAGATCATATCTAGAACTACCTGTTTAACAACTCAGACATGTAAGTAGGTCAGGAATGTTTAGAAAGATGTGATTAGCAACGGTGGCTCCAGGCACCAGTGCTCCAAGCGTGTGCCTGGGGCGGCAAGCTGCGGGGGCACCCTGCTGGTCCCTGCGAGGGCGGCAGTCAGGCAGCCTTCAGCGGCTTGCCTGCGGGAGGTCCGCCGGTCCCATGGATTCGGCGGCAATTCGGCAGTGGGTACACCGAAGCCGCAAGACCAGTGGGTCTCCCGCAGGCAAGCCGCCAAATCCACAGGATCGAGGACCTCCCGCAGGCAAGCCGCCGAAGGCAGCCTGCCTGCCATGCTTGGGGCGGCAAAAAAGCTAGAGCCACCTCTGGTGATTAGGTTTGTTTCTTATGGCTAGTGGACTTCTCTGTGCTAATGCTAATGCTTTTGTTTTGCTTGTAAGCTTTAAGCTGGATCTCAAGAAGGTTATTCTTGAAATTTAATTTTTGTAAGTGGGTTTTTAAAATCTGGCAAAAGCTTAAGTTCCAGATGTATTTTCTTTATTTTTGTTTTTAATAAAATTTACCTTTTTTAAGAACAGGACTGGAGTTTCGGTGTCCTAAGAGGTTTGTGCATGTTGTTTAATTAGCTGGGGGCAACACCTGATTTCCTTTGTTTTCTTTCTCAGCAATTCCCCAGGAAGGAGCAGGGGGATACCCAACAGGAAGGTTCCAAAAAGGGGTTTTGTTTTGCATTTAGGTGGTGGCAGCATCTACCCATCGAAGGTCAGAGAGAAGCTGTAACCTTGGGAGTTTAATACAAGCCTGGAGTGGCCAGTATTAATGGTTAGAATCCTTGCGGGCCCCACCTTCTGCACTCGAAGTGCCAGAGTGGGGAATCAGGCCTTGACACCTTGACTTGACCAGATGTATGGACTTTGCACAGATAAACGGCCCAGTGGAAATACCCTAAACCTGGGGGGGTCGGAAACAAGAGGGAGCATGGCATTAATGGCAGAGAGAAAGGACGGTCAGGCAAAACTGAGAAGGCACGGATCAACTCAGTATCTTAGATGCCTATATACAAATGCGAGAAGTATGGGTAATAAGCAGGAAGAACTGGAAGTGCTAAAAAAATGAATACAACTATGACACTGTTGGCATCACTGAACTTGGTGGATAATACACCTGATTGGAATGTTGGTGTAGTGGGTATAGTTTGCTCAGGAAGGATAGACAGGGAAAAGGAGGAGGTGTTGCTTATAATTAAAATGTACACACTTGACTGGAGGTAGGGATGGACATAGGAGACAGAAGTGTTGAGAGTCTCTGGGTTAGGATAAAGGGGTAAAAAACAAGGGTGATGTCATGCTAGGGGTCTTACTACAGGGCACTAACCAGGTGGAAGAGGTGGATGAGGCTTTTTTTAACAAACTAACAATCATCCAAGCCCAAGATTTGGTGGTGATGGAGGACTTCAACTATCCAGATATATGTTGGGAAAATAACACACGGGGCACGACTATCCATAAGTTCCTGGACTGCATTACAGACAATTTTTATTTCAGAAGGTTGAAAAAGCTACTAGGGGGGAAGCTGTTCTAGACTTGATTTAACAAATAGGGAGAAATCATTGGATTTGAAAGTAGAAAGAAGCTTGGGTGAAAGTCATCATGAATCATAGAGTTTGCAATTCTAAGGAAGGGTAGAGGGAATACAGCCAAACAGAGACAATGGATTTCAGGAAGGTGGATTTTGGGAAGCTCAGAGAGCTGATAGGTAAGGTCCATGGGAATCAAGACTGAGGGGAAAAACAACTGAGGAGAGTTGGCAGTTTTTCAAAGGGGCACTATTAAGGGCCAAAAGCAAGCTATTCCGATGGGTAGGAAAGATGAAAATCTGGCAAAGACCACCTTGGCTTAACCACGGGATCTTTCATGACCTACAAAATAAAAAGAGTCATATAAAAATGGAACTAGGTCAGATTACAAAGGATAATATAGGCAAATAACACAGGAATGCAGGAGCAACGATTAGAAAGGCAAAGGCACAAAATGAGCTCAACTAGCTATGGGAATAAAGGGAAACAAGATTACTTTTATTCAATACATTAGAAGCAAGAGGGAGACCAAGGACAGGTAGGCCACTGCTCAGTGAGGGAGGAGAAGCAGTAATAGGAAACTTGAAATGGCAGAGTGCTTAATGTCTTCTTTGTTTCAATCTTCACTGAGAAGTCTGAAGGAATGTCTAACATAGCGAATGCATATGGAGGGGGGTAGGTTTAGAAGATAAAATAAAAAAGAGCAAGTTAAAAATCACTTAGAAAAGTTAGATGCCTGCAAGTCACCAGGGCTGATGAGATGCATCCTAGAATACTCAAGGAGTTAATAGAGAGGTATCTGGGCCTCTAGCTATTATCTTTAGAAAGTCATAGGAGACGGGAGAGATTTCAGAAGACTGGAAAAGGGCAAATATAGTGCCCATCATAAAAAGGGAAATACAGACCAGTTAGGTTAACTTCTGTTGCCGGGAAGATATGGAGCAAGCAATTAAAGAAAATCATCTGCAAACTCTTGGAAGGTGGTTAGGTGATGGGAATAGCCAGCATGGATTTGTAAACAACAAATTGTGTCAAACCAAACTGATAGCTTTCTTTGATAGGATAACGAGTCTTGTGGATAAGGGAGAGTGGTGATGTGGTATACCTAGACTTTAGTAAGGCATTTGATACGGTCTTCCATGATATCCTGTATCGATAAACTAAGCAAATACAATTTAGATGGGGCTACTAAGGTGAGCAGGGCCGGTGCAACCATTTAGGCCAACTAGGCGGTTGCCTTGGGTGCCAAGATTTGGGGCGCCAAAAAGGAGCGCCCCCCCCCAAAATTTTTAAAATCGTTGCAGCCGCTGCTGCTGGAGGCTGGGCTGCCGGCGGCAGCAGCTGCTTGCCGCCGGCAGCCCAAGGTGCCCCCGGGTCAGTGCGCCGCCACATCTGGGCAGCCCAGCTTCCCCCCCCCCCGGGTCAGGAGCCGCCACCACAGCCCTGCAGCCCAGGGCGCCCCCCCCCTCGGGGTCAGGGAGCCGCCGCCGCAGCCCAGGGCGCCCTCCCTCCCCGTGGTCAGGGAGCCACCACCCGACCCGGAGCCCAGGGCACCCCCCACCCGGGGTCAGGGAGCCATGGCTCGGTGGACCTGCCGCAGGCATGCCTGCCGCAGCTCCACCGGAGCCGCGAGACCCGCTGTCGCGCGGGGCGAAATGTCCCAGCGCCTAGGCGTCAGAAACCTAGCGCCGGTCCTGAAGGTGAGTGCATAACTGGCTGGATAACCGTACTCAGGAGTAGTTTTAATGGCTCCCAATCTGCTGGAAAGATATAACAAGTGGGGTTCCGCAGGGTCTGTTTGGGACTGGCTCTGTTCAATATCTTCATCGACGACTTAGATGTTGGCATAGAAAGTACGCTTATTAAGTTTGTGGACGATACCAAACTGGGAGGGATTGCAACTGTTGTGTGAGGACAGGGTCAAAATTCAAAATGTTCTGGACAAATTGGAGAAATGGTCTGAGGTAACCGATGAAGTTCAATCAAGACAAATGCAAAGGTCCACTTAGGAAGGAACAATCAGTTTCACACATACAGAATGGGAAGAGACCGTCTAGGAAGGAGTATGGTAGAAAGAGATCTAGGGGTTATAGTGGACCACAAGCTAAATTAGTGAGAACAGGTGTGACAATGTTGCAAAAAAAAGTAAACGTGATTCTGGGATGCATTAACAGGTGTGTTGTAAACAAGACACGAGAAGTCATTCTTCCACTTTACTCTGCCTGGTTAGGCCTCAGCTGGAGTATTGTTGCCAGTTCTGGGCACCGCATTTCAAGAAAGATGTGGAGAAATGTGAGAGGGTCAGAGAAGCGAACAAGAATGATTAAGGTCTTGAGAACATGACCTATGAAGGAAGGCTGAAAGAATTAGGTTTATTAGTTTGGAAAAGAGAAGACTGAGAGGGACATGATAGCAGTTTTCAGGTATCTAAAAGGGTGTCATCAGGAGGAGGGGAAAAACTTGTACACCTTAGCCTCTAATGATAGAACAAGAAGCAATGGGCTTAAACTGAGGCAAGGGAGATTTAGGTTAGACATTAGGAAAAAGTTCCTAACTGTCAGGGTAGTTAAACACTGGAATAAATTGCCTAGGGAGGTTGTGGAATCTCCATCTCTGGATATATTTAAGAGTAGGTTAGATAAATGTCTATCAGGGATGGTCTAGACAGTATTTGGTCCTGCCATGAAGAAAGGGGACTGGACTCGATGACCTCTCGAGGTCCCTTCCAGTCCTAGAGTCTATGAATAAGTATTTAGGGAGCTGAAAATAGAGTTTAAGGGGAAGTTCTGACCATAGGTAAATAATTCAACCATAGAAGTGTCCTGACAATGAATTGATATACATAACAGGCACATGAGATATAGCTAAGGCTAGCTGGCTCGCTTGCCTATATATCTTTTTTTAATAAGTTTTTTTGTGTTCTTATAAGTTTGGTTATTTGTTTTATTATTATAGGTTTATATTAGAGTATATTTTGGCTGTAACGAAATGGATCTGCAGTCCACATCCTGTATGTTGAGTGAAGGCAAAGTTAGCATACATATGTTTGGGACCTTTCATCTAGATGGATGGTGAAGAGCTAAAGCATCAGATCCATGTATGGCTATGACCTTTAACATAAACGATATATTAAGGCAGGTTGGCACAGGGGCTTTCCTAAGTTCATACTCTTTTAAGCTTAACAGGTATACCACAATTTGGAACTTGGAAAGAACTGCAAAAACCGATTAGGACAGAAATAACAAATATGATGCCTAACCACAAAAGGGCCATGGTAGCTAATAGACATATATGATAATAAGTTGATAGCATTGATATAATAACCTATGAGATTTGATATACTAACCTACAACCTATAGGAAAAAGACACTCCAACATTAGTAAGGTGAGGAAATACAAATAAGGAAAAGGTGGGGGGGAAATCCCCTATTGAATATGCATCAAACACAGTGGTGTCAGCGAAACATATTATAAAAATGGCATCCCAGCCTGGCAGTGGTAGGAGAGAAAGATGCAGTCCTTAGGAGGTTCCAGAATGATAGCCACTGGTGATAAGGAAGATAATGAGGATGAGAAAGATGATGGCTAACGTTTCAGGTTGCTCTGCAAGGGATGATGTGAATATATGGATGTGCAGATGTACATTCTGTAGTATATCTACCTTACAGAGTTGGCGGAACTTGTGACAGTGCTAAATATATTAATAAACTATATTTGTAAATATAAAAGCGTTCCTATAGTGTGAGTGTTGCAACTGTGCACATTGGGGTTCCCAACTATATAATAATTTGAATAATACTGGGCCTGATCTTGAGGCAAGAACCTGGCACCCCTCAAAGTGATAACTAGGGATTCTTAAATAATCTATATAATTAATACATAATACAAAGATCAGGCAACACTATTGAGTTTGCAAATTTTTATAATTTAAGAGAAAAACTAAATGCAACCATAACCACAAAACAATATGAAAAGTGGGCATGACTACAATGGTGCTGGAAATTGGAGAGCTGCACCCTCTGACTTGAAATAGTAACAAACATCAAATACATGGTTTCCATCATCAGCACTGCCGATAAAACCATGCATTACCAGAAAACTGGAAAATCATGAAGAGCTCTAGAAAGAAAGAAATTTGTCCCAATCATGGCCCAGGTGATCAAAAATGACTAATAATCTGGGGAGACCTCCACTGTGGGTGCCCAATTTGAGACACCTGAAAGGGATCAAATTTGCAGAAGGAGAGTGATCAGCACTTTCTGACAATGATCCTTTTAAGGTGTCTCAAGTTGAGCACCCCAAAAAATAGGGGCAACCAAAATGGACAGTCTCTTGAAAACCTTGGCCTGCATATCTAAACTTAAGCTAGACAGTTTGTTTGTTTAAGTTTTGATACATGTGAGCAAACCTCAGAAGATAATCATATGTCTTTTATAGTCCTGGAACTTTGCGCATACATCACAGAGAGCCAAATCCTGTGATGCAGGATGGCTGCTTGCTTTTGCACCTCTGGCAAAATCTGCCATGGAGCTAGAATAATAAGCCCTGGGAGTATCAGGTCAGTATGTGAGAGAATCTGGTGGAAGGCTAGCTTAGAGGCCAACATCCCTCCCTGCCAACAGCATAAAAGGTGCAGTTGAAGAACAGGACACATGGTTAGGTTCCCCAATGCTGCATGTCCCTAACAGTGGCTTCACTCTGATGTGAGCTGACAATATGAATCAGAGCACCCGGAGAACTGCTCTCTTTATACTGAGAAAGCAGCCCTCTATGGAGCAGCCCCAAAACCAGTGCTCCCTTGTGCCGCTCTGCCAGACCCCAGGATCTGGCACCCCAAAGACTGTGATATACTAAAAATATTGGAAAATGACATTCTGAGTTGATGATTTTTTCCTCTCCTTCTTCCTCTGTTTAATGCTGATGTGGATTCCATTTGTAACCAGTTTTTCAGTGACTTCTTCTAGCACACTAGCCTGACACTCAACAAGTCCGCCATCAACAGGTCCCACCATGGCAATGCAAAATAAAGGAGAGATTATCACATGAACTTGAAATCCAGAAAGCAGAACCAGTTGCTTACAACAGCTGCACTAGTTGCCTGCTACTATCAGTGTACCAAGGATATACTGGAAGACGTGGTGTAAGGCTTTATAGCGATCACATAAGGCTTGCCTCTGAGAAATTGTAGGAGTTTTTTCCTCTTGAGCACCTTATATTTTTGAGCTCAGTATTGGGGAATACAAATAAATCTGAAAGCTAAGGCTACAATATGCTTCATGAGTCCCCCCATTTTGTTAGTAAAGATTTAATAGTAGGGTGCTGGAGTGAGGCCTCAGATTAATAAACTATAGTACATGTATAGTGCATTATGAATAAATAAAAACTAAGTTCAGACAACAAATCAACAAGATGCAATTTGTGATGCAGCAACCTTGCTTTTCTTGTGCCAGTTCACCAGCAAATCTCTGACATTTTCACCCAGCACAGTTCTACTGCACTTCTCATAACAGGGAATTTCTCCTGTGAAAGCAGTGGGGATTCCCATGTGCCACCAACCACAAATCAATAAACTGGCACTCAAATTATGTTCAGAACTTTATTAAATGCCTTTTCAACCTGCATTAAAACACGTGAACCCAACTGCTATCTGGTGGTGGACCCCATCCAACCAAAGCAAGGACACTGAGTCTATTGTGTTTACACAATCATCAGCATTCAGCACTTCTATTTTTCTTGTCCAATGCTCATTTTGCAGCAGGAGACACAGAAAACCTTTGGTACCCTACAGAGAAAATTCATTTATACACATCAAATGCAATTATCTGTTGTTATCTTAGCATAAATGACAAGGACCAAACTCACAATCTTACAGATACAAACAGCTACATAAATCTAATTTTCAAATACTATCTGTGGCCTTCCCTCCAAATCAAATACTAAAGGACAGACAGGCAGGAAGCTGTTCCTCTGTTTCTGTCTGGTTTATCCTTTATTCCCTCATCCATGTAGTCTCAACCAATCAGAAGTTCTTTGTAGACTCCAAGCAACCAATGGGGAGTTTCTTCAACTGCCAGGTCAACAGAAGGGATGTGGTGGTGGGTGACAATAGAAGGAACTTGCATTATGCACATGCATCACAGGCAGGTAGAACTCCCTCAAGAGTGGATTGGGAAATGTTCTGAATAGAAAGGCACTTACTTCTCTATTAATCTTTCACAAAAGGTGCATAATAAATCAATGTTCATGTACAAAGGAATTCTTAGAATATTACCCATTACATCTTCGAGGGAAAAAGGTCTGTGTTATTGCACTGAATGCCAAAAGGATCATGAATGATTTACCAACAATTGTCAGGTTTTACACCAAAGGTCAGGAATGCATTCAAGTTTGTAAACAGTAAGAAAGAGATAACACTTCTAATTTATTGCCCTGTCACTGTTAATTCATTTGGTATTTGCTGTGACAGCATTGCTCCCAATGAATTTATTTGGTAATAATGTGGATGTCACTGCATTTATGCTCTGATCTACTACAAAATTTCAGCCAGGAAAACAAGTTAGGATCTTTGCCAGATGGAAATCATATTTTATAAATTTAAAAAAAAGTTTTAACTTATTTGGAATAGGAACCTTAAAAAAAATGTTTAACTTCCCACAACAGAAGGCTGTTTTATCACCCAAGAATTATCACCCAACATAACAGGATAGGTCTCCATAACAATATGAGGCTTGATCCAAAATTCACTGAAGTCAATGGGAGTGCTTCCATAAACTTCAATAGGCTTTGAATCAGGCTCATACTGTTTGTGTAGGTTGGTTGCTAAATATATTAACTAAATAAAGAGCCTATGTCTCTTATTATTTCTAGAGAGAGAGCTATAGCTGACTCAAGGGGGAGGGATAGCTCAGTAGTTTGAGCATTGGTCTGCTAAACCAAGGGTTGTGAGTTCAATCCTTAAGGAGGCCATTTAGGGATCTAGGGCAAAAATCTCTCTGGGAATTAGTCCTGCTTTGAGCAGGGGGGTTGGACTACATGACCTTCTGAGGTCCCTTCCAACCTTGGCATTCTATGATAAAAGTGGAAAAGCTGATCATGAATATCTGTTCAAATCCAAAAGAAAAAAATTGATCTTTCCATATTTATGACCCCTTCATGTCCATGTTGGGTAAAATTTATCTCTGTATACAGAGCCAGACCAAGTTATATGAACTACTTAAATACCACTTAACCTCTATTTTAAAGATTCAAGTGGTACATATGTCTTTTGGTGGTCTACTGTCATGAATTACACAGATTCTGAGTTCAAAATTACATACCATGCTGGACTTTCAACACATTCTTTGCCAGTGATCTGCAGACCAAAATATAGCTGCTGCAAACCCTAGGGAATTATTTCAAGATAGGATCAGGGAGAACTTTGCCATTGATTTCAATGGGTGCACAATCAGCCTGATAAGGAGTTTAATAATTTTGCACTCTATTCACAGACAATTCATGAATAAAAATAAGGGCAAACTTCATCAAATAACTTAATTTATTGAGCAATATTTACTCAGATCTAACACATGAATTGGATTCATGGTATAAGGCAACTTTATTTTACAGGCAGCCTCTTGTGATTTATGCAAGTCATCCCAATGGAATGCCAATAAAATCTTTATACCACACCATCATTTACTTGGATTACGCCACATATTTTACAGGGGAAAAAAATTAGGATGGCTTTAGAGAATTTTATTGATATGATTTTTCATATCCTTCTGCCTGTAGAACCAAGATACATTAATACCTTGAGCCCAAGTGAACAGGACTGAGGAAGAAAAAAATTATTACAAATACATTTTAGAAATCTCTAAAATGACCTCAAATAGCTTGCCTCTAAATCACAATATTGCATGTTCAAGGTCTGCTATCTCACTATTTGTAAAAGCTAGAAAACAATGCAGTATCCCATTGAGAAGGAAAGATTTCTGGCCAGGGCCAGATTAACTTTTTGTGGGCCTAGCACCAAATATATTTGTGGGCCCCTGTGGGGGCAATATGGCATGGTGCAAGGAGTGGGAGAGTGGGTCCCCAGAGCGAGGGGCCAGCCGGGGACAAAGAGGCACAGTGCGGCGGAAGCAGCCCTGCTCCGCCACTGGCACTCAATTGTATCAAGGGCCATTGCATTTTCCAGGTGGTTCTCAAGTTATTGTACCTGAATCCTGCCTTTAGTGCCAGACTGAATATTGCTGCATCTCAGACAGAAGGAAATGTTAAATTTGAGGGGTAAAGAACAAAAAACTTTCTTACCAAAACCTCATGTAAGATCTCTAGTATTACCATGCAGCAATGTGTTCCATAGATTTATTGTATGCTGTGGCTGGGCAAAATTTCCGTTTATCCCTTTAAAATTTGTTGCCCTTTAGTTTGAAAAAAAATGCAGCTACCTACAAGCAATGTATATTTTGAAATATTCAGTGCATTTTATACTTTCCCAGTTTATATTTGTAATTTTCTCTCATGCCAAATTTAATATATTCACCTAACTGTGATTTGAATGCCTTTAGAGATTTTAGCAAATGTTCTTTATACAAACAGAAACGAACATTTACAGAATTCTTGCGTAGAAGCTTATGAAATGTCATGCTTGTCTTATTTAGTTGTCCCCTAGCATTCTTTGTTACTTTGTGAAGAATGCACTTTGGGATCCCTATTTCATTTCAACTGTGATTACATTAATAATAGCACCTCATGTTGTAGATGGGTTAATCCATTTCCCACCGAGCGGGACCACATGCAATTCACTGCTGACCAATAATCAGGAAACCTGCTGATTACATTACATTGCTTTACTGCAAACTCTGGCTATATTAATATTTAATTTGTTTTACACTTCTTAATTAAGTCCTATAAACTGTGGAAACATTTAATATGAATGTCAGTTTAACAATGTACTGTCATTCTGGCTTTCAGTAGCAGTATTCAGCAACTAAATATCCAGCTTCATTTTGTTAAAAAAGGATTTTTCTTAATGTTCCTCAGGTGCAAAAGAAATTGCTCAGGTAGAAAAGGTCACCTTGATTTTCAGATAAATATTTTGCATAGTTTTCATATCTTTGGGTATTTCAGCTCTGCTGCTTGGATCTCAGTCATCAGATCTATTTGCTTTCTGATTAGCAAGAGATCAACATATTCAGGTTCTAGAAGATTGTTATTGGTGATATTCTTTGAAGTACTAAAGAAAGCAAGCTTATCTGGAGCTTTATAAATCAGGTCTCATTAGCACAGTTGAGGAAAATACAAACAAATTTGGCATGGGATTACCCATGGATATTATCTTACAAAGGGATCATTTGTGTAAAGTGATTTTCTCAGGGAAGTCGTCTGTCATTTGCCATCAGTGAGAAATGCCAATAGTCTGTAGCTGCTTTTGCAGGGAAGCTCAGCTCATGTCAATGATTCAATGCCTCCTGAAGGCACAAAATAATTTCCCAGTGCACTGTACTGAATGATATAAAAATATTATCCAGTGAAGGTTCATTGAAGGATGTGGGAAATGAAGAGGTTAGTTAGATACAGAGGGGCTTTGTTCTTACCCTTTGCAATACTCAGGCAATACAAAAAAGAACATACGATGGCCAAACTGCATCAGACCAGAGGTCCACCTAACCCAGTATCCTGTTTTCATCATTGGCCAGTACAAGATGCTTCACAGGAAGGTGCAATAACCCTGCAGAAAGCAGACGTGAGGTAATATGACCCCATGCTAAGTCTCAATATAATCTTCAATAGTTAAAGAATTGGCTTAAGCCCTGAAATGAGGTTTAGCATCCCTTCCAAAAATATTGTTATAATAAATTCTGATAACTCTGGATGATCTTATTAGTCACATAAATATTTACTAGTTTTCTAAATAAGTTTTTGGCCTGAATGACATCCTGTGGCAAGGAGTTGCACAGTCTAAGTACACATTGTATGAAAAAGTATGAATTTGCCATGTTTTAATTTTGTTGACTGTCCCCTTGTTCTTGTGAAGAGCTACAGACATTGACCATATCCTCCTAGCTGAGGATTCCCTTGGCACTGGGAAGTCATCAGTGGTGTATAACCAACACATCTGTCTCCAGTGCCACTTTTCCTGCAGCCTCCAGCACAGGGGATGGGCATAAGAGGAGGAAGAGTGACCAAAGCCTATTGAACTCTGTCTATGCTCAGCTTGTAGAGGGTCCCATGGGGATTGCTGGCAACTGACAAAGGTTAGAGTAACCCATAGGTTGCAATGGGACTGGACAGAGAATCAGATAGTTGTGAACAGTTTCCTTACATCCCCCACAGTTAATGTAACACGATGAAGCATAGAATGTGGCTCAGTATATTCATCTCCCAGTGGCCTGAGGAACAGTCTAGTCTTGAAGTAATGGGCATTTTGCCTGTAACCCTTCTGCCAGGCTGAGTTGATAGCAGCAAGGGCCGGGTTCAGTACATAGAGGTTGCCTCCCAACAGCGCAATGCAAAACCGGCTCAAGCCCCCATCCAGTGACCTGGGAAAATCTTACACACACCCCTAGGTGCCTCAAAGAGGCAATACTTCCCCTCTCACAAGCACAGAGTCTCGATGTAGCAGAAAATCTTTAACAACATGAGGTAGATGACATCAGCATTAAATTGGGAAAACAACACAACTAGGGTTCATAGATCAAACCATGAGCAAAAACCCATCCCAGCAAATTGGGCCACGTCCTTTCCCTTTGGTTTCCCAGCAATCCAAAAATCACCCAAAGTCCCAAAAGGCCAACAACCCAAAAGTCTCTGTCCCTGGTCAGTGCAGCCCCAGAGTTCAAAAGTTTATCTGCAGAGTTTTACCCCTCAGCCTGGATGGAAATGGGGAGGGGCACACAGGGGTGTTAAGGGGCACCTTACGTGGTCCGAGGCCAACTGCCCCGCCTCTACCATGGGGTTCTGCTGCAGCCATCACCACGAGCCACTTCACCAGCCAACCATGCGTGCTGCTCCAGCCATCCCGCAAACTGTTCCGCTTTGCTCCACAAGCCGCTCATCAATATAGCTTCAGACCTCCCCACTAATTAACACAGCACTCAATTATCTCAGCTCTTAGTAATTTCAGCTTGTAGTAGGGGAGCCTCAGTGCTGGTGCACCATTGGCCCAAAGTGAATTCAGCTCAGCAGCTTGTGACTAGACTCCCAATGGAATCAAAATGATCTCTGATATTCCACAGTGGAGAGAGGAGACAATGCAATTGGTGTTTCAGGCTCTCAAAAGGAGTCCACACCACCACATACAAATACCTGCCCCCAGCCTCTCTCAATTCACTGGGCTTTGGAACCCATGTCCCTTGTCTAGCAAGTGCTTCTTAGTTGATAGCAAGTCCCTCTGTCATAAACCAGTTTCACTGTCCTTGATTCACATAATCAGGGTAACAGCGCTTTATTCTTCCTGCCCCAATAACAGAGAAACTGGGGATCCCACAGCAGCCAGAGTGACCATTTGGGCAGCTGTGGGCTCATGGTAGGCAGGGTGGGTGTGCCTATGCAAACAAGATCAGCCTCTGAAGTTCTTTTGCACAACTCACCACAATTCACCACCAGATGTCAGGGCAGAGCTCATCCCGACTCTGCTTACATGCCATTGGCTTCAATGATTAGCCCCAGTAAGTTCCCAGTTTACAACATTCACTCAGTGCCAGAAATTAACCTTTCATGAGGCCACAAACTCCCTGCCCCAAACCTCTGACATAAATGGAATGTTATGTTTCTTAAATCCACTCAGTGTTTCAACCCTGTGACTTTCCACAAGACTGATTCAAAAAGGGGAAAGTTACCAGAATAAGTTAATTATTTTAAAAAGCAACTGCACTGGTGACTATTTTTAGCATGTACTGAAGAATTCTTTTGTTCCAATTGCAACCTACATGCTGACTCAGCTTTGCAGCACTCCTTTTTGTTCCTTTTTCAAGTGGCTTTCTTACACTGCAAGGATACTGAACAAAAGCAGTTAGGTTGTGTTATGCTGCTGCAGCCAAATTTGTAGTTCATAGACTCATAGACTTTAAGATCAGAAGGGACCACCATGATCATCTAGTCTGACCTCCTGCACAATGCAGGCCACAGAATCTCACCCATCCACTTCTATAACAACCCCCTAACCTATGTCTGAGTTACTGAAGTCCTCAAATTGTGGTTTGAAGACCTAAAGCTGCAGAGCATCTTCCAGCAAGTGACCCATGCCCCATGCTGCAGAGGAAGGCGAAAAACCTCCAAGGCCTCTGCCAATCTGCCCTGGAGGAAAATTCCTTCCCGACCCCAAATATGGCAATCAGTTAAACCCTGAGCATGTGGGCAAGACTCACCAGCCAGCACCCAGGAAAGAACTGTCTATAGTAACTCAGATCCCTCCCCATCTAACATCCCATCACAGACCACTGGGCATACTTACCTGCTGATAATCAAAGATCAATTTCCAAATTAATTGCCAAAATTAGGCTCTCTCATCATACCATCCCCTGGTGTAAATTAGTATAGCAGCACTGGAACTAGCTGAGGAGCTGGCTGATTATTTTCCTTTGCTTAAATGGCATCATCATTTAGAGCCTGAATCTCATTCACATTAAGGCCCTTTTAAACTGCTCTGACAGAGTAAAGAGGCCTTAAGTTGGGAGTACATTATATTGACATAAACCAGCCTTAGTGTTATTGAAAATCAGGGCCAATACATATGTGGATTGAAAAGATTTGTTTGGGATGACCTAAGTCCAAAGGACCAAATTCTTCTCTCATTTACACTGAAGTTCCTCTCCAAACTAACACAGCACAGGTGAGTCTAAAATTTGCCCCGAAAGACTTTTTGAAGCCTTGTCAGATATTCATGATAGATTTTAAAAAGGATGTTGATCTCTACAGATGTATAACTCAGAGCTCAAAGCAGTCGAGTCAATACAGTAGAATTACCATTTAACTGCAATATTCCTTTTATTTGCTAAAATGCTGTAAGGTGAATAAGAATAATGATTGAAAACAAATATAACTGCAAATTTTTCCTAGCTAATAGACCAGTGCTTCAAATTAACCAAGAATCATCTCTCAACGGGAATGAAGGAGCATAATTAGATTAATGACTATTTATTTAGATTTATAGAAGTGTTTAAAAAGGACACATCAATATAGTCGAGGTACCCCTAACATGACTTTAAAATACATCACAAATAATACCTTATCTGCAGGAACACAACTTAATACAACACAACACAAGTAAGCCTGGTAAGTTAAAACTCAAATTCCTCTCCCCCTTCCCCCTCCAATTTTCAGAACCTTAAGGAAAGAATGAACTTTGCAATGGACCCAAGATGACGTGAAGGAAACTATCAAGAACACTAAACTTCTCGACCTCATTCAGAATTAAAATATCCCTCCAAATACTCACAGTTTCTTCTATGAAGTTATTCCCCAGAAGTACTGCACGTGGATAAGGCAGCCCATCTGATATTGTATCCCTGGCAGCGGAATGCTGCACAGAAAATCATAAAGATGTATATTGACCTAGTGATCTAACAATGAAGAGATGAAGAAAGCTGCACTTCCAGCAAAGATTGTTCAGTGCCCTTGTAGAACAGATGTTCCCTCTATATGGATGTCCTCAACCACTCCACAGAAAATATTGCAGACTCATGTAATTTGTCTAGACTGTATTTTCAAGTGACATCCAAGATGCAGAAACAGATTAACGGTGTGACTTAACTCATTCAAATGCAAGACTTGAAAAATAAAAGTTTCCTTTATGACAAGTGGAAAAAAAAATCTCAAGAGACATTCAATATATTTCAAATCCCAAAGGATAACAGACTGCTTTTGTTTGATTTGACTCTGCAAAAATTAAAGCAATTTCTACAAGTATTCAGACAGATCTGTTGGAACTTCAGGCTCCTCTGTTCATTTTGACTTTAAGCCTAGCAAGTGATTTTTGAGTAATTCAAAATAGTTGCTCACTTGAAGTTTACCTCTGCTACTTGCAGATGTTTGAGTCTGTGTCTGTTATTTTTTTCTAATTTAGACTAATAAAAAGGTACATTGGCAGGTATATCATGACTAGGAGAAAATTCAGACTTGAGCTGCCATTGTGTTTATTTTTTGACTGATCTTGTGATGCATAATACTTCATATGGTGAATAATGATTTCTGTTTCATTATTTATGTGAAATGAGTTTGTGGTCTGAGTCCAATTCCTAGTGGATGGGTGTTTATACCAAAAACTGTTTTAACTGTTGACACTAATTGACTCCTTCTGTCCCAAGGCTTGTGAACAGTTTCAGCAGAGGTCAAGCAGTGAATGAACATAGAGACTCTAACAGCTCACTGATTCCATTATGATTAAGAGAGTTTGATAAGGAAATTAAAAATAAAGATGAAAATATAAACCAAAAGGGAAGATTCCTTGGGAGAAAACAGAGAAGATGTTAGGGCCAATTGGGACAATGGAAGAAGCTATGCAGAAAGCAGAGAACAATGGCACAGGGGTGCTAGAGAGATAAATGGACAAATCATGCAGGAAGGATAGTTCAATTAGAACTGCTTGAAAAAATCTGATATTTTAGGGGTGGTTTTCCAACAAATTTTCAACAAAAACACTAAGTTAGAATATTTTGACCCTTTCATTTTTTGTCAAAAGCTGAATGCTCTTCACCCCACCACAAACTGAATTACTGGTTAAAAATGCTATCGAAACCTTGAAATTCAAAAAATTTCCTATCAGCTCTAATTTTAAGTTTGAGTCAACAAATGCTACCTGATCACAGCATTAGAAATCTTATTACTCTCAAAAAGGTGTAACAACAGCAACTCAGAAAATCTCTAAATCTGATTACCAGGTTCTGCTGATTTCATATGGATGAACTCTAATAAAAAAAAAATACCTCAGTACATTATGGAGTTTTCTTTAGCAACCATTAGAAACTCCCAGAGAAATCCATTCCATAGAACAGTAGACAGAAAGTTGACTGACTTTTTCTGTTAGCATTTAAAATAGAGAGTGACTTTTCTTAGAATGAAAGATCCAAAAGCAGCATTCATCACTTCTGCCTCGATGGAGCTCACAACAGGAATGGTGCATTTAAAATGCAGATTATATCCCAATCATCCCCTCAAAAGGGGGAGTAAGCTATCTTCAATTTTTGCAAAGGGACTGCTGAGTGCAAATCCCTGCAAGCTGGGAAAGGGCTGCTTTATCCAACCACATTACAGAGTGACAGAAAAAAAACTTCCATTAACTGAACCTGAAGAAAGGGCGGGATGGAGTATGTCTCCAATCCCTAATATTCTTAACCTCTTGATGACCAATTTACTACACCACTGAGCATCAAGAGTGATAAAAGATGGAGCAATTATAAAGGCATATGGAGGGAGAAATGCACTGAGAGTGAGTTTTGCTTCCTGAACACATTTTTAGATTACTAATGTAAAAGGCCAAAATCATGGACCCACACCTGCGGAGAGTATGCCAAAATCTCCTGTAAGGGATTAGGATAAATATGAGACTCCTGAATGTAAGCTAATTAAATACCAATGACAGTCTAGAGGAAAGCCAGGTAGTCTTTTGAAAACAAGTCAAAATTTGCAATAGAGAGAGATGTAAAATATATACATTTTCAAATGCTACAGAAGGGAAGTTTGCAATAAAAATGGATGTTTTGAATGGCCTCTGTAGAGAAAAGGGTCAGATGGCTTTCAAACCAGGGCCTGCATTAGGTGTGGGCAGGGAAAGGTGAGTAGAAGCCATGATGCTGTGGAAGTCCTGGGAATATTTTTGCTGAGTTTGAAAGGAGGTAGCATGCCCTCATGCCTGTGCCAGCCCAGTCCTGCTAGCTGATGCAGAAGGCAAGGAGCATGGCCAAAATGTTCTGCCCTCATCCCAGCCCCTTTCAGGAGGCTAAACAAGCTGGGAGCAGAGCACCTCTCCAATGGGACTGTCCCCAGATCCTGCTCAAGGGCACAAGGATAGGGGAGGAAGTTTCCAGTCTCCTCGTCCCATGTTTCTGTTTACCTCCCTGCATTGTTACCTGGGCAAGGCTGGCACAAACCAACAGAATCATTTTAAAATTATTTCAGTGTTGCTGTTTTGAGTGAGCCTGGCATCCACAAGTCTCTCTTAACAGCGTAAATGAATGGGCAGCTGGGAACTCAGTATAGAGTAAATGGCTATATTGTCATAGCAAGTGGTGCATAATACAAAGCTAATAGGCCAACTGTTTCTTATCAATGCTCAGAATGTAAAAATAATGTGAGTCTCAGGAGTTTGGCCCAGTTCAACAAGGCACTCAAGCATGTGTCTCACTTTAAGCATGTCAGCAAGCCTATGTTTAGCAGATCAAGTTTGGGCGTAAGCAGGGGCGGCTCTAGCTTTTTTGCCACCCCCAGCATGGCAAGCTGGCTGCCTTTGGCGTCTTGCCTATGGGAGGTCCGCTGGTCCCGCGGCTTTGGCGTACCTGCCGCCGAATTGCCGCCAAATCCACAGGACCAGCAGACCTCCTGCTGGCAAGCCGCCGAAGGCTGCCTGACTGCCTCCCTCTCAGGGACTGGCAGGGTGCTCTCCGTGGCTTGCCTCCCCAGGCACGTGCTTGGAGCGCTGGTGCCTGGAGCCGCCGCTGGGCTTAAGTACTTTGCTGAATCTGGGCTTTTATGAAGTTCTGAAGGGTTATGTAGAACCTCAGACGTTATGTTCTCGGCCAAGGGTTACAGAGCCTCCTGTAAACACATTCACAGAAATATTTTCAAGACTTTGACTTTCTGCAAACTTTCTCCTGAACTAAAAAGCAGCTGTGCATGTGAATGCATATGCAAAAAAGATGTGAATATCATCCAAGCATGTTCATATGCTATTACATTCATGGGCCAGGTGTAAGAACCTGAACAGAAGAGAAAATTACATCTGTTTCTTTCTTGCTGACTGTGGGAGACAGTTTCCATGACCATCTCCATTGTTCTATATAATACGTTGAATTTCTGAGTGACCCTCGGGGCAGTAACCATGTGCTAATACATAATTGCCTTTAATTTTGGAGATTCCCCCCACTGAAAGCTGCAGTGTGCTGCCAAAACATCTTTGTCTGCTGAATGATAAACACCGTTGGGTCCTGAGAACCAACAGCAGTAGCAATGCCATAATCAAAAATGTTTCCTTGGCTATCATCTTCTCTCTCTCCAGCTATGTTTAAAATGTTAAATGAATGGTTTTAACGGTCCAATGATTCTAGACAGATATATGGGCTAACATACAAACCAATTTTTTTACGTTGCGCCTGGACATTATTATGCCTCCTGAGAAAAATGTTTCTGTTTTAAGGCCCTGATTCACAAAGCACTGAAGCACATTCTTAACTCTAAACATATGGAAAAGCACCTGTGAAATCAATTGAGCCTATACTTAATTGCTTTGCTGAAAAGGGCTGGACATATATCCTTACAAATAAGCACATGCTTAAGTGCTCTGCTGAATTGGAGGTTAAAAACATTGGATTTCTCTTGCTCTCCCCTTTATGACCTACCATTCGTTCACTGGCATTTATGATTCAACATATGTAGTATATGATCCTCCATTCACAATTGTACAGATACTCTTCCAAAGCCATTTAGTTTATAGTGATGTAATGCTTACAGGATTCTGTGGCCCTGTGCACTGTGCAAATTGGGAGCCTTCCTTAAAGTGCCCCCACACCATACTTACCTCTCCTCCCACACACACATACTCGAATGCCCCGCCCATGCCACATATATCTCAGCAAGTCTTCATCAGCCCCCACTTATCCCAATAGCTGCCATATGCATCCCAGCAGCCCTGACATGTATCCCGCTCACTGCAGCCCCTGATATCTCCCACTCACCCCCAACAGCCCAGCCCTCAACCCCACCCTCCTTTTCTCCTACAGCCCCTACAACTCATCCCACCACCCCCAACAATTCCCCATTCACTTCCTAGCCCACCTGCAATTCACTCCCAGCCCTTCACCCACTGCTTCTGCGACTCTCCTGGCCACTCAGCAGCATTCACTCAGCACTCCATTCCCATCCCAGACTACGGCAGCTCCTCCTGATCTGCTTGGCTCCTCTTTTTCCCATTGCCCACCCTGCACTCACAGGGCCCCCACACTGCTCAGGTTTGGACTGGCTACCCCCTTGTCATGATGGAGCCAAATCTGAGTGAGCAGGGTTGCGACATGGCACATGGGGTCTCAGTGTCGCTCAGTATTTCTTTTGAGGGTTGTGCCCCAGTGATGCAACAGCATTTTATTTTTATAATAAAAATGGAGTGATGTTTTGTTTGCTGCTAGTATGAAATGGCAGATATTAATTCCTGTTCAACAGCAATATGTGTTTTCCCCACCATGCATCCAAATAGCTTATCTTGTGTTTATCTGTGGTTTTGTACTCCCAGTACAATAGACATTCAGAGTCGTGTAACATTTCTGGCAAGGTGACTGACATTTTGTGAGAACATTCTTTCCATTAGCGTCAACTGCAGCCCCTATATCTCCTGTTAGCCAAGCACCAGGCGAAAAGAATCCTTATTACTCATGTTTTAGAGATGGAAAAGGAAAAAAGTTATGTTGAGTAAATGTTTCGATTAAGGGCAGAGCTTTATCCATATTTCACATTTCAAACTTTGAACTTATTTTCAAGATCTGTCGCACTAGAATAAATATATGCCTAAATCATAAAGAATACGGCATGCATTTCTGACTTGCAAAGCTCATTACAATTTCTGGAAGAGTTTCCCTTATTAAAAATCCATATCAGAATCCACTCGTTCATTTTAAAGTGCTCAGTATGTGGCTGCATGTCAAAAGGTTTGACATTTGACTATTGACACAAATTGTACTCATCTGTGATTTTACATGATAGACCTTTCTGTGCATAGGCTTCAATACAGCAGAGCACTGAAGGCCACCCTCAGGAAAAAGAAGGGGAAACAAAAACAGCTTTCTCCAAAGCCCACTCAAGACAATAAGAAACTCCCATATACTTTGGATTGGACCCAAAGCGAAAAGCACTACAGGTTTCCTGAATGTCAACAAACTTAGGCTCTGTGGCATTAAAGATGTGTGTCATAGTCACTGGGTCAAATCTATGACACTAGGGTCCCACCTAATTAGAAGTCGGTGTGCTGGGTATCTCTGCTCTCAGATATGGCTTTGTATTCTCATAATTCTAATGCCTCGCTGGACCATTTTCTGATCTCATCCACTGTGAATTTATACAAATGTAACCCCAGTGATTTCCACAGAATGATCCGGGATTTACACAAACATAAATTATATCAAAATATGTCCCTTTGTATCTAAATTCCCTTATCTGTACCTTACAGTGCTGTTGGAAGAATGAATTGGCTAGTGTTTACACACAGCAATAGAAACGTTGAGTATTTTTATTCAGTGTGGCTTTCTGATTTTCAAACAAACATTTTGGGCTATTAACCCACAATGGAAACTAAGGCCTCTGGAAATTTATGGGTGGGTCTTGTTTACGCTTAAAAGTTGTTTCAGATTAAAGTAGGGCATGACTTTAAAGTGCAATATCTATTTCTGAATAACTCCTTGTGTAGACAAACCTTTAGAGCCAAATTCTTCAGTTGGTTATAATGCTGTTTAATCCATGATAACACCATTGACTTCAGTGAGGCTACTCTGGACTTACGTCAAGGGGGAAAAAAAAAAAAAGAGTATAATTTTCCCCTAAGCAATTACATGGTATAAAATTTCTCTCCTACTAAAACATAAATGCAGCAATTTCTCACGTACAGCCAGATTCTGCCACCTTTATTCATACAAATAACACTTCCTTTTAAGAGTTGGCCTGCTGAAGGGAACTACTTGCATGATTATTTAACAGGAGGAAGAGTAGTAGTATTGGATCTTTAGAGGTATAAGGACCTTTCAGAAGTATGGTTTTGTGGCTGCTACACTAACATGACAGAGTAACATAATGACTGAGGGCTTATTACACAGTGCTTTCCTCCACACTAGTGTGTCACCTGCTAACTGGCCTGTGTGGACCCTGCTGATGGGCACTAAAAGTTCCTTCATGCACATTAACACAGTCTCATTTCAAACAGTACTATGTTAATGCACACAAGGAAAATTTTTGTGCACAACAAGAGGTCCACACAGGCCAGTTAGTGTCTGACATGCAAGCGCAGACTAACATTTACATGCCTCTGGTATGGACTGAAGTAGATTAGGTTTACAGTTCACACTGTCAAAGATCCATTTACTAGAGCATTTGCTGTTGTAAGTACTGACTGGTGTTTGTGGTTCAATAGTCCAAGCGGATGCTTGCTCTAAGAAGAGCCTGTTTTAAATATCCAACCACTCACCCCTGTGATAAACCCAAGTGAAAAACCCAGTTTTATTGGGGACCTACATTAGGGCTGGCATAGCTGAGTCTTTTCTATCAACCTGGAAACAGAGCACATACACAATTGTGCTGTATCAACTGCCAGCCTTGCAGGAACCCAGATGTGCGGGGAGATTACCCAGCAGATCCAAGTAGTTTGAAATTCCACTAACCACATCACTGCAGGAAAGATGGCAAATCACACCCTAAATATGGTTTATAGAAAGGATACTCAAAGCCACAGGTGAAATTGCAATCCAATGGGAAAGCGTGCTTGTCTGTGAGGTGCTGCTAGAGATATAGCAGAGCTCATGTTTAGGAACACCAACATTATACACACATATCAAATACCCTCTTGGCCAGATTCCACACTGTGGCACTCTGAGGTGCAGTATTAACCTGCATGTGTTGTCAGTGAAGGCAGATGCCCCTTGGGGAAGACAGGCAAGGTTTCTATTACTCTTCTACCTCAAGTGTTTCGTGGGCGGGGAGCAGGTTTTCATCCCTGCCAGATGTTCCACAGAAACTCACTGGAGAGGTGATCAGTAAAGATGCCATACTGCTTCCCATCCATTGCTGCTCCCATTACGATTATAGTGCTTTCCATAGCTACAACCTTCCTTCCTTCATGGCAGATGTGGCACCAAAAAGACTCTGTACTTAATGGTAACTGGCACAGAGCCAGGATCAAATTTGCCCCAGTAAAAGTGATACACTCTTCAGAGGTTTAAAACTGGCTGCACCATGCAGTATAAAAAACATGACCACATGCTATACTTGAGATATTGTTGTGCATTTTAGGAAAACACAGTAATATGGATAAGATGCTGTTGATCACTGCACATGAATTCCCTCTTCCATTTCCCCTTGCACAATTTCCCCTTCCCAGGCTTTACAAAAGCTACAAATCTAAGGCCACGTCTACACTACGGGATAATATCGAATTAGCTAAAATCGGTTTTATAAAACTGATATTATAAATTCGATTTCATGCGGCCACACTAGGCACAGTAATTCGGCGTTGTGCGTCCATGGTCCGAGGCTAACGT
>NC_133777.1:24412476-24526597 GCF_003597395.2 Chelonoidis abingdonii
CCCTCCATGAGCATCCATTTGAGTCTCTGGCTTCCCATTACGCTTGTCACGCAGCGCTGTGTATCCTGGAGATTTTTTTTCAAACGCTTTGGCATTTCGTGTTCTGTACAGCGATCAGATCTAGTATCTCCCGTACGGTCCATGCTGGAGCTCTTTTTAGATTTGAGACTGCATCGCCACCCGTGCTGATCAGAGCTGCACACTGGGCAAACAGGAAATGTAATTCAAAAGTTCGCGAGGCTTTTCCTGTTTACCTGCCTGCTGCATCTGAGTTCAGATTGCTGTCCAGAGCGGTCAGTGTTGCACTGTGGGATACCGCCCAGAGGCCAATAACATCGATTTCTGTCCACACTAACCGTAATCTGATATGTTAATATCGAATTTAGTGCTACTCCTCTCGTTGGGGTGGAGTACAGAAATCGATATAAAGAGCGTTGTAGTGTGGATGGGTACAGCGTTAAATCGATTTAATGCTCTTTAAATCGATTTAACGCGTAGTGTAGACCAGGCCTAAGCAAGCTTGCTATTGCCACTCTGCAAAGAGCAGATAAGGAAGAACTGAGATTGTATCCACTGGATGTTTCAAGGCTCTCTGAGCAATGGAAAACGATTAGTGTTTTCCAGGACAGGTGGATCTGAGGTTGCATGTGACATCCACTCCAACAAACAGCTTGCATATCATCTTACATGTACTTCCTTAGTTGTTTTTTGAAGCTCACACTAATAACTAGCCCAAATGATACTGGCCCCAGATCAGCATCCATTTTTGCTTACTAGGGAAAAAATGGACTGCATAGAGGAGGTTTTTGAAGCAACTAACATCATTGTAGTACATTTGGTGAACAACTCGATAACCATAGTGAAACTGAAGCAGCATAATAAAAGTACATTAAGGACTCAAAGGACTGTGTTTTTGATTATCTGCTTTAATTTCCTGCTCAAAAAAACACTACTACAGTGTTTTGGGGTTTTTTTCCTCTCATGGTGAAATTCATGTAGATCCTTGCAGAGTTTATGGAGAAGGTTGTTAGCTGCCCATTAGCTATGAGGAAGAACCTCCTTCCTTCTTTATAGTGATAAGCAAAAACTTCAAATTAGATCTGTATTTCAACCACGGGATGTTGGGGGCATCTAGGCCTGTCCCTACTGAGCATTTAGAGGAGAATGCCACAAATGTAGAAAACCCCAACGGGCACAAACTGCAAAATTGGGATCTGGCTTTTGAACATCCCAAAGCTCAGGGGAGTACTGATAACTATGTTTGATTCAGTTTGTTACAAAGCTGGGAGCCATTTGTAAATTTTGATCTAGGTCTGGGTTTGGATCTGGCTGTCTGAAAGAGAAGCACTCAGATCAGGAGGAGGAGATCCACATCACAGTTTCACTTTAGACTACCCTCTGAATGTAGCCCTAGATTTGATCATTATTTTAAGGAGGGAAATTTTTTATCACAACTCCTGTTTTTTCTTGTTAATCAAAGTGGAATTAGTATTACTGAAGGTAAACACCTTGTTGTTTCAATCATTTGGTGGGATTGCACCATCAATGGTTATTCAACCAATCTACATCAGTGATGTAAATTTATCAGGATTCTATTGGTGGTTGGTTAAGATTCTATCATGGTTTTTTTCAGTTGGTCTCAAACGTCAAAGAAACCCTAGTACCATGATGTCATCACCTGATAGCACTTACATCATGTTTTTGCTCTTTAGATGGATTGTGTTGTCTCCTCTGGAGTTCATTTCAGATTTCTCTCAAGCTCCTGTCCTATTACATAAATAGTCACTGGAGAAATAATTATGTTTCATGCTCTCTGTTAAAGTGACCAAGCAATGCACTACAACCCACACTGGTTGACTTGTTTCAGCCTCAATAAGCAACCTTTCATGTTCTGAATGACATCATCGTACTCTGAATTGCCATAAACTTGAATGATCAAAGTTCCATGGGTTGAACCAAGTGATTTCAGGTTTGTAAAGAAGAGTGAGCACCTGTTTTGGAATTAGAAGATACTGAAGAGAGCATAAAGCAAATCTGAGTGGTTGCACACAAACACTCTAAGATGCCCTCTCATACAAACAGAGTATTCACAGGGCTATGAAGACAAACAATGGCACATGTTTATGATAACATTTTGTAGATGCTATGACTTATTTTATATTTATTGCTTACAAAAAAGTATTGTAGACTAACAGTCCTGGAGACTGGCTTCCTCTCCCCCCAGAGCTGGCAGAGCACAAGCAAAGGTATACTGGAGTCATCCTCCAACTACTGCTCCATCAAGATGCCTCCGCTCTGAAAGGGAGAGACAATCTCTAGGTATGTAAAGATAAAAGTTCACTTTCTATGCTAAGTCATTCCTTACCGAGACGACCAGCAAGAGGGTCAGTTTACAAGACACTATGTCCACAAGGCACTATGTTAAGACCCATGATTCATTTCAAATAAGCCACTCAACAGTGGTTAGAGGGTAATGACTTTTGATCACCACTGATCTGAATCACAGTTGTATAGGTGTTGTAGAGTGAAAGGTCCTGTAGACCACTCCCTTAAGCAACCCACCACCTGGTCAGATTTAAGAGAGAAGAGACAAGTTCTGGCTGCCCCTGCAAGGAAGCACTATGGTGGAGGGGTGAACAAGGAAAGAAGGTTCTGCTAAACCTCCTTCTCCTCCCCCCGAGGTCCCAGGCAAAATGGTGATACTAGGACTATAAGGGCAAAGGTGGGGTCAGCTTGTTGATTACAACTAGGCATGGCCATCTATGTTGAAGGTATTACAAAGGGGACATGGCTGCTTTTAGCAATAAGCAATACTGGTTTCAGGCACTTTACTGGTTTACCAAAATCTCCCCATACAGTGGCACTTACTGACATCTTGAAAAGATGCTAGTAAGTGCCACTGTATGGGGAGATTTTGGCAAACCAGTAAAGTGCCTGAAACCAGTATTGCTTATTGCTAAAAGCAGCCAAGTCAGCAGGTCTTAAAGGGGCCATGAAGCAGTCTCAGCTTGACCAAGGCAAGAGGGGAAGGGGTTTTGGGTGCCACAGAAAGGGCAGCTTGACCCCGTGTCCTTCCTGATAAGAACTATGTTGAACTTGCTGATAGATGCATTTTAGAAGAGAGGATGTGCCCTCGGGAATGTGTCTAACAGGGTCTCAAGGCTGCAAACTCTGGGAAAAATTCACACCTGGTTAATCAATAATCAGAAAGAAGCCTCTTGCTTGACCACTGGAACTGCTTGCTTAGCAAGTTTTCTTTAAGAGACATGTCATTCTATTACTAATGTATAAATAAAGGGGAAAAGTTTGAGGTAGTTGGACTCTTCTGGACTCTCCCTCTGGATACATCCTGCAGTCCCCACTGGCAGACGGGCTGCTGCTATGTCACTCGAGAGCCATGCCTGTAAACCCTGCTTTGGTAATTGAGGGCTGGGAGTGTGTAAATGTTTGAGAATAAGTAAAGTTTAGCTTTAAGTGAAAGCACTCTTGTGTTGTCCTGTTTGTGCCAGCCATCTATTGGTTGACGGTCATGTCTCCCCCGATATATTTCCTGACACCATCTCACACAGAGTAAAAGTTACCAAGAGCTTTGGGTCGAAAGAACCCTGGGCAACACCACTACTGAACCTGCTCACGTAGAGCTCTCCTGATGTCTGTTTACCTTGCACACACACAATTCCCAGAGTCATTTCTACTCAGTCACTTCAGACTGGCACCTCCTCATCACACTTCCTAGTGGACCTAACAGAACATAGCCCTAAATATATTCCCCAACCTTCCTCTCAGTCTCTGTTACAACCCACTGTCATTGAAATATTAAAGAATTGTTTAATTAAAACACACTTTCCTCAAATTTATTTTTGGAAAAGCATATTAGCTGTACATATCTATGCAATTTATAATCATTATAATGTACATATCTTTTTGCAGTGTTTCTTTCACTGGATGGGTGCATATGTATAAGGAACATTTTATAACATAAAACTCTAGTATCATGCTTGGTAGGTTTTCAGACCTAAGCGCACTTCATCCTGTACAGTCATCTGGGAAAGATACTACCTGTCAGTCTTACAAAATAGACTTTAGTAAGCTAAGAAATCTCATGGAATTATAGAGAAATTCACACCCCAAAAACTTGCTAATCAACACCACAGAGAACATTCTTCAGGGTTTACAGAGCCTTCATATGTAAGTGTATTGCACTCCAAATTGTAAGTAGACACAAGTATAACAATTTGCAAAAAAAAAAAAGTGTCATGTACATTAGGTTCTTAATGGGAATATTAATGTAACAAAACTATACACACACACCACTTTTATGGATTACGGTAGTAGTGCTAGAATTATTATTAGTTTCAGAATTAATACCAATACTTTCTTCAGAATTATAAAATGCATCAAATATTAAAACACTATTAGGATTCTATAAAAATTTTAAAAGGTTCCAGAACCAACTTTATTTTTAAATAGATCAGACATACAGTTGAGAATGGAGGGCCAAATTCAGGCATGTTGTAAGAAGGAACAACTTTGATCATGAATCTGGGCCAAAGAAACTATCCCTGTAATTTTTCTCAGGAATAAAAGAAGTCCTTGTATAATGAACATCTTTTTTCAAAGATTCTAGACACTACATTAAAATAGGTAAACATTATGCCATCGCCATTTAATTAGCAAAAGGAAAATATTTGTCTTTAGTTAGAATAGCACAAATTCAGATGTGTGGCATGAAATATATTTAGAGAGTTCTGGTTTACTTCTCCAGACTAGACACAACAGGGAATGTTGTCAGATAGAAAAATTAAGGAATTATAAATTGTAACAAGTAAATTTAATAATAATATTACATAAGCTAATGTCCCTGTAAAAATTAAAGAATTTGTTTGCAATGGAATCCTATTTGTTAGTGGCACATTGAGAAGTAGAGCAGTTTATTTCTAAAGTCTTCACTAAATATTCAAACCAAACACACATTTGTCTTCCTTGATTATTGCTTATATTGCAAGCTGTATGAACAAGATAACTAAGACTCCAATCCTGCACCCCTCTGGAATCCAGTTGCAGGATCAGAGCTTAAGAGTCATATTTTCACATGTATTTAGCCAACTAGAGGTGCAGATAGCTACCTAGGGGGATTTTCAAGAATGCCTACGCATCAAACTCCTATTGACATAGAGAAATAATGTCCTTTCATTCCACAATTGATTGGAATAAATTGGTCTCCAGAGGGAGAGTGGCGAAGAAGAGCATGGGAAAATCTGATTTTTTTTTTGTCTTGGATCTTCATTCATCCAAGTGTGTTGATAAACTGAGGACTTAAGGTCAGATTTTCAAAGGCATTTATGCACCTAAAGATCTCTGCCTCTGGAGAACAATTTATTCCAATAAACTATGGAATAAGAGGACATTAATTCACCGTGTCATTAGACATGTAACACATTTCCCTAATTCTAAGTTATATTTTTCCCATGGCAAATGAACATAAATAGAAATAACTAGGATTCTGGCACTTGCATCAAGAATCAGTCTTGGTAGCAACAGGACAGTTCCCAGCGGCTGCATAGGCAAGGGTGGGAAATAATTATAATGAGTAGCAATAAGTATTATCTAGCCTGGATTTCAAGTACACTAATATTAGACTGACTAGATAGCAAGTTCAAAAAATCGGGACAGAGGTGGGAGGTAATAGGCACCTATATAAGAAAAAGCCCAAAATATCAGGACTGTCTCTGTAAAATTAGGACATCTGGTCACCCTAAATAATATGTAGTTGCAGTTTTCCCCTTATCTTTAGGTGTCACCACAGAGACACTTCAAAAGGAAATAGAACAAGTGACATGGGGAAAACAGTGGAAAAGTTATAAAACTAGCCAATGATTACAAGTGTTATTTTATGTCTTCCTCTGTCCCTTAGGAGCCATTAATCACAGTATGAATATGGATTTGTGTAGTGTTTAACACTGACCATTAAGGAAATTGTGCTTACCCTCTTGAAAAGAGCACAAAAAACATCTAAGGTTGAAGTTCCCTGCTTCAGAGATCTAAGAAACCACAACTTCGAGACCCAACCAGTCATTAAGAAAGATCAACACCTCAGTTTGGCAGTAGCCATCACCTTTTACTCAGTTTGGAAAACTAAACCCATAACAGTTCAATTAGCCCATTTACCCTTCTGACCATGTTCTCAGCAGCTGAAACTCAGCTATTTGTAAAAGCGATGTAGTGTTTAGTACTTGGTTTATGTCTATATGACACTCTTTTCTGCTCTTTTCACTTGTTTAGCAGCTTTTTACTTATCAGACACTAGTTTCCCATGCTATTTTTACTGATGTATCTTTGTAGCTTCACTTTTTCACGACAACAAGAGGTTATGGCTAAGAAGAGGCTTTTCCAGCAGCTGTATTGTCACAGTCCTGAATAAGCTACTGTGGATACATGCACTGTGTTTTGGGCCCCACTACACTGGATACAGGTGGTCCTAAGCTTCTCTTGGTCCAGCACCATCTCTACCCTTTGGCCTCTCTGATGCACTTCCTGCACACAGGCTGTCTTTCTGTTTCCCCTTCATGTAAGTGAGACCTCAAAGTCCAGTTGACCTAGATCCACACAACCAGTGCTGAACTCCCACCCCTCAAGACACAGCCGTAGCTTACATATACCGCTTCCCAAAGCTCCAGCCATGTGGGTACTCTGGGTTACATTTTATCTCTCCGGGGCATGTGACAGTTGAACCTTTATATAGGTTCATGCACTTCAACACCATTACTCTTTAGATAGCACAAGAGATACTCAGATCTCACCCCCTGTCCTGCTTCAGTTTACTCACCACTCTAGAGCATTCTTTGGGATTTGGTCAGAGTCCTCCAGGGTGTCCAGAATCCTCCCCTGCACATGGCTTCTTTTCCAAATCATGGAGAGTCTCTGCTCCTTTCAGTGAGTGCACATTTGCTCTAAAACAGCTTGTAAAAGACCCTTCCTTTTATAACTTCCTGTCCCCTTTGTCAAGTGACTTCCCCTTGCCAGGTGATCAGAGTCTCCTAGCAGATGATCCACTATCTAGTTACCAGCTAGGGTTGCCAATTCTCCAGGATTACCCTGGAGTCTCTAGGAATTAAAGATTAATCTTTAATTAATGTATATATAATTGGAGATATACCAATCTCCTAGAACTAAAAGGGACCTTGAAAGGCTATTGAGTCCAGCCCCCGCCTTCACTAGCAGGACCAATTTTTGCCCCAGATCCCCAAGTGGCCCCCTCAAAGATTGAACTCACAACCCTGGGTTTAGCACTCAATGGTCAAACCACTGAGCTCTCTCCCCTCACCCCAAAAAAAGCTATGTCATGTGATGAAACCTCCAGGAATACATCCAACCAAAAGAGGCAATCTTATTACTAGCTCACCTGGGTAGTACCAGTTTTCTTGGTTTGACCACCTTCTTTAGCATATTCATTGCATTGCACAGGCATTAAATTCTTGTCAATATCAGCAAATTGTTTCAGTTAAAAAAAAAAAAAAAGAGTGGTGTCTTTTTTATGTTTTGGGGCTAGAATCACAAGGGGACTTAGATGCATGTTCCCATTTATCTTTCAGCAAGAACCAAGATATTACTAGTGCATAGCTTGAAATGCTAATTATTGAATGAATCAAAATCTCTCTCCCCCCATCAGTTGGAGAACAGTTGGATTACAGGTATACAAATATGCAGATTATTGCATGATTTCACTAGGAAATTTGGTTAAAGTGTTAATTTTGGAATAACCAAAATATTTTCAGATAATTCTGTTGCATAAAGAGAACAGGTGATGGTAGAAAATAAATACAGTATTCTAAAAATATATGGATATGTAATTTTGATAATTTCACATTGACCAAGGAAATATATTTTCCTTCAGTGATAAATAAACTTTAAATAATGGTCATTATACACTCATTGTATTTCTCTGTTTTAGCAATAAATGCTATTGGAGGGGAGCGGGGAAATCATATAAAGTCATTTTGTTTTGCTACTTTCTGAAATGTAATGAGAAAAAACAGATGTACATCTGATCAGAAACAGCCAGATATCTACATTTGTAATTTATAATGAGTGGAACAATTTCCTTAAGGGAAATTTTGAAATATTGATTACTTTTACTTTCATGTTTTTGGAAGATGGTACAGAACATAATATGCCAATTTATTCTTGAATTGTCTCTTCTAGCTAACTTGAACGCTGAAATTATATTTTGCTTTTTAACTTTTTTTTCTGATTCATTAGAGACTGCACACACATTATGAATTTACACTCAGGGGCGGCTCCAGGCCCCAGCACACCAAGCGCGTGCTTGTGGCGGCATGCCACTGGGGGCGCTCTGCCGGTCACCGGGAGGGCAGCAGGCAGGCCGCCTTTGGCGGCATGCCTGCGGAGGGTCCGCTGTCCCGAGGCTTCAGTGGACTGAAGCCGCAGGACCAGTGGACCCTCTGCAGGTACGCCTGCTGGAGGTCCACCAGAGCCAGGGGACTGGCGACCAATGGAGTGCCCCCCACGGCATGACACTGTGCTTGGGGTGGCGAAATGTCTAGAGCCGCCCCTGTTCACACTCAAGTCATTTTTACAGACTCATCACCAGCGTTTATGAAAATAATAGACTCATGACATCAGTGCATATTTAAAACACAAAAAACAATATTACTTTTTTCCCTTCAAATTTGAGGCATAAAATTGGGGGAACAAAATTTTGGCCTTGATGGAAAGAGAATGAAAGAACTTTTACTTATTTCGTCATTCTAATCTAGCCCTCAGTCTTGGTAGAAATAAGGTTTAGGGAATCAGAGTAAGATTTAAATATTGGCCATTGTATAGATTATTAAACAATGCCAGCTTTTAATGTCATTTGTTTTTAAATATAATGGAGATTAAAGACCTGATTCAGCCAATCAGATTTACACCCATGCTTATATGTTTATTAGTGATTGGACTTAAACACATGCTTAAAATTAAGTGTGTGTGTAAGTGCTTTGCTGAATCAAGACCTTACCAAGACACTGGCCCTCAGATAGTGGGAACCCTGCAAAGTTTGATTTGAAAAGGAATACCAGATTTCCGTTGGACAATACAGTTGCATACACTCACATAGAACTAATGACTAACAAAGTTTTACAGCCAGACAACCTCTAATGGTTGACTCTTGTTGCAAACCCAGAAGCAGGGTTCAGGTTTGCTGAATTTATTCCTGTTTGCATTGCTTCACACATTACCTGGGCATAGAAGAGGGGTTAGGCTTCCTCTCTTACTCCACAAGAACAAAACTGATCTCAAGGAAACAAAGCTGCACTCTGAAAGTGGGGTAGAATTGTTTATGTGAGCCAAGAAACCAAGCCAAATGGCTGGAAAAAATCACAGTGGCTCAGCAGCATAGCATACAAAGAGTTTTATTCTTGTAATCAAACAAGAAAAACATACAGCAAGTAAAAAATTCAGTAACTGCAGTTTGAAACAGGAAACTCAGTTTGCTCTGTTTATTTCAACTCTCCTGTTACAAATCAGAAATAACCACTACAATGGCCATTGTGACAAAGTTCCTCCTCTACCTTGGTGGGTCCTGTGCTTCTTGGCAGATTTGCTCACCTCAGTGATCTTCCCCCTAAGATCCTGTGTCTGGTCAGGAGTTGGGAGGTTTGGGGGGAACCCTGGCCCGCCCTCTACTCCGGGTTCCAGCCCAGGGCCCTGTGGATTGCAGCTGTCTATGCCTCCTGTAACAGCTGCCTGACAGCTACAACTCCCTGGGCTACTTCCCCATGGCCTCCTCCAAACACCTTCTTTATCCTCACCACAGGATCTTCCTCCTGATGTCTGATAATGCTTGTCTCCTAAATCCTCCAGCAGTACACTCTTTCACTCTCAGCTCCTTACCTTCTTGCTCCCAGTTCCTCACTCGCATTCCTTCTCCTCTGGCTCCTCCTTGCCTGACTGGAGTGAGCTCCTTTTTAAACCCAGGTGCCCTGATTAGCCTGCCCTGATTGGCTGCAGGTGTTCTAATTAAAGTAGCTATCTCCACTGCCTTCTAGAAAGGTCTTAATTGGCTCCAGGTGCCTTGATTAACCTGGAGCAACTGCCATTTGGTTACCATGGTCCTAGGGATTTGTTTAGCCTGGGGCTAACATATCTGTTTATCAGTACTTTACTGTAGCCATCTGGCCTTGCCCCATCACACCATACATGGGACTCAAAATAAGACCAAAAGAATGGCCCTACTTAGTCAGACCAATGGTCCATCTAGCCCAGTATCCAGTCTTCCAACACTGGTGCCAGATGCTTCAGAGGAAGTGAACAGAACAGGGCAATTTAACTGAGTGATACATCCCCTGCCAAAAGCTGGGATCAGCTACAGTCAGAGGTTTAGGAACATGTAGTTGCATCCCAGGTCATCTTGGCTAATAGCCATTGATGGAACTATTCTCCATGAACGTATCTAATTCTTTTTTTAACCCAGTTATACTTTTGGCCTTTACAACATCCTCTGGCAAGGAGTTCCACAGGTTGACTGTGCATTGTGTGAAGTAGTACCGTACTTCCTTGTTTGTTTTAAACCTGCTGCCTACTAATTCCATTTGGTGATCCCTGGCTCTTGTGTTATGTGAAGGGGTAAATCACACTTTCTTATTCACTTTCTCCACAGCATTCACAATTTTAAAGACCTCTATCCTACCCCTCATCAGTCGTCTCAACACACTTTCCCACCAAGAAAGAATCTGTATGAAATGAGGGAGCTCTGCACACTCTATTCTAGGAGCTCCTATTTTAGAGGCTCAGAAGGAAGCCAGTAACATCAAAAATTGTTGGATATTCCAGAAACTTTACTCTTCTGCCCCCATTTTCACTACAATTTTGGCAAGGCCCCAGCACACAGAGTTACTGTTTCTTTTGCTTCATCTACTGACAGGGGGTGGGGAGGAGAGAAGGGGCCAACATCTCCATTTTTAGCAACAGGGTTCCTATATTCCCAGTGGCTCAAAACCCACACAGGCCTTTTATCATTTGCTGTATGCTGCTGTAGAGTATGGTTCATATGATAAGAGTGTCTGGGATGGTCTTAATGATGCACTGGGCATGTTGTTACTCACAACGTCACCTTGCCTAGAACGGCCAAAGTGCTGGCATGGAATATGGCAGGAATCAGAAGATGGAATAGGTGAGGGCAGAAAGAATGATGGATGCCGCCAATTCAGGTAAGGAGACTGAATAAAGCGAGGCCCCCTCTTCCAGTTTTCTTTCGCTTCACTTAAAGATGTGTAAAGCCTGCACTGATAGAGGTGAATAGGTTTATGTCAAAAGAGCGGGAGAAATCAGAAGAGGTCAAGTAGTAACCAAGTTCATTCCTTCCTTTATATGATTCATAAGATGAATCACTTACACCTTTTCATTTATTTACTTTTTGCCATTTGGATTTATTTCGGATTTGTCATACTGGTATTTAAAAAGCAAAACAAAAAACTAATGCTCACAGCAAAGAGTAATATCTAGATGTTCATACCGATCTATTGATAAAATTACTGCAACAGAGCAGATGAGCTTCTACCACTGCATTTGTTGACTTATGGCTTCTAGTAAATATAAAAGAGTCTGTTTTCTGTCTTTCTATCTACAGCATTTATATTCTGCCAGTCATCATGATATCAATACACTGTAGTATTAGTCCTCTTCCCCTGTGTAAGTTTTCTAGGATCAGTGAAAATCTCTACTCACACAAAACTTACAAAATTCTAGAAGGTAAATAGAAAATAGTACTGAAAACAGTCAACTGCCATTAACTAAAGTAAGGATATGGCCACACCTGACACACTGTGATCACCTCAGGCATCCCAGCTCACACACAAATAGCAAAAATTGCAAAGGTCCAGAGATGGGCAATAAAATGATTAGTAGGCAGGAGAGCCTCCCATATGTAGCAAGACTGACACTGTTTATTTGAAGAGGAAGGAGGAGAAGAAGGGACATGGCAGAGTCCACAAATTTACAAATGGCATAGAGAAGGTAAATAGGCTTCTTCTGTTCACCACTTCTGTAATACAATACAAGGGAGCATTGAACACAATTGAAAGGCACCAGATTGAAAACAGGTTGAAGGAAATACTTTTTTTCACAATGTGTAATTAACCTGTGGAAGTGACTGAGTCATTGAGGCCAACTGTTTTATAGGGGATTAGACATTTATATGGCTAAGGAAATCCTCTCTAGTTATCTATAATTTATCTAAGATAGGATTTAAATAAAAAAATAGAGAGAGAGAGAGAAACCCCATGAGGTTTCTAGGCATTAGCCAACCACTGACTGATGGGTGGGGGGCTAGCTAGGAAGAAGCCCCTTCTTTTGACAAGCTATTCCAGAATTGCTAATAACAAAATGGCTTCACCTTCCTCTGAAGCTTGTGGCATGTGCCACTAACAGAGACAGGATACTGTGGTAGAGGATTTCAAGATGATCTTTTCACAGCCTGGTGGCCAAAAGAGAGAACCTTCACTGAACATTAGTGAGTGAGACCTTTTAATATTGATAAACGCAACTCAGCAACTACAAATATCTGGCACTACAAAGTTACTTCTCTGAAAAATTATAAAACTTTATTCCATAATGTTCAGGGATCGAGTAGAGGCCCATAAAGAGACTTAAGTTTTCATACCGTGCTGAACTCCTGTCCTGTGAAAATCAAACCTCTTTTGGGTGTCTCAAAGACTGAGGCATGGAAAATGATTAACAGCTTTTCCACATTTAGGCCATATACCCTATATTATATTAACCTTATTTAAAGATCTTTTATATATTGCAAATTATGTTCCCCATTCAGAATATAAAACATTTTATTATATTTTGTATTATAGTCTTTCTTGTGACTCAAAATCAACACCAGCTACTGAATATAAGAAAGTCTAGCCCTATTTACAGAGGAGTCTGACTGCATAATTATGGCTTTGAGTACCTGCATCACTCTCTTCAGGTAATGGGCTTCTCTCCATTTAAATTTGATTGACTTTGGATCAAGCCCTCAAAAGGCAACTCGAACAGTCCATATGAAAATGCCTTGATTCCTTTCATGAAAGCAGAATAGTCTATGATGAAAAATAAAAAAGTCTATTTACATTTATCTGCTCCTCCAATTGTTTTACATTATGTGGTTCAAATAAATTCAAAACCTGGCCAGAGTTACAAATAAATAAGAACTCAAGGCTTTGAAAAAATGTATTTCCTATTTTAAAATGTTGTCCTGGAGATGCAAAGGTAAGGATTTATCTGGAGTTGTGAAGAGGTAACGGTTAAATTTATAACACCTACTTGCCTGCCCCTGGCCATTTCCTGACAACAACTGTGTTTCTTACAAAAACAAACTGTGGCAGGATAATGATCCACTTCTGGTGCTTATGGCTGTTTCAATTCTTGTTTTGATTAGCCATGTTATCGACAGGTCACGTCAGCCTGCAAGTGTTAAAACGACACTGGATAGAATGCAATTCCTGCTTATTTACAAAGAGACATTCAGTATAGATCTGTGCCAAATGTCAACCTGGGAACAGCACAGCTAGAAATGAAGAAGAAGAAAAAAATCAAAAGGACAATGAGGTATCATTGAACCTGCAGAGAAAAGAGTTTGGGAATTGGTAAATATTGATCCAGAGAATTGGATTTGACTTTTTAAAAAAATTGTATTTGACCTAAACACTCATGATTTTAAGTTGTTTTAACTCTGGGGGAAAGATTGTAGTTTTGCAACCTTGAGGTGCCCTTAGTGTGGGAGAGGAGGGGCAGAACTGTCCGAGCCTGGTGAAGGTAGCTTAAGGCATTCTCCTCATGCAGCGCAGAAGCTTGTATCACAGCATCTGAGCTCTTCACCATCTTCAGATGCCTAGTGGGGTTTTTAAAAAGTGCCTAGGTGACTAACTTCCTTTGACTTCAATGGGACTTAAATGCCTAGCTGCTTTTGAAAACCGATCTAGGTTTCTTTCTGCATCTTGAAATCTTGCCCTGGGACATTAAGGCCAAGATCCTCAAAGGCATTTAGGTGCCTAAGTCCCATTACCCGTGGTCACATTCAAACAGAAAGTCTGTGGTGGAGCACAAGTCTCAAGAATCTAAGGCCCTAGGTCTGTATTGTGACTGGCTCCTGTTTTGAGTAGAGAGGTGGATTTGCTCCCCACACCCACATCCTCCCCTTCCCAGGAGCAGTGCTGGTTTGCAGAGCAATCCCATAAATTGTGTTAATTATCCATCAATGAATAAAGAGCTGGCTGCCACAACATAATAGTATTCCTAGGGGTTGTTACTATCCAGCAAATTTGTTTATGACTTGAGAGTCAAGTCATTCTTAGGTGGGAAAAGAAAGTCTCACTTTGGAATGAACACAGAAGTGAATGACTTCTTTTATGCTGTGGATAACTTTCCAGTGCATGTGAAAGCAATGACAAACTTGATAGCATTAAAAAAAAATCCTGTTAAGGTGTTCTAAATTAGATTGGAAATGTCAGTGAATTTCATCATTTGCTGTGGTACTGCTAATGACAACTTGTTTGCTACCCTTGAGATACCTAGAAAATAAGAGGCCTGTATCTCAGGAAGGATTTGGGAGAGGTGGTGGGAGGGGGGCATGGATAGAAAGCAATAATCATAATCTCTTTCACAGAATGTTGTGTGTGTTTCTTACATTATGATCTTATTAGGCATATTTCAAACTTCTGATTATGGGTGATGCCTTCATTATCATTTCTCAGCTCGAAGCTTTCCAACCAGTAGATAGAAAACTTCAGCTGAATAATGTGGGGAATGGAGACAGGCAAAGGCAGCCCTAAGCCACTTCTACATTCTTGCAGATACTGGGGCAGACGGGGATTGAACCAGAATCAGTTAAGGCAGGCTCTTGCCTTCTCAAACTTGCACCCGCTAGAGTGATCCTCAAAGGGATGCTCCATCAACTGCAGACTAGTGAAGAGCACTGCATTCTGGATTCACTCCCTCTGGCTCCATCCCATCCCCATTCAGCCTAGATATGTCCCCAGAGTTGGTGGGTAAGGACCAGGGCTGGTGACAGACCATGCCCTGGGAATCCTCATCAGCCCCTTTAAGACTAATTGAAGGTCCCTTTGGGCCATCCACAGCTAGTGGTCTGGCCCATTATCTGCACACGCAGTAATGAAAATCCTTCTCTCCTCTTTTTTCGTCAAAGAAAGTAGATAGGGATGGGTGAAGTGGATACTGCTGTAATGAATACCAATATAGGAAGCCAGATGGAGAGAAATAAAAATGTTTGGTGCCTTGGTTCACCTGGGGAGAGGCCCCAAACATTCTAGTGCTTATGCAAAGCTTAAACAAACAATTTCAAACCATTGGTGTTCGTCAACCTGATCTCAACCTCATCCACATCAACATAAATCAGCAGTAATGCCATTGACATGAGTGGAATGATGCCATTGTAAAACTGGTGTAAATGAGATTAAGAAAATGGCCTCTCCCCTCTCCTTTTCCTCCATTCTCTCCCTCCCTCTTGTAAAGCAGATTATTTCCCAAACATCATCTTCCCTTCCCTCAGATCTCTTAGGGCTAAGGAAGCCTGAGAATCCCTTTGGGGGTCACTCTTTCAGGGTTCTCGCCCTTCAGAATGAGCTATGAGAACCACCTCCAGGGGATTAGTAGGAGGCCAGAAGCATCAAAGAGCACCTTCTGCTCTGTATTGACTTTGTGCCCCTTCCCTGGGGAAGAGTGAGGGTTCCAGTAGGATTCCCGTACCAGGAACAGTTCTTGGCTGTGACAATCCTCACTACAGAAGTAGACCAAACAACAATGTAAGGATGTAAGCACCTTATCCTCCCCACATCCTCATTTCCAATCAATGTGAGGCTATCCACTTCGTCCTCACAGGGCAGATTGCAACCCTGTGGAGATGTCGCTGTGGGTCATGGATATCAGGGAGAAAAGAATAACCTGCCCCCACCTCTCTCTCACAGGCAGTGAGAGATCCACATGCAGGAAGATCTCCTCCATACAAAGAAAAGGTGATACTTTATTGCCTGCCATCTTTCTTTGCCTTCCAAAGTAATAATGTCTTTGAGAGAGCCCCCAGCAAGGATCCAGTAAGGAACCTTCCCAGAATAAGGCTTTATTTGTCCAGTGTTCATGCTGAAGTTTGGAAAGGTCCTTATTTACAAACCCCAAGGATGATGCTTAAAGCTTTGTGCTAAAGTGATGTCTATGTTCTCGGTATTATAATGAGTAGAAAAATAAGTTCCTACTTAGTTACAGAGATTTTTTTAGAAAAATCTGGTAACCCTGGTAGTTTAGGGGATCAAATTCCTTTTAAACTACAAAACCCAAAGACTATTTTAAATCTCCACTCCTATATGATGGACATGCATAAAAATCAGTATATCCTTATCATTCCAGGATTTCACTCTGTTGCACCTTCATTTTCTTTGGGGCAAATATTTCTGAAATAAGCCTATCCTTATCTTCCAAAACAGACTGAACACATTTACAGGAATCCAGTTCTCCTTCTTAACAAAATGACATATTTCTGCTGGTCTAAACAGAGAAACCCAACTTTTGAAAGATTACAGACCATTCTTTCATGACAGCTCTGAGAATGCAGTTCATTCTCCTTTTAATGATTATTGAGACTCCAGTTAATGCCACATTGACTTTATAATGATCTCCTCAAATGGACAATGGAATTTGAAATCTCTCGCTAACTTTGATGTAACATAGTGTTTTATAAATAGCTTTTCGTAAATATCCATTTTATAACTTGCATTAAATTCCCCATAGTTCCCATTTTTGTAGGATTCCAGTGCAGCCTTGGGTTTTACTAATGTGTCAGCTCTGTTTAAGAATAGCAAAACCAACCAAACCAATAATTATGCAACGCCAATAGAGGAATAAACTACTTTTTACAGATCCACCATGAAAAGACACAGCAGATGTTTCCAGATAGCAAATATGCCTATGGAATATAATATTCAAGCTATTCTCTGCCTACACAAAACACATAATGAACTGGCTGCTAATAAAGATGTTTTCTAGGGAGAAGAATAGCAAGACAAACATTAACGAGGGATATGCCAGCCACAGTGGTTGCTTTTAAAAAACTCCGTGGGATCTGGGCTACAGTGATATTTCCCTTTACTTAGAACTGGAGATTTCAGTGTCTTAAATACAATTGTGCAGAACTGGCAGCAAGATCTGCCTTTTTAATGGCCACCACTCAAGAAAAGTTCCATGAAGTATGCCTTTAATAAAAGCCATCTGATAGTCAAAATTTGTACTTCACGGCAGCGTTTCTATCTCAGCACTTTAACAGGACAACATGCATGGACTAGGAACTGAGTCATTAATATAAAGCTCAAGGAATTCTCTTTCCAGTCTGTTTTTCTTCTTTTCCTGCTGACATGACTCGTTTTGAGGAATGTCTTTTTCCAAAGTAGTTGCAATCAGATATATCCTATGCGGCCCTCTTGGGGATGGCAGCAGTCATGCCCACTTCCAGGCTGCATACTGTTCCCTCCTCTCTGCTGATTTATCCTGCGTGCTTCAGCACAGCAAATAAAGCTGCATGGTCTACAAACCAAAATCTACAAATCTGAACTAAGCAATAAGCTATAAATAGATCATGCACCATTTCTACTACACAGGATTTTTTTTCCCCTTGTTCTCCTCTGGTGCCTACAAATCTGCTCCTTGCTAACTGGATGTGGTTGCATGGAGTACATGTAGGAGCTTGTGCTGTTATCCATCACGACTCTAAGCTAATCCAAAGGTAAAACATATTCATTGAAAGTGTCAAAGGAAATGTGGAACCGGAGCATAGATGGCATGCTCAGATCTACTATATAGTTATCGATAGGCAGCAGCAACACAAAGAATGTAAATCCATTGCGTGTTTTGCAGCAATGTGACAGCTGAAGGTGGCTGGAAATTACCTGCAGTATTGTTCTTCCGTACAGAGCATTGTGCAGTGCTCAGTGCATGTGAACCTGTGTGTCCCAGTGATTATTCAAAGCTCGCTGCTTTGACATAAAGAGATTGTTTGAGTGCTGTGAAAGAATACATTAAATCTACCAATTCATCACCACTGATAATCCTATAAACAAATATCACACCTCTGCTTCTGGGCTCACAATATTTTTTCTTCTCTACACTAGAGATAGGTCTGCACCGAGTCACTAGATGGAACCACTGCAAATTGTCGGGGGAGGGCAGTTTCAGATCCAGGTAGGGATGGGAATTTAGTAACTCAGACCCCGCTATGGTTCAGTAGAGTAGGGAGATTATACTAATAAACAACAGCTGGCATTTCTATAGCATCTTCCAGCTTAGGCTCTCAAGGCTTTATAAACATTGATAAAATAAGCTTCAGGTCTGTCTGAGGCAGGACTCATTCATTTTATAGAAGGGAAGAGACTTGCCCAAAGTCACATGGAAAGTCTAGAGTCTATTCTAGGCTCTGCCACAGGATTCCTAGTCCTGAACTTTACCCACTAGATAAATAATAAAATAACAATAATAAAAATATATACTGTGGTAACACTAGGGATCAGAATTGGCTGAGGCCTCTAATTGTGCTAGGTACTGAACAAACATATTAAATGGAGGGTGCCTTCCCCAAAGATCTTCCAATCTAAGTCTAAAATCTCTCCTTCTAACACATCAGTAGTGATAGAGTAACAGTTATGGTAGCAAGCATCAAGAATTTCATACGTTCTCTGCAGCTAAGTTCTCAAAGTTCGTTATATTAATTCAAGTCTATCCAACACTTGAGTTTTTTTAGACACTTTCCCTTTCCTTGTCACTCCTCCTAAACACACCTTCCTCAGTCATTTACTCTCCATCTACCCCACACATCAGAAAACATCCCAGTAGGCTCCCCAGCCTTTTACCAGGAGTCAACATCCATCCTGTTGTGTAGGCTCGCTAAAAGACTTCCCAGCACCATAATACACCCCCCTAGCTGCCTTTCTTCACAACTCCCCTGTCTGCTGCCATCTCCTCGATCCCAGTACGGGTTCAACGAACCTGGCACAGCATCTTCTTCATTCAAGTCTCATCCTTGGCTCTGTCTGCAGGAGACACTCCATGTACCTCAGGTACACCTGAGCAGTACTTCACCAGCCGTATGAGATTGCATCAGCATTAGAAAATTCCAGGGGAGGGGTGTCTACATAGAGGATAATTTAGCATTGCCATTGGGTTGCCCTGTCCTTTTTTCTTTTCTTTCCATCCCCCCCTCCCCTTTGTTCTCTTTACTTTTAGTTATTTATTTGTACTCAGGTGGTGCTCACAATGGTTCAGATGTTGCCAAGAATATATGAAAACACAGTCTGTGCCCCAGCAAATTTACAGTGTAAGAAAGCAGGTGACATATGAAGAGTGGGTGAGGGATAGAGATTAAAATGGATAGACATAATACATACAGGCTTCTTTAATCAGTAAACGTCAGCTGTCCCCCACTATTCTAGTATCTAGTAGTAATCAGCTGGCTAAAATTACTTGCAGACTTCATGGGAGATATGGCTAAAAGAGTGGTAAGGGCCCTACTGATCAGTTAAACCTGCTTTAAAGTACCTTTACTGACATCAGAAATCCAGTGCTTTGGTTGGTTCATTTGTTTGTTATAACTGAGTCCGCTAAAGTCAACAAGGTAATATACAAAACTAATTACTTACTACCTCTACTTGAAATAAACATTAAGGTCAGGAAAAGTACACATGGAAGTCTAAGACGGAGCATACTAAGTAAATAAGATGCATGGTTATCAGTTAACCTGAGAATTCATAACCTCCTAATCATTACTTGGCATAAACTAGTGTTTGTAATGTGGAAGAAGCAGTGTGAGGTAACCATTTACATTATTGCCGCTCATTATACTACCAGCATTGCCCCTCTGCTGCATAGTAACAGATGTGCTCTGGTTGATAGGACTAGGTTCTACAAGACACTGTTTAGAGTAATAATAAAAAACAACAATATAACCCTCACCTAAAAAAAAAAAAAAAAAAAAAAAAGGCAGGTCTTGCAAGGTGCTATGTATATCCTGAGCAGTACTGTCTTCAACTCCTGGTGAATTCCACTTACTGAAGTAAATGGGTGTTGAAGGAGTTGAGCACCTTTCAGTATCCAACCTTTGGAGAGCGCTACCTCTCTCCCAGGGTTAGATCATCAGCTGGTGTAAACTGGCATAGCTGCATTGAAATCAATGGATCTCCAGCAGTTTATAACAACTGAGGGTCTGTTGTCCAGTGAAGTTTTGATGCTGACGTCAGTGCATCAAGATTAGTTGCATATCTGGTCTTTTAGATCCCTTAGAGGAAGGAGAAAATGTGTCTAATAAAAGAAATCTGAAGAAAGCAAATTGCCCCAAACTGATTTTAATGAGATTTACATAAGTCACCTTTAGCGTAAGTAGAGTGGTTAATTATAGAACTGCTCTTAAATTCACAGGTATTTCAGGAATGACAGCTATTCATGGATGATTGATTGGCTTGGCTGAGTGAGCAGAAAGAGGGATGCTTTACAATTGTCACCATTGTACTCAATGGTATGTGAAGAAAAAGATCCATATGTTTATGTCACAAAGTCCTTAATTATGGTTTACAAAACATTTAAGAGGTCTGCCTGAGTACAATGCTGTCCTTACTTCCATAGATATGACTTGTCTAAACTGTTTCAGGCAGAGCGGGGTGAAAAATTTAAATGATTTTTTGGGTAAAAGTCTCAAAAAGTGTTTTGCAAAAAAAAAAAAAAAATCTGTTTAGAGGTTTGGTTTGGGTTTGGATTTCTTGGACCACATTTTATTGCTGTTTGAAATTCAGACAAATATTTTCCAATAACTTCTAAATATTAATAAATGGATTAATGTCACCTTTTCTGAGACAGATTCTGACTTAATATCAATAGTCTTAAACCATGCAAACGAGAACAGATTTCATCCAGTGCCTGTGGACACAAATGCTATGGGTCAGATCCTCAATGTGTATGTTGATATCACTCCATTGAAGTCAATCAAGCAGATTGATTCACACCAGCTGAAGATCTGACCTACTGAGCCACGTTCTGATACCCTCTTCACACTAAGTACTCCTGTCCACCCAATGACATGAATAGGACCACTTGTCCAGTAAGGTGCAACTCAGCATGAGCCATGGCATCAGTATCTGGCTCTTCAAAACTCAACACTGAGGTCATGGGTTTATAAAAATGTATATAGGTGGAAACAGAGTGAATGCTGCTGATGTGTGTTCAGTGTCAATGCATTATTCATGCCAAACAGAAGGGGAAAAGAGAAGATGCCTGGCAGGGCCCCCAGAATGGCTTATTTACCCTTGAGTGAAAACAGATTTGTTGAGCAGATTCCAAAAATTTAGCAGAAATCTTGACATGTCCAGCTGTTTCTGAGCAGATGAGTGATGTTCTCTTCCTGAAAGCTCATTAAATTTTTCATTAGTTTATGCGCTATTTGCATGGGCAGGTCTTTTGAACACATGACAATAAATGGCTACTACAGGCACTGCTACAGGTATTAAAATAATTCTCTCAGTCAAATAAATATAAAGTAGCATCTATGAGCCCTAGTCATGGACCATGACCCCATTATGCTAGGGACAGTACAAACAAGGGACAAAACATTAGTCCTTGCCTCAGAGAGGTATCTTGGACAATTGCAGGCTCTCTTGTTTCCTTGAAGCTTATCCATATAATGCTACACCAGAACTACCCTGAATAGAGCATTAGGGGTGTAGTTTCAAACATGGGGGGAGGAGGGGAAGGCAATCAGGAAAAATTATGAAGCTCTCATAGTGGTCTTAACTCACCTACAGTGTTAAAAATGGATCATTTTGGATTGCTAGACGTACTGTGAAATACTGCCTCAGTATACAAAGAGGCTAACTACATCCTTAGGTATACAAACACCACTTTCAGTGCTAGTTATAGTTGCAGTGAAAGGACAGCAATAGTCAATTGAATTAGACCAAGAATCAGTTTGGTCCTGTGTGTGTGTATTAAAGTGTGTTGAGCCTGTATTTCTTGCTGATTAGTGATAATAGGCCAAATTCAGCTCCACTGTAAACCTGGGGTAGCTCCACACCATTCAGTTTAAACCTGAAGTTTTAAAGAAAATAACTTGGCCCAATGACAACTTCGGGCTGCCAAAGAAGGCAGGATCAGATTCGTATTTCTACCTTGGTTTTTACCATCTGGGCTCTCATTTCTGTTTGGAAAGATTCTACTGGCTTATGATGTAGAGATATTAAAGAAGGTAATAACAGTGATTCCCCCAAGTGACAGTGACCCCCCAGGTTCACCAAGTACAAAATCTTTTAAGTTCTTATGTTAAAACTTGTAAGCTCCTGTTTGCAGAAAACATCGATTGTATCCATCCTGTGAAAGATACTCTACTACTATGTAAAACTTACAAACAAGTTAATTGACTTTGTTCTTGAAGTAAACACTATGCTAGCCTTAAGCTGTAATTGATATAATGTAAACAAACAGACCCCCACCCTCTGTGATTACCGGGCCGGGAGTCTCATAGGAATTCATACGCACCCCAAAAGTGGTGGAGACAGTAAATTAAAATATGGTTAAGATATGGAATGTATGTTGATGAATGTTTGATGTACGTGAATGGTTAGGGAGGTGCCAGACTAGAAAGGATCCATCGGCCGAAGAATGTGTCAAGTGGACCACCAGACAACCCCCGGAGGGTAAACTGGAATCCACCCCATACACCTGGAAGGAATGTGCCACTTTAGACAGTGTGGAGCCACCAGGAATGTGCCATCTGCTGATTGAGCCAACAACAGCAGGATATAACGGTTCCCATAGATTAACATAGGAATTAATTCCTATAAAAATGGACTCTAAAAACTGAGGACTTTGAGTCTCTAGTTCTGCTGCCAGCCTCCAGGAGCATCAGGTGCGTCTGACACAGACTCAGCTCCATCCTCATGACCAAGATATCTGGCCAATAACTTGGCATGAGCAACTTCTAGGCTGGTAACTATAACACCTATACAGAACTTGAATGAATGATTGTGTGAATGAATATGAAAATTATATATATGTGTGTGTGTGTGTGTGTGTTTATATATAAGGAATAAGTAGTAATAGGAATTAGTCAAACAATATTGTTTACTTTTGTCTTTTGCTTTATTATTATATTTACAATAAATGTGGCATCTTTGCCTTATCCCTCTTAATAAGTTCCTGCTGGTTTTTATTATATTGGTATAACAGTGAGATATTCCTTATACTTAAAATGGAAGATACCAAACGGGTGGAAGTTTTGTGCCTCTGGACATAAATTTACCTTGCATCATCTTTTTTCTTATCAATGCTAATGTCGTTATATTAGTGCCAGCTTTGTGTGTTTAAACTTTAAAGCATCTAACAGGCTTGCTTCACATTATAAACACTTTCTCCATTACTCTGGTTTTCCCTGTTCCAGTCCTTACTATGCATTTTATGCAGGGTTTTGTTTATTCTTATTTGCACGCTTAGTCTTTGTATTTAAATGCAGAAATCAAAATGAGTTTTTCCTGACTTGTTTTATATTTAAAGATCTTTATTGATCTTTAGAAAAAATAGTCTCAATATAAAGCTCATCATAGAGGCCCCAAAACAGGAAAGCTGCCAAAGCACCTTTAATTCATCCCAGTTTTGCTTTTGGAGCATGTCATCCTCCAGTAACCTTTCACAATACTGGATAACCTACATGGAGCTTTACAAACAGATTGTGTTTCTCTGTACTAAATACATAGACCTACCTACATACCTAAAGAAGAGCTCATAAGCATGAGACTGGTAGTCAGGACCTCCCACGTGCTGATCCTGGCTCTGACACTAATTACTTCTTGGGGTAAGTCACTTAACTTCTCTGCCTCATTACCCCACGTGCCAAGTGGGATTAATTAATATACTTCCTTATAGGCCTATTGTGAGGATTAGGTCAGGTTTGCTAAGCACTTTATAAGTAATAAAACCAATTATTGGCCATTAGAGTAGCTATAAGAATGTTGTGCTGGAGGGTATTGACTGCCAGCAGGCATGTCTTTGATCGGTGAGCAATCACAGACCTTGCTGAAGCTGGTAGGCATGCTGTCCACCTTTCATTCAAGTTAAATGAGGGAGCAATTGACTGCCCCTTTATTTTCTGATAGCTAAAACAATAGAAGCCACTGCCCAAGGCATGGTCCAGCATGGCAAGGCCTGAGTAGAAGCTGAACCAGTGGAGGGAATCGCGTGCTAGTCCTGGCCATATCATACTTACTCAGTAGTTATATAAAGGACATTCTACAAGGCAATCCTGCACCTTTCACATGCAATCCATTCAATGAAATAACTAATGAAATAAATAGGCTCAGATTCTGGACCCCCAAATCTAATTGCTCTGTGATCCTCTATGGAACCATTCTCATTTGAAAAACTAGTGGCTGCTGTAAATTATGATGGGGCCACATGCAGCTTGGGCCAGCCTAGGGATCTGGGCCACCCTTTTTAAATGAACAGTTAACTGAATTTGAAAATGCCTCAGCAATGGCAAACTTGATCTGGGGCTTCTACAAAAACAATAAGAAAGGACAGAGTGAAGCGACCACATGCTTCTAGCATCCCCAGCCTCACACTACTGCTAGTTTTTAAAGCTTGTGTAAAACAGAACATGTAGGACAACTTTGGACATGCAAAAACAAGAGCATTAAGACATTTCTTCAATGTGTCCAAAAACACTGAAGTGATATTCAGGAACACACCCACCCACCCAACCACACACACACCAGTCTCCATTCCCCTTTTCTGGTACACTGTTTTTCCTCTGCATTGGGCCACAAGTGCCTCACTTTTCTCATATGTTTGAGTATGGGCAGCAGTAGCAGCTTTTGGCCCATTGTCCAAGATTCGCTTGGATGTAGGCCCAGATCCTCAACATTATTTAGCTGCCTAACTCCTATTGATTACCTTTGAGGATCTGGGACTTGGTGCCTTCATCTATGTGACTCCATTTATCTAAATTGATATTTATTTCTATTGTGGTAGCATCTAAGAGCCCCAATCATGGCCCTGGACCCCATTGTGCTAGGTGCTGTACAAACCGATTAAGAGAAGACAGTCCCCTTTCCACCAAAGACTTAAACAAGTTTTCCCTAAGCATAATGTGGTACCAAATACCCGAGAGACCAACCTCTGAACTATTTTGAGGGTTCCTTTGCTGGTTGAGTGACTCAAAATGGTATTGTATGTGGTGGGTTTCCAAAGGAGGCAGTAATTGTGGCAAAACAGAATCCAATACCATCTAGATCAGTGGTTCTCAACATTTCCAGACTATTGTACTGCTTTCAAAACTTATTTGTCTTGTGAGCCCCCATGTTTCACCTCACCTAAAAGTTACTTGCTTACAAAATCAGACAAAAATACAAAAGTGTCATAGCACAGTTACTGAAAAATTGCTTGCTTTCTCATTTGTACCATATAATTATAAAATAAATCAACTGGATATAAATATTGTACTTACATTTCATTGAATAGCATATAGAGGAGTATAAACAAGGTGTGTATGAAATGTTAGTTTGTACTGACTTCACTAGAGCTTTTTATGTAGACTGTTGTAAAACTAGGCAAATATCTAGATGAGTTGATGTACCCCTGGGGATATGCAGAGGTCTTCCAGCGGGCACATGTACCCCTGGTTGAGAACCACTGATCTAGATAAAAACTGTTCTATATTTACATATGCCACAGCATTGGTCACATTGGTGCAGTGCAGTCAAAGCCTTTTCTTTCTGAGTTATGACTTTTCTAACTGATACAGGGCTGCCGGGGGGTGGGGTGGGGAGTGGGACAATTTGCCCCAGGCCCCGCAGGGGCCCCCACGAGAGTTTTTCGGGGCTCAGTCCTTCACTTGCTCCGTGGGCCCTGGAAAACTCTCGAGGGGCCCGGGCCCCCGGAGCTTCTTCTGCTCTGGGTCTTCAGCAGCAGGGGGTCCTTCCTCCGGTCCTTCAACACCGGGGCGGAAGGACCCCCTGCCGCCAAATTACCACCAAAACGGGAGCCCCCCACCGAAGACCCCAGGCCCCCTGAATCCTCTGGGCAGCCCTGAACAGATACGAATGATACAGATGAACTGTCTCTCAAAGTCTTCACTACCAGAAAAGGACCAATATTTGAGGAATTTTAATAGTGTCTGGGCTATGCCATTAGAAATCTATCTATAAAAATGAGTACAAAATAAAGCCACACATCTTTGTGTTCTAAGAACGGAGGAAAAATAGAATTGTGTTTTTGATGACCAGAGTACAGAGTTTAAAAACACCCTCAAAGATCTAATATGGGGAGAGGGGAGAGTGTTTTGGAGCAAGAGTAAAAAGACAAAATTGTGGGTCTTCTCAGCATTTAAAAATATCCGGAAAAGTCCCTGATTGCATTTGTTTATCCATAGGTCCAACTGTCTTTTCCTTACTCTTCCACTTAGTTGTGCCATCAGAACCACTCATGACAAGCTGAAAGGAGTAGGATTCAACCCTTACCTTTGAAAAATATGGCCCCTAAGCAACTTAGGAGCACGAGTCGCATTGATTTATAGTGGGTCTTGTACCTAAAGTAGCACAACAGCACATTTACACTGCACAAAAACCAAAAGAGAAACAATTGCAGCAAGTCTCAGAGCCTGAAGCAGATGACTCAGGTCCATGCTATGGGGCAAAAAAATAGTAAAGCAGAGGTTTGGGCTCTGGCTTCAAGACCCTTCCCCCATTACAGGGTTTCAGAGCCTGGGCTCTAGCCCAAGCCCCAACATTTACATTGCTATTTTTAAGCCTGTAGCGTGAGCCCCACAAGCCCGACTAAGTTGCCCTGGACTTGGAGGCTCACTGACGCAAGTCTTTTTGCAGTGGAGCCGTACCCTTGGGCACTTTCTCAAAATTTCACCCCACATCTCACCAAAAAAAAAAAAAAAAAAAAATCCGTCAGACTATTGGGTCAAAAGGGGATGCTTTATTTTACAAAACTGGCACAGCTTTAACAAACATCTTCACTAGCCCATGAAGATGTGGCAATATTTGCAGTATTTTCTGCCCTGACCATATAAATTAAGGAAGAATAAAATGGCTTTCCATTTGCCCTTGAGCCTATAAATAATTCAGTAATATTTATGCATCACAGAAGCCATTTTTAGAAGATTTCTAAAGGTCAGAGACAAATAGATGTCTCTTTAGATGTTCTCATACCTGTACCTAATATCAAAAGGGTAGTTTTAGGACAAAATGGATTTAAATGGAGAAATTTGATAGCAAACAGTGCTGAGTGAATCTTAAGAGCACAGGAGATTTTGATTTAGTTCAGATGAGCCACCTCAGCCATCTGAACTTAAGTTCAACTTGTTATGCAGAGCTTAGCCAAACATGACGGGAGGCAAACTGTGCCCTCATTTGCACCCATGCAACCTAATGGAGGTCTGCAAGGGGACAGGAAACGTCAAACACAGGTTCTGTCACACAATATCAAGTATCTCCTGCTTCTGGTCAGGAGATAAGAATGTTCTCTGAGTCCTTTCAAGCACATCCTTCTAATCCCTGCTGTGCTGTTAGCACAGGACAGATGGACTATCTGCAGTGTTCTACCCCCCTCCACATCCATCATCAGTAATTGCAACCACAACATGCTTTTTTCTTAATTACACAAACAGGTGATATTTAAGAACAGGCTAGAACTCTCTGCAGACTAAGATAACACAACAGCAGCTCAGTTGTTAACACAGATGGTATAATGGGTTTGAACCCCAGAGCCCAGTGGAGTTTTGCAAGAACAACAGAGAAGGACTATATCATATCTTGCAGACACTGGACAGGAGAACAGAACACAGAGGGGAACCAGGATCTCAGGGACAGGTGACAGGAACAGGAACACAACAGGAACCGGACCTCAGGAACTTCCGTGACAGGTAAGTAGATCATCAGTATGGTGTCTTCTGTCTTCTATTCTTGATCTCATCATCCTGCAAGTTGAATGTGAACGCTATCTCCCATGATGATGGAACAGGTGAGTGGAGGTAAATTAAGGGAACCTTGGTAGATGTTAGTGGCTCACCTCAAGTCCTAATCCTTCAGGGCTCAAGCTAATAGCAAGGCTAGTATTCTGTGGGAGGGCTTCTATGCCTCATTGGGGTGACCTGCTTTCACAGCATCCAGAGACACAGAGCGCCCCTCAGAGGGTGACACTCCCTTATATGCATTCTCTGTTGCTAGGCAGATTCTACTGCCACAAGACACTATCTTTCTTGCCTTTTCCTTGTTTTGGTGCCAAAAAGCTGAAGTAGTGGTGCCAAGATGGAGGGCAGGTTGTCCTTTTACCAATCCAAAATGGTGAATATGTACACTTAATAAATTGAAACTTTCCTACCCAACAGTGCAGGCTTGTGGAAAAAAAGAAAAAGAAGTGTAGCTGACTGAACTTCTCTGAAATTCATTAATAATTCACTTCAAGTTTGGGGTGAAAAAACCAGGAATGGCTGGGTTAGTGCACAGGGCACTGAACTAGCATTCAGGAATATTGAATTCTCTTCCTGGCTTTCCCACTGACACGCTGTGTCTCCTTGGACAAGTCACTTCATCTCTCACCCGTTGTCTGTCTCACCTATCTAGAGTGCCAAGTGAGTGGCAATGACTGGCTCTCACTACGCATTTGTACATCACCTCGCACACTGGGAACCCAATCTGTGGTGCAGCCTGTAGTAATACAAACAGCAATATGTGAAGGGTGGATCTGATTTACCGATGCACAATACTGATCACGTCCTCAATTAAGGCTGAAACTCCAGATCCCTTCTCAAATGCCTCCAAGTTAATGGGAATTTTGCCTGAGTAAACACTTCAGCAACATGGGCTTGAATGAATGTGCAGATGTTAATTCAATTTGAAACAAAACATTAAAATAAACCACAGACAATGCATGGAGATTCAGTATGATAAAGCCGGATGCTTGGTTATCAAATATTTAATAGGAAACGGGGCAACTCAAGCATCTCCCACAGGTCATGTGGACAGACTTGTTGATGCTTTTAGTGCATGATGTGTTTGACTCCAGCATCATCTCAAACAATGTCCCGTAAGTACTACTCAAAGGAAAATGTGCATAATGGCAATAAATGCGTGAGGAGCCCTAAACATTTGGTTGTCCATGGTTAGAAGGTACATTCCAAACTCTATAAATATAGAAGCCGCACATCCTACCATAAAGCCACTTGATTCTCTGAATCTATAAAAGATTTTGGGGATGGTGATTCATTTGTTTTGTTTGCATAAGAGTTGCTAGCAAAAGAGGAATTGCCAGGCTCAAATTTTAAGCAAACCATCTTCTGCTAAAGCTGATGCATCAGTTAGTAGATAGATGACTACTTGATGCCATTCTTTGTCCAATCCTTAACACAAGGCTGGGAGTCAGGATTTCCAGCTTCTCTTCTGAGTCCTAGAGGAGCTGTGCAGCCCATGGAGCAGTAGGGAAAAACACCATATGGTGATAAAGCAGCCTCTGTTTCCCACTAGGGGATTCCATGGGATCACATAGGTTTTGAGATAAGAAGGGACTAATATGACCATTTAGCCTGACCTCCTGCATAACACAGCTGACAGAATCTCAGCCAGTAATTCCTGCATCTCACCCATGACACGTATTTCGCAACTGCACAGACCAGCTCTCTAGCCCCTCCCATTTGTAGTTCTGTGACATACCTGTAGCAATCACAGCAATGCTTCCTTAGAAGAGTAGCACTAGGAAAACATTTTTTAGCCTATTTTAATACAATAAGGAAAGAGGAAACAAAGAGAGACAGTGTCATGTGACCAGCCAGCTCTGTATGGAGTTCTGCTGTTCCACAGACCTCAATTTAGGATCCACTAGGATACATTACACTGGGATACTGTAGCTATCTGAATATAGATATGGTGATAACAGTTGGTAATGGGATATATTGCTCTCTGCCCATAAACTGTCAGGAATCTCTTAACTAGCATTGGTTGTGTTGCTTATCTTGAAAAATTAAGTTTTAACACAGAAATCTTACTTTTTGCTGGATACCATACGTCTCTGCTTTGGTTTTTGCTGAATTTTCACAGGATACGTGATTGCATATTTCCAGAGAGAGACAAGACTTATCAACATCTCTTCAGCAATATTTACTTCTAATTTAAATTCTGCCCATTCAGCAAACCACTTTCCAAGCCTGGATGTTAGCAAACTGGATGTAGCCTCTGCTACAGATGCTTAATACACAGTGTAGTTTAGGCTTTCATAGGGAGGATAGACATCTACTGTGAATCATTTTCAGTCTTAGGAAAACAAAGTATTTCTTTGGTCTGAGACATCTATTCCCGGAGCCACATCCTAATACAATAGAGCTGTACAACCTTATTACCTTTCCTTTGGTAATGGGGAAGAAATAAAGCCAGAAATTTGATCGCTTCAACAGACAAAAGGAAAGCAAGCAATTCTGTGCTCTACTAGTTTGGATCTCTTAAAAGTGGAATCGTTAATCATACCATGAAAAAAAAAAAAATTCAACTTCATTCTGATTTGTCAAGTGATCAAAAGCAACACACACTTCTTTTAATCATCTACCTTCTGTTCCATGCTTCCCCTGGCCATTCTAATTGATACTGGATGGAGGCAGTATTTATTCCTTAGCTCATGACATAATAGGATATTGATTGATGTGTGGGTTGATAGCCAAGGTTAGATCTCACACTGAAGTGATTGTGTGGTTTAAAGCTGATCTTTGATCTTGCTTCCACACATACAGAGGGAACACAAATTTCATCTATCCACATAATTAAGACTAGAGGACCCGCATTGACATTCACTGACATTTAGAGATGTAACTTACTGTTTGTAGCCACTGCCTGTTACAGTGTAATTGTAAAATGTAAATTTCTCAGATAACAGCTCAACTAATTAAATAGTTATTCCTTATAAGTATAAGAAACACTAACAATGCTAAGGATGACCTGTAAAATGTGCTACCTCTCCAGGGATGAGGCTAAGAGAAAACAATCAGAAAAGACTTAAACACTTACTAGCTGGAAAGGAGGGAAGTTACAAACTGCAACATTCAGAGGTAAAATGACCACCTTGTGGTAGTAGCTGGTTCTCTCTCCTAGTCTGAAAGGACCAAATGCTGGGAAAGTATGCTGGTACATGTTTACTATAAAGGCTGAACCCAGAGTGGTATCATCAATGATGGTAAGGCATTTAGAAAGCAAGAATTGTTTTCCCTAAAAGATATGCTCTCGCTCAGATAGGAACTGATTATGGAAAGTTCTAGGATTAGTGTTATGCAGGTCAACCAGATGATCACAGTGATCCCTTCTGGCATTAGAATCCGGAATCTTAGGGAAAAAGGACTGAGTGCCCATGTTTTTAAAAGCCATGGATATGAGTGAAGGACGGGCTGAGATTTATGGAACTGCAGTAGAGCCTTCTGCAGACCTGAGCTCTTACATCTTTCTTTGGCTTTATTATTCCATGTTACTGCAGTAAATATACAGATGTCTTTCAGATGTAAATTGATTCCTCTGCTCTGCTTGTGGTCACTTAATCACATGACTATTGATACTGACACATGATACTGTTAGCAGGGGATGAATGAGAATGCAAAGAGCTGTGATTAAAAACCAATAAAAAAAAACAGTACAGAAACCAAGAGAGAGGAAAAAGAAAAAGATTTTAAGTTAGAAAGTCATTGCCACCAGGAGCCTTATCTGTAGCCTCTAATTTTCACTGGAATGCTAGAGCACTAGAACACATGTTCACTAACAGAGAGCTGGGTGAAATCGTGAATTCCAAACTGCAGGAAATTCTTAGATTTCAAAAGTTGGTTTAAATCCAAAACCAGGATAAAAAGTCAAAATCTTGGAATTTTATGCAAAACATTTTGTTTTGAGTTTATCATTTTGATCTTATTATAGTAAAATGATAGCTGAAATTAAATGTTTCAGTAGTTTACATGGGCATTTTGATTAAAGGAATATTCTCACAAAATTTGTCATGTTAGCATTTTCTGATGGAAAACTTCTGTGTCCAAAGTTTTTTGACAGCTCCACATAAATAGATCAATAATAAAATGGCATTCCAGCATCAGTATAATTTTTATTACTTTGTATTTACCATAGCACCGCTAGTCCCCAGGGGCTGGGCACTATACAAACTAACAGCATGAGACCATCTCTACCTCAAAGAGCTCACAAGCTAAACAATCAAGACAGACCGTAGTTGGGAGGGGAATCAGAAGCACATAGAGAAAGGAAACGATTTGCCCAAAGATACTAGATAGGCCAGTAGGACCCACATCTCCTAATGCCCAGTCTACTGACCTAGCCACTATATAAATGTATTTAGTTAGTGCATGTGCTGTGTCCCTATTGGGGGGGGGGGGGTTAATTGAGTAAAAGCCAAAAGCAGAATGTTATAGATGTTTCCATTACATTTTTCTATCTGTGGCATAGGGAAACTTCACCTCTGTTTCTGGTCTACAGTTTCTCCAGCCAGGTAAGTCATGTTTACACAGTTCAGACTGACTGCAACTAGGCAGAGGTAAGAATCTCATATTGTTTAAAAACAGACTTATCTAAGAATGCAGAGCCACTCCAACCCCCCTATTTGAGACTGTCTGAATAAGATGCTGCTGAAAGTGCCTCAAGAATTTATAAGTTTTCTTATACCTCTGTGCTGCCTTTTCAGGCTGTTTCTCAAGATTTATTCCACCAGGACTCAAACCAGGAAGAGTTATAACTCTTCTAAACCAGCATATTCTCACTAAATGGGTATCATAGCTTTGCATACTCTGGTGTTTTCAGATAAACCTCTGCATTTGTGGAATCTTATACAATACAATTATCCTTGGAGACTTTTGTCCACTGCTGAGGCAATTTGTGAGGAGGAGAATATATACGTTCAGGTTCCTGGATAGATAGGCGTGCCATTGACACAAACATTCCGCAATCTAATGGACAGGCCTACTTTGTAGTACATGCATATTAGTTCTATTAAGTCATTGAATGGTGATAATCCTAATAAAAATGCAAGAAAAAAAAAATCAGAAAGCCAGTTTCCCTTAAGGTGCAGAAAGCTACTGAAGGCTTGTTATTTTTCTTCCTTTCAATATTTTGGAGACATGCCACTTTTGTTGTCAAATCTGGATGTTTAAATGAAATATGTCCCGAATCCTGTCTCTTCTTACATTAGACTGACATCTCTTTCCTTGCATTCAGCTCTGCTTTAGATGACACAGACTCATTGGCAAACAGTGTCTGTTATGCAGTCTTCAATTACAGAAGGCAGCTGGGCTTCTGGTCATGTATAAGTATACATATCACTATCACTTGAACATGCTGCCCTGGAATATCTAAACAGTCTGACAGTGCTTCCTGGGGAATGAATTACATGTGGGCATGTATGTTCTGTACAGCAGCCTACAAGGATTTTGTGTATCATTAACATTCAAAACAGTAAATTCACAGTCTAGGGAGACTATGTGGGTGAAAATGATAAAGCAAACATAGGATATATTCATATGCCAGGCAGATTATTCACAAAGCATGCAGCTTTCTATATTGACACACACGCATAAACAAACAGCCATTAGCTACCAGAGCCCGTGGATAAGCCCTGATGACATGACACAGATTTAGTATCTGTATCCATCGGCACATCTTGGAACACCTGATATTCCCTAATGCTCAGTGATTGTGGGGTCGGAGTCCGGGATCCTTCTCTTTCTTCCTTCTCACATACATACTTGTATGTCTTTCTGGCTCTGTCCCAAGCTCGCTGCTGGGCTACGCTATCTCTCACCACTTACTTGAGCATATTTTGTATAATGTGCTGAATCCTTATCTGCAACATGACATTAACAATGTCTGGCTGCTTTGTGTCTCCTCCCTTGCCACTGCTAAGCCCACCCTCCTTCATTTACTTGGTCTGAGTGAGGTGGGAATTGTAATAGCAGTAGAGTTGGTCAAAAATATGGTTTAATTTTATTTATTTTTAGGGGAGAGCCACAAAAAACTATTTTGAAATTTCAGGTTTTCATGTAAAAAAAACCCTAACCCCCTACAGGTTATGAGACAACACAAAAGTTTACCAAAGTTTAAAAAAAAATACTTTCAAAAAGATTGATTTTAATTCAAATTTTTCATGGGGAAAATGATTATTTCCTGATCAACTGTAAGTGACAGTGAATAATTTATCACTCAAACTTCCTCTGCCTCAGTCAACCTTATGGGGCCAGCACAGTGACTAATCCCTGGAAATTGAAAATTTCCTTGCCATCTGAAAATTTAAAATCCATGGTATCTAAGGGAAAGTGACACTTGCAAAACACATTTATAACGTCTATTGCTTTATAGTATATAGTGTATTACAGAGACAGGTCTTGCATCTGATGTTATCTGCACCAAAATTAAATTTTTATTTCATAAAAATGGAAGCATGTGAGTACAGTATCATAAAAGGACCAAAGGAGGAGCATCGAACCATTGATTAACTATGAGCCAGTGTCCACAACCATCTAGAATCTTTTCCTTTTGTTTTTCTTTTTAAATTTTTGATTAGCTTCTTTATTAAGAGCTGAGAGTGTGTCATATATTATATTGTTGATATTGGCCACATGTACACACTTTAAAAATTGGCCTGTTGACAAGGGGAAGGCGGGGGACAGATCTGCAGCTGATATGGACTTTACAGGGAATTTTAAATGAACATATTAAATATTACCAGAAATCCTAAGCTCTAGTACTTATTGCATCTTTGATATTTTTGTTCATTTTTCTCATTGCAATGCTGGTGGCCTTCTGTTTCCTAAGTGAGAGGGGGTGGGGGAAGCACAGCAAATGCTAATAAATACCACATAGGCACACACTTTGGCTTATTCCTACATCGCCTTAAGAACACAGCTGCCAAGACAGCTCTTGCATTTTGTGGAAGCCTGCCCAAGGGAAGAGGAAAGAGATTTGTGCTAAAATAGTTCTGGGATGAGTAGACTTTGGTTTATTTTACTCACATTTTCCATAAAACCTGTCAATATTTTTCCACCTCAGCACAAACACTATCATCTACAAATTGTTTTAAGAAGTCCTCCAGCATGGAAACATCTGAACTTCCCAGTGAGTTTTGGGTCTAATTTGTGTTGTTTCTTTTGATTGTAAGCATCTCAGAGCGAGGACCTTCTCTTCACATCTTTTACAGCACCAGGCATACTGACAGTTCTAAATAATAAAACTAATCAAATATTAAAATGTAAAACAAAAGTAAAAGATTCCAGATGGGGTGGACACTGGGGCTCAGAGTTAATCAATGTCTCAAATTATCCACCTTTGGTCCATTTATGATACCTTACTCACATGCTTCCAACCTAGAGAACTGACATTTCATAAATCAGAATAAACACGCTTCTTAGAAAGCTGATCTCTTCTGGCTGCTTTACAGAGCATTACAGTTTCTGTTTATGTACAGCACACAATGTTCTTGAGAAATCTCAATGACAAGAGAGGAAAGAACCAGATGCTGATATTGACCTAAAGGAAATGCAGAAAACAATTAATAGATTGACTGAAGGCATAGCACCTGGTCCAGGATATACTCACTACAGCAGGTTTTAATTCTGAACAGCTGTGTCAAAATGCCACTTACCTAGCTGTACAATTTCTGAAACACTGCTCTAGTCATCAAGATCCTTTTAACTAGAGCTATAGAAAACCCAGCAATTTAAAGCCGCAGAGTTCCACACATTAGCTTTATTCTCGTTTGAGTTCTTAAGGGGATGTACCTTGAGACAGTCTGGTTCAGATGAACCCAAAGTGTTAAAACAAAAATTAGCTGGTTTCTACTGAACTAACCAAGCCTCTTATCAAACTTGACCTGAATTTCAATGTTGTAATAGTCCAGTGGTTAGTGCTGGCATGTGACTTGGGAGATCCAGGTTCAGTTACCTGCCCAGACTTGCAGTGTGACCTCAGGCACATAAGTCTCTCTGTGCCTCATTGCCCCATCTGAACAACGGGAATGACAACACTTCCCTACTTCATGGGGTGTTGTGAGGATACGTATATTCAAAATTGTGAGACATTCAGATATGATGTTAATGGAAACCAAATATGATAGTAATGAAATCCTAAATCAAGTGAACTTTGCCTAGTTCCAGGTTGTTACCAGAGGCTGATATTGCAGAAACAAACATTTCTAAGGACAGGTTTCAGAGTAGCAGCCTTGTTAGTCTGTATCTGCGAAAAGAACAAAGCCAAAGTTAATGGTATCTAGTTTGAATATTAATTCAAGTGCAGCAGTTTCTCATTGGAGTCTGTTTTTGAAGCTTTTCTGTTGCAAAATTGACACCTTTAAGTCTGTTACTGAGTGACCAGAGAGGTTGAAATGTTCTCCTACTGGTTTTTGAATGTTATGATTCCTGATGTCAGATTTGTGTCCATTTATTCTTTTGCGTAGAATAAAAGAATATGCAAAAAGAATAAATGGACTAGATACCATTAACTGTGGCTTGAATAGAGACTGGGAGCGGCTGGGTCATTACACAATTTTGAATCTATTTCCCCATGTTAAGTATCCTCACATCTTTTTTGTCAACTGTCTGAAATGGACCATCTTGTTTATCACTATAAGAGGTTTTTTTCTCCTGCTGATAATAGCTCATCTTAATTAATTAGCCTCTTAGAGTTGGTATGGAAACTTTCAACTTTTCATGTTGTATGTCTGTGTGTGTATGTATATTTTCTTACTATATGTTCCATTCTATGCATCCGATGAAGTGGCTGTAGCTCACAAAAGCTTATGCTCAAATAAATTTGTTAGTCCCTAAGGTGCCACAAGTACTCCTGTTCTTTTTACATATTTCTAAGTGCTAGTCACAGAGTATTCATGCAAACAAATTCCAGAAGAGCAGTATCAGAACATTCTGATATCAAGGATGGTACAAAAACATTCCGCACAGATAACAGGAATACACTGACCTCCCCTAAAAGACACGTTCCCAATGACAGTCTGATAGAGATGTTTTGATCGAACCGACATGAACAGGGAGATGGGTTATAACTAGCCATGTCAGGGGGCAGTAATAACTACATCAGAGTGGCAGAAATTAACTTGTTTGTATTGGGGTATAAATATCTAAGAGTGTGTTGGTCCAGCCTAGGGGGCAATGGAAAGTCCCACCATTCACCGAGCTGTGTCCATTGTCACGGGCATATGTAGTATCATAGAAGATTAGGGTTGGAAGAGATGTCAGGAGGTCATCTAGTCCAACTCCCTGCTCAACGCAGGACCAACCCCAACTAAATCATCCCAGCCAGGGCTTTGTCAAGCTAGGCCTTTAAAACCTCTAAGGCTGGGGATTCCACCACCTCCCTAGTTAACCCATTTTGGTGCTTCACCACCCTCCTAGTGAAATAGTTTTTTCCTAATATCCAACCTAGACCTCCCCCACTACGACTTGAGACCATTGCTTCTTATTCTGTCATCTGCCATCACTGAGAACAGCCTAGCTCTATCCTTTTTGGAATCTCCTTCAGGTAGTTGATGGCTACTATCAAATCCCCCCTCACTCTTCTCTTCTGCAGACTAAATAAGCCCAGTTCCCTCAGCCTCTCCTCATAAGTCATCTGCCCCAGCCCCCTAAATCATTTTTGTTGCCCACTGCTGGACTTGCTCCAGTTTGTCCACATCCTTTCTGTAGTGAGGGGCCCAAAACTGGATGCAATACTCCAGATGTGGCCTCTGAGGGCCGAATAGAGGGGAATAATCACTTCCTTCAACCTCCTGGCAATGCTCCTACTAATGCAGCCCAATATGCCATTAGCCTTCTTGGCAATAAGGGCAGATTGTTGACTCATATCCAGCTTCTTGTCCACTGTAATCCCCAGGTCCTTTTCTGCAGAACTGCCACTTAGCCAGTCATCCCCAGCCTGCAGTAGTGCATAGGATTCTTCCGTCGTAAGTGTAGGATTCTGCATTTGTCCTCGTTGAAGCTCATCGGATTTCTTTTAGCCTAATCCTCCAATTTGTTTAGGTTACTCTCGATCCTATCCTTACCCTCCAGCATATCTACCTTTCCCCCCAGCTTAGTGTCATCTGTGAAGGGTGCAATCCCTCCCATCATCCAGATCATTAATGAAGATATTGAACAAAACTGACCTCTGGGGCACTCCGCTTGATACCGGCTGCCAACTAGACATCGAGCCATTGATCACTACCCATCTCAATGATCTACCCAGCTTTCTATCCACCTTATAGTCCATTCAATCCATACTACTTTAACTTGCTGGCAAGAATACTGAGGGAGACCATATCAAAAGCTTTGCTAAAGTCAAGGTATATCATGTCCACCAGTCTCCACATATCCACAGAGCCAGTTATCTCATCATAGAAGGCAATAAGGTTAGTCAAGCATGACTTACCCTTGGTGAATCGATGTTGACTGTTTCTGATCACTTTTCTCTCCCCCAAGTGCTTCAAAATCAATTCCTTGAGGATCTGCTCCATGTCTTAGTATCCTCATAGATTCTGCTTGGTGCCATTACCGTGCTTTGTCGACAATCAACCTGGCCTGGTCCCTTCATACCTTAGCAGGTCTTGTGGTCATTGGGCAGTTTGTTCGAGGTCTGTTGTGCTGTCTGTCTGTGCAGAGCTGGGGCAGCACACAGGGAAAACACACACACACAGCCAAATAGCTACCTAATCATGAAGGCTGTGTTTCTTCAATGCTAAGGGTTTGATTTCTTCTGCTTGTGAACATATCCTCAAACTAACTCTCATTCAGCTAACAGAAATATAAATAACAGGGTAGTGATAGGGGTAAACCTTGCAGAGTACAAATCCACCAGAAACCAGTGGGTATTACTCAGCATGGCTTAGCCAGGCCTCCACTGTCATTACCCATGCTATTGTGGCTACTCTGGTATTTCTACTTGTGTTAACTTGATGGGAGAGTTAGTGTGAGGATGTGTACACAAGCAGGAGAAATCCCACTCCTCACCCATAGTGTGGAACTAGCCTGAGGCAGAAACCAGCTGTACTTTTCAAGTAACATTTCAAAACTTACAGAACACAAAACCCAGGAGTCATGCACAGAAATCTGTGAACTGCAGTCAAAGTTTTATCCTTTAATGGTCACAAGATACCACTCTCTCCTCACCCTACCGAGCCATTTCCCCACGGCTCTTGGACTTCTCCAGCAATTAGGGCACAGTTCTGCAAGGTCTTAAACCCTGTACCTGTGCATTGGAGTCAATTGGAAAGAAGGACATTCAGCCCTTAGGAGCTGATCAAAAGCCCACTGAAGTCAATTAGTCTTTCCACTGAGTTCCCTGATTTCTGGGTTAGTCTTGTAAGGACCAAATTCTGAATTTGCCCCCCCCTTTCATAGACTAGTTTCAGCTGCTGTTTTAGTGGGTTTATTCCTGATTTTCCAGAGTAAATGATAAGAGAATTAAGCTTCATGTGTCAGGCTATTTAAGATTCCTTATGACTGGCTGGTGAGATTTGATTCAATAGCACATTTTGTTCTGCATGTGCTGTAACGCACCTGTCTTGAATGGTGCTAAAATATTAGAGATACTCAAAACGTTTTCCAAATTGATGGAAACAGGGATGAGTTTTCTTCTTCCCCTCCATTCTGCAAATACAATAATATATAATGCACTAATTGCAAAGGTCCAATTCTGATCTGCTTCACTTGCCTTGAAATTTACTGTGAATTGCAAATCCCAAAGTAATTTTCAGATTAGGGTCCATGCCTGAATAGGGAATATCTGTTCCATGGCACTAAATTTAAGCATAGCATACTGAGTCAGAAATAGCCTCTAATGTTAATTAACTGCATAGGTTCCAAACACCGCACTGATAAAAATCAATACATCATCTTTAAAGCATAAAAGTATAATCTTGTTTGTTTGCATCAACAGAACTTGACTCTGAAGTAATTGCCTAAAATAATGAATATGATTTTTAGTGTTACAATAATTGAATCTCTATGCATCATGAAATTGTTAGAGTCCACAAGGAAACATTAATTTAGTATTTTCAGATACTCCTTGGAATCCTTTTAACCTGCTCTCACTTTGTCCATTACAATATTTTCATTTGTATTTGCACAAGAAGTTGCACTTAAAAATACATTATATAATTATATATACTTAAAGCAGAAATGCTATCTTCAGGACTGATGTGGGTCATACTGCTTCACTGCAGAAGGATTGCAGTCCAGTATCTAGCACTCTGGACTGGGAATCAGGAGATCTGAGAGCTATTCTTGGCTTGCCTACCAACCTGCTCTGTGATCATGGACAGGTCACCTTTGCTTTATTCTCTGACCTTCTGTCTGTCTTGCTTATTTGGAATGGAAGGTCTTTGACTTAGGGTCTCTTACTGTGACACTATATAGTGCCTTAGGGGGGCCAATTCTGGTTGTCTCCAGGCACTTCAGTAATATTCTTAACACCAATACTTACACGCTTTAAGGCCAAACACCTGGAAAAGATTTTCTGTAGTAACTTCAAGCCCTCCTCATCTAGTGCCCCATCACTGGCCATCGGCAATATTAGTTATAGTAGTTATGGATGGGCCACATCCATTGTAGGCAACCTCATCATACCATTGCCTCCATAAACTTACCAAGCTCAGTCCTGAAGTCAGTTCAGTTTCCTGCCCCCACTACTCCCCTTGGAAGGGTGTTCCAGAACGTCACTCCTCCAACAGTTAGAAACCTTTGCCTCATTTCTAGCCTAAAACTTGTTGATTTGTTCTTGTGTCTACACTGGTGCTTAACTTACCTAAATCCTTCCCCTCTCTGTTATTTATCCCTCTGATGTATTTAGACAGAGCGATCATATTGCCTATTAGCCTTCTTTTTGTTAGGCTAGGTAGGCAGGTTTTCCATTCTTCTGATCATCCTAGCAGCCCTTTTCTGCACCCGTACCAGTTTGAATTCATCCTTCTTAAACACAAGAGACCAGAATTGTACACAGTATTCTAGATGATGTCTCGCCAATGCCTTGTATAATGGTATGAATACTTCCCTGTCTCTCCTGGATATACCTTGCCTGATGCATCCTAAGACTGTATCAGCCTTTTTCATGGTCACGTCACATTGGTGGCTCAGTCATCCTGTGATCAATCAATACACCCAGATCTTTCTCCTCCTCTGTCTCTTCCAACTGAAATCCCTAGCTTACAGAAAAAAAATCTTGTTAGTTCCTAAGTGCATGACCTTGCACTTTGTAATACTAAATTTAATCCCATATCTATTACTCTAGTTTTCAAGGTCATCTAGATCTTATGATATTCAAATCCTCCTCTATTCTGGCACTACTTCCCAATTTTGAGTCATCTTCAAATTTTATTAGCACACTTCTACTTTTTGTGCCAAGGTCAGTAATAAAAATGTTAAATAAAATTGGTTCCAAGACTGATCCTTAATGAATTCCACTACTAACCTCCCTCCAGCCTGACAGTTCACCTTTCATTATGACCTGTTGTAGTCTTCCCTTTAAGCAGTTCTGTATCCACCTTCCAATTCTCATATTAATCCCCATTTTCTCCAATTTAACTAATAATTTCCCATGGAACTGCATCAAATGCTTTATTGAAATCCAAGTAAATTAGATCTACTGCAATAGAGTATCATGGATAGAGTTTTGTATTAAAAATGATATAGGTTTTTTTGAAGAGCTATTGAAATTATCTTTGTGCAAAAAAATTTAGTTTGAGTACTTTCTATAGATTCCTATTACATTTGTATAAGACTCTTTTGATTTTAGCCCTATTAATTTCTATAGGACTTCTCCATGAGGGATTTGGAAGTGTTTGAGATCAGGGTTTTGATTCAGCCCATTATGAAGATTAGGGTCAAGCTATGTACAATATGGTTCTGAGTTTGGATTCTGAGCAAATTCTCCCCTTGAAAATAGTTTGCATCTGAGGTTATCCTTTGCTCCTGTGGGCAACTTGCTCAGGGTAATTAGAGTTGGCCACATTGTATTAGTCCTATACAATTTCAAGAGATTGTTCTATAGAAATGTAATTGGGATCTACATATATTACTCTAAAGACATATATAGAGAATTACATTCTTTCTGAAGAATTTACACACCATCTTACAGAATCCTAGAGCAGGAATAAAATTCATAGGTTACTCTAAATAACCTATTTTTTCTGTTAAATTTTACATGACATTTTCATAAGTGTTGGTTCATCAAGTCCACTAGTGAGCACCACTCAGTGTTTCAGAAGATGAAGATACCCATAATGCACCTGGCCAACTATGCAGTGCTTTATATAGAGGAAAAAAATCCAGATCCCTGAGGTGGTCTCTCTAAATCCTGCAGCATAAGCCTGGGAGGAGGATAAAGAATGTCAGACTTCAGATATTTGATATTTAAAGTGCAGGAAGGGATCTAATTCTCCTATGCTTTGTGTATGTTAATTACGAGCACCCAAAGGATAATATCCTCTCTCAAGCATCTTACTCTGATGAATGAATGGTTGGTTCATCTTTTTATGCATTAGATTTCCTTTAATTCAATTTATATTGGTAGAGTATTTAGAGGTATGGCATAGTAGTTAATAAACTGGAAAGTCCAGAAGATTCTATAGGGAAATAGAGTTTCCCTGATAAACACCACAATATGTTTTTCCTGAATAATGCATGAATTGTTTTTCATTCTGGAAATAAGAAGCTATATTACCTACTACGTAACAGATCATAGGGCTTGGGTATTTTGAAACATTTATAATCATGAGCCAAAACGATATCGGTATGGAAAGAAGCTTAACAATAGAAATGGCATAACTAGAAAGGTTCAGTGGATGTGGGTGGAGAATAGTACTTTGCATAATATTTATTTCATTTTAAAAATAGTTTCTCAGTTCCATCAACAAGAAATCTCAAGTTCTGCTCCAGAGTCAGCTGCAGTGATAGTGGGCCAAGTTAGAAGTCAATTATTTTACCCCAGTGTCAATGGAGATGCATCCATTTGCAACAGAACTCAATTAGCCCAGGGATTTCATCAAAGGTTTTCTGAAGAGCCAGTTTTCCATCATACGGTATTTTCATCCAAAGGGAAATGCTTCAAATTCTAAGTTCAGAAAAAAAAACCAACCAATAAAAGATATGTCCAGTTTCTCTGCTCCACTCCACTCCCTTTGCACCACAGAGGGAACAGAAGTGGGCAGCTTCTTCTCAGCTGGGGAGTCCTCTACTTAGGTACAACTCTAAGGGGCATAAAGTGGAAAATGTATCTATAGGGAAATGATCTATAGTCAGAATACTGAACAGGGATTTGAGAGACTTGGGTTCTTTTCCTGGCTCTGCCAACAACCTGTTTTGTGACCTTGGGCAAGTCACTTCATCTCTCAGCAAATGTTTGTACGCCATCCAGTATGTGATGGAGCGAGGATCTCAGCTGGGGATTCTAGGCACTACTATAATACGAACATTAAATACAAACTATACTGTTTCTACCATATTTATACTTGTTTCCAGTGCACTTCTTATAAAAACTAATTCAGTCAACATTATTTCTGATCTGTCATATAATAGGACTTTTCAGTCACTCACTATACTGCTTTTTCTAGTTAGAAGCAGGATGTATCCACTTGTAGCCAAAGAATGGACTTTCGTCATTGGATAAGTGAGTTCATTTAACACCAAAAATAATTAAATTATGCCCCTTTTCACAGGCAAATTAGAATTTGTTGCTGAGTTTTTAATCTTTATTATATTTTAAGCTAATTTTCATTACACGAGTCTGCAGCCATTCTGAATGACCACATGACAATTAATTGCTAGCTATAAATTACCAAGTACATTGTCTTAAATTCTAAGATTAAGAATTAATGGGTAAAGAGACAGAAATGACTTGTCTTTAACAGGTTTGGGATCAACTTGGCAAGTTTGAAAAATGATCCTTCAAGCTTTAATTTAAAAAAGGAAATGATGATGAAACAAGTCATTCATTTTATTCAGGATTAGGGAATTCCATGGTTTAAAAGGCTCTTAATTAACGACAATTATAAGCATATTGCCTTCAGTAAAGTAATTTAATTCCTTCTAAAAACCAAAATCTATAGTACACAGAAGTCAATTCACAGCCTGGCTGAAGATTTGTCTCCCATTTTGGAGGAGGTGTTTTTTTCCCCCCAGGGAGGGTGTCCACAAAGACTGAAATTCACCAGAGCACAAGGTGTAAGTTCCATTCAAATCTTCAGAATAGAACTTAATTTTCCAATAGCCCTAAAATAAAATAAATAAATAATTGGAGATATACCTCTCTCCTAGAACTGGAAGGGACCTTGAAAGGTCATTGAGTCTGGTTCCCTGCCTTCACTAGCAGGACCAAGTACTGATTTTTACCCCAGATCCGTAAGTGGTCTCCTCAAGAATTGAGCTCACAAGCCTGAGTTTAGCAGGCCAATACTCAAACCACTGAGCTATCCCTCCCCTGAGATATTAGGCCAGCCCTAATGCTGACATGCTGCACTGGTATAAATAGTACAATGCCCATTTGCATTATGCACACTAGGAGTTCTGTTGAGCCTGATTTTCTGAGAACCTGCAACTCCCATTAACTTCAGTTGTGAATGCTTAGCCTGTTTGGAAAATCAGGCTTATTGACTTCAGAAAGTAAAGCAAGAAGGATGTGGCATTATTTTATATAAAATGGTATCGCAAAGAATGGCAACCTTAGTCACAGCCAGATCTGAAAACACCGATGTGCTAAGAAAAAACTTCTTTACTATCCCACTGAAGTCAATGACAAAGCACCTATAGACTTAACTGGCATGAGGTTGGGCCTAAAGAGATATAGAAGTTTTGTTTCTGTGAGAGAGTAAGAAACTTAATTTTTTGTAACTCAAGAGAAGGCCAGAAAAGTTTATTCTGTGAAATATTAAAGGGTAATATCCAAAGTAGAATTTCCTCTTAGTAATTCCTTTAGTGACAGCACTGGTATTTTTAAAAGGGATGATGTTATATAGTCTATAGTCATTTTGAACAGACTAGTACTGTAATTTATTTTATAAATTCCTTCTCCAATAAAGGAATATTTATTAATGACTCATTTGATCCTACCATACATTATCCTAGACTTTAAAGTAAATGCCTTCTCTCCAGTTGTATTTCTGCCCCAAGGACTGAAGTGTTACAATTCATTTGGTAACACAGTGACTAATATGTTTTACATATCAATAAAGTCTAGCACGCTTTGCCATTGCAGTTTAGATCAACTAACTGATATACAGAGCAATGCAGTGCTTTTTGCATATTTATGATTTCTTCTGAATAAGGTATGCTATAATTCTTGAATTTTATTTTTCCATTGATTATTTACCTGCCAATAAATAACTCAGAATCTATCATGGGACTCACACCCGATATTCACAGCTTGTATATGTGCGCGCTACTTCATTGAAGTCAATGGATTATTGCTTCTTTACACCAATGAGTAATTTTGCCCTATTTATTAAAAGTGTGTGCACGCATTCACATGACAAGTATGCATGCATTGACTCAGGGGACTGACTGGTATGTATTTGAAAAGGTCCAGTAGAAAATAGGTTAATTTGTTTTTCATTGAAAACAACTGGATCATTCTTGCTCTTCCTCTCTGGATTGCACTTACCCCAACTCGTCCCAGATACTAACCAATGGCACTTGGCTTCTATACCAGGGATAAGATTCCCTGGGATTTGAATGAGAAAAAAAGGTTGTGTTTCTCATTATTTGCCACTCTGCTCTACAAGAACTATTGTGAGTGGACATTTTAAACTGCCCTGTTATCAGTTTATCATGGACTGGTGAATGTTCTAGTGTTCATCTAGGTGCTCTAGTAAAAAAAAGTCTATTGCATTTAAGCTATACACCGTGACAGTGGGAGACAAGAGACTTGATTAGAAGAGGTATTACTGCACAAAAGCATTTTCTAGCATGACTATCTCCATTCTAGTTTGCAAATGTTTTGGTTTCAATGGCTACCGAGGCACAGTTACCTCAGTTTATCACTCCTGAAATGATATGCAGTTTATCATTAGTCTCTTGTTATTTTGTTCTAACCCATGATTGCTATTGTATTGCTGATGCTATGGAGTGCCCTTTTGTAGCCTCTCTCGTCTAGATGCAGAAATGAATTTGTCATATTGTGTGTTGGATAAGAGCTGCTGAGTCTTTTGAGGAATCCTACAGCACAGTATATGATCTAAACAAATAAATATTCTCCAGCAAATGTATTCCAGCACAGGCCTCTGCACATTACTCCCAGTTTGTAAGCTGTACAGTTTTAACTGCCTGATTGCTTTTGCTGAAGCTGTTGTCCACTGTAGCAATTTAGAGACTTTTCCTCTGCAAGAGACAAACTGTAGCTACACTCACATAAGGAACATTGCAACAGAGCCATTTCAAAAGCCTTTTTTTGCTTAGCTTTCTACATTGGTCAGCATCATAGTTTTTACGAATGTTAGCAGTTTAGGCCCTGCTCCTACAATCACTTATGCATAGGAATGGATTCATTGACTACTCGGGGATGAATCGTGTGTGTAAAGTTAAACATCTGTAAGCATTTGCCAGATTGGAGCTTTGCTTCCCCTTTTGACCTACAGAAATAAATTTAAGGGGCCCATTTCTGTGAAAACCTCAGTAAAGCAGTAATGATGTCATGAATGAAGCATAGCACTACCTCCTTGCCAGAGTCCTGTATGTGCTCATCCCATAGCTCCCATTTGATGCCCTCCATAGTGGTTACAATTTCAGCAGGGTAGCGCTTCTTTCAGAAACCGGCTGTTCCTTAGATGGCCGGATTCCTCCCTATCTCTGTGTGATATGAGACACCCTGTGCCTGACTTGTCAACATATGCAAACAAAATAAAACACACAAAAACCTGCTAAGATGGTTTTAAAAAAAAAAAATCAGTGGAGGTAAAAGGCAGAGGCAGTCCTGTGGGGAAGGCATTGAATTACCCTAGGGACACTGGATCAGAGCTGGGAATCAAACTCAGGAGTACCTGGATGACCTTGGCCAAGTACTTCCACTTCTCTCCGCCTTAGCTCCTCACCTGTAATATGGGGCTAATACTCCCTTTCCTCTACCCTTTGTCTTGTGCGTTTAGCTGGATTGTAAACTCTTATACCATGAGTAGGCCTGGTGCCTCACACAAGGCGCTCCTGGTTTTGGATGCCTTACTTGAACGCAAACAAGGAAATTGTGCTTCCCTTAACAAACAAGTGAAAGGTTAACAGTAGGGGGGAAAAAAACACTCCATACCACTATACCACTAGCCGGGAGAGAATGAAATAAGTGTAAGGGGAGGAACATTTCTGGAAAGAATCAAAGGCCCAGCTACTAATTACAGAATAAAATATTAATTTAATTTTCAACACATCGGCAGTTTTAACCTCCTCATTAAATCCACATGGAGCCGAGCCCTTTTAAGCACTCTGCACTGCTGAGCAAAGACCAGTTAGAAATGCCAGGCACACATCTGAAGACATGACTGTAATTCTGGAGAATTTACTAGACTTTAGAATCAGGAACAATTAATCCAACACTTGGAAGATGAGCGTGTGGATTGAAGAGAGCATTCTGTATGGTTCTAAGCCAATGGCCCATTAATTACTAACACGATAAACCATTCTGGAACAGTAGAATAACTGACTAGTATGGAGAGTAGGTCAGACTTGCACGTCTCACTGCAGCTCTATACTCTCTAGATAGGCAGTGCTGTGCCCCTAGCTGTTCCATTCTTGCTAGGAGAAGGGGAGTGACACTGATTGTAAGTAATTTCACAGCTCCCTAGCCCCAGTCCTTCCATCTTAAGAGGAAGAGTTTGGGGAGTGAAAATGAGCACATACAGAGCTTCCACGCAGGCCCGGTGCTTTTATTAGGTGACCCTAGGCGGTCGCCTAGAGCACCAGGATTCGGGGCGCACAGGAGCTTCCGGTTCTACTCCCATCAGGCCACCAAAGAAGGACCCTCCGGTGACATGCTGCGGAAAACAGCAGCAGGCAATTGAGCAGCTCAATGACTGCCGCTGTCGGCGGAGGGCCCTTCTTCGGTGGAATGATGGGAGTGGAACCTGAAGCTCCCCCGCGCCCCATGGGGAGCACACAAAATGCCGCCCCCTGAATTCTTCCTATGGCGCCAGAACCTCTGGCGCAACTCCTGCTTCCAGACTCTGACTGACAGGCCAAGTTTCAGTTCAAGGTGAATTTGTATGACCTTGACATGTCCCTGAGAGCTTTTGGTTTAATTGCTGGTAGAAGTTTAACTAATTAAGGCAGCATGAATAAAGCTGCTTTAACATGAGTTATTTCCATGGACTCCCAGCAGAAGTTTTAGTGTGACCTGAGCTATGCAAATGGGAAATATGCTTTATTTCTGGTTTTGGTGTGACACAATCATTTTCAGGATGTTGGTACATGATAGAGAACTTTTACAAACAAAAACAGGAGACCTGATCCAGCTCCCAGTGAAATCAGTAGCAAAACTCTTGTTAAGTGCAAGGAGAGCAGGATCAGCCTCTGCCAAGTCCCTGTAAAAATGCAACTAAATAGCTGAAGAACAGTTAACAAAAGGGGTAGGAAAATAATTAGCAATATTCCAAAATAATGTTGGCCATTTTAGCTCTCTTATAATTACATCCATCAAAAAAAAATGCAACAAGTATATGGAAGTCACAATGATAGTTTAAATAGACAATATAGAAATGGCTCATAATCAGAGGAAAAAAGTCAATTAGGGTAAAAAACAAGCTCTACCTCATCGCTAGGTATTTCTGCTTGAAGAAATAAAAGCAGTTCAAGAAATGGAGGGTGGGGGAAGAAGAGGGGTGGAAGCCTACTGAAGCAGTAGAATCTGACTTAGGAAAAAAATAGCAGTAATGGAAGCTTAGAGTAATTTTGACTGGAAATGGGCCCAAGATAAAGGGTCAAATTCTGATACTTGTAGCTTAGCCCCAGGGAAATCAATGAGACTATTCAAAGAGAGAGTAAGGGTGGCAGAATCTGAACCAAGCCACACTGACAGCGAAAAGACTTCAAGGGACTTTGGATCAGGTCCAAACTTCTCAAGTTTGTGGATGTTTAGGTGTGGGATGTTGTGTCAGGTCAGTCTCATTTGTGTGTCAAAAAAAAAAAAAAAGAGTTATGAAACTGGCTGGAGCTGAAGTGTCTTTGAAGAACTATTGGGGAGATCACACACTAAATATCAGTGATTTAGAAAGCCTTGGTGGATACATTGTAGTGAAGGATCTCATTGCCTGCATGAGCAAGATAACTATTTATTTTTTCTCCTATCTCCTTGCATTGCAAAGTTTGCTGTTCATATCCATGCCACATGCCATTTGTATAAAATGTTGCCTCTTTCCGTTTGGATGGTCAGTTTCAATTCTGCTTTGTCCACTATAGCTGCTGTGCTAAAGAAAGTTGAGGAGGATAGGTACAGTTTTCTCTCATCCCCCAAAACAGGGCAATATGAACCTTATGCCTTTGAGCCCAAGCTAGGTATAATTAATCATTTCTGAGTTTTAACGCGAACCTGAAACTCATTGAAGTGCACCATAATTTTTAGAGACAACTTGGGCCAGTCTCAGGCCACCCTTCTCTCCTCCTTTTTCATGTCCTAATTTCAACAGACTCCAGGACTGTTCCTAACCTGATGCAGTCTTCTTGGAAGTCTATATTCCTCTCTCCCACTGACGATTTCAAGGGAGGCCACACGTGTCTCTTGATTTGTATGAGATATTCAGGGTGTATACACTGTGTTGCTCCTTCCCAGCTTCTGCAGTCTCCAAAGCATTAAGTGATAGCAGCAAAAAGCCTCAAAGCCTCCCCAGTGTTTTATTGGGACCCAGAGGAATCTTCTCAGGCTCGGTGAAATATGACAAGACATTCTAGTATCTGTTAAGTCTTGATAACGGCCCTTTGAATCAACTGTAGCTATTATGTATTCTTAGCTGGAACAACAAAGAGCTGCAATGCTGCAAAGTTATGTATGCACAATACAATGTCTTCCTGAGGGAAATAAATTTGCAGCTTCTCAGCATTCCCATTCTGGGACTGATCCAAAACCCATTGAATTGGATGGAAAAACTCCCACTGACATCAATCAGACTTTAAAGATAGCACCTGGTCTTGGAAACTGATATGAAACTGTGCAATCATGAAGAGACAGCCTTGCGGAGATGCATCCTCCGAGGTGCCTCACCTCTGTGCTGTGGTCTAGATTGCTGTCATGTTACTTGTCAGCAAGTGTAGAATGCAATCAGTCAAGAGTATGATTGTAGCAGTGACAAGAGTCAGTCATCTGAGGCCTCCCCTCAGCATGGATTCTCCCATTATAGTGAAAGGCATTAAAAATAATCTACTAGAAAGAAACTGTGTGCAATATAGCTCAAAATCTCACCAAACTAGACCACATACTGAGATACAAAAGGGTAAAGAACCTAAAATATAGCCCTTGGATATGGTATGAGGAAGAGAAGCACAATTCCTAACAAGCTGATTACAATCAGACCTTTTACATTTACCTCAGTATGAGGCTTCCCGCTCGCTTGGGTCTGGCTTTGCATTCCAGCCCATCTCAATCTAAATAGCGGAGGGCATGATGGCACTGGAGCCAGGATTCCTCTCCCACTTAAAACAAAGCACCAAGCGAAAAATCTGCTGGGGTAAATTACCACATCTCCAAGTCAATTAAGTTATGACATTTAAACCAGTGGAGGATCTGCCCCCATAACCAGTCAGTTTGTAGTAAGCAAACGTTTCTGGCCTTTCTTTATGAACTACCATACATTGGTTGCTGTTATCTGAAGAAAAAGAGAATGGAAAGGAAACTTGTATAAGCTCCAACAGTCCATTTATTTGTGATGAGAGAGTGCACATCTCTACAGCCACTGAAAGGTGCATTATGGCCTTTCCCTTCTCATCATGTCTTTATTGACACTAAAAGATATATATATATACACACACACACACACACACACACACTCTTGTTGAAACCAAAATTTTTTCTTTTAAAAAAAAATATGTCTTAGAAAGTTTAACTACCTTGTCTTAGTTTTACTGTAGTCACTCTGAGTTCTCCAGCAGATCTGCGTCATTTTGGCTCCTGGCAGTCTCCCAATGCAAGAGGAAAGTTTACTAAAGGAAATTGTGCAAGCCAATCACTTATTGCGTAACGCAGAATAAACCATATGTGAATGAAATCATGTCTCTGAAGAGCTTATCTACTTCCATTTTATAAGTAAGGATGCTGTGATGTACCACTGTACCTTAAAATAACACTCTGTACCCCCATAGTCACCATTTGTACATGGTTATGTTATATTTTGTACAAAGTAGGCCTTGTGAGGTGTCATTGGAAACGTCATAATATGTTGACCATTACTGTTCTGTTGAAATATATGTATATGAAGTTATGAGATTGTTATATGTTTGTTACTGAAACACGTTGTGAGTCTGGGAAACATCCATAGACTGGCTCTTCAATGGCAACAAAGGGGTGACCAACACCCAGCCAGGTGTTAAGCAACCATCATTGACTACTCACCAGCAGGGGAATTATAAACAAGAGATTTACAACTCACACGAAAGACAGTTGCTTGTGCACATACACCAGGGGCTGCCTAAGCCCCATGGCACAGCAAGGATCTTTCCAGCATCTGGAGGAGAGTATAAATAAGGGACAGTGACATTACCACTTCACCTCTCCTCCCCTACCTACACTGAAGGCAACAAGAACCTTTGCAAGACAAAGAACCATTTGAACTGCGGGAGTGGTCTTCACTTGAAAAGCTTTCCAGTTAGCACATACTGCTGAGGTTTTTGGGTTAGAGAAACCTTACTGCTTCAAATTTGACTTAGCTTGCCATTTTTAAGTCTTATTTCCTTTTGTAACAAATTCTAAACTTCTATACTTATAACATATAATCACTTAAAATCTCTCTCTCTGTTTAGTTAAAATTAGTTTATGTTTTCTCTAAGCCAGTGTGCTTTTGATTGAAGTTTGAGGAAATCTACTCAGGTTACAAAGGCTGGTGTATATTTGTACCCTTTGATGGTATGATGAACGAAATAAAGAACTTTCTCTGATCAAGGGGGTCTTGGGCAGTGTAACATGCACATTTCTGGGGTGCAAGGGCAATTTTCAGGTGTCTCCCTGTATATAGTTCGTGAGAGGTTGTGGGACCTTCATGCAACTTTGGGTGTGCCTTCATATGCTAATACCCATGAAAGCAAAGCCTGAAGAGGCTGCCTGTCACTAGAAGAGCAAATCCAGGTTGTACCACAGGGCATGTCATAGATGCCTTTAAACTTATTGTTTAAAAGCCATTAGAAAATGGCTCTGAGAAAAGCAAAGTGACTATTTGCAGAGTTCTCTCTTTGAACAAGGAAAATCTGCTCAGGACTATAGTGACAACGCAGTACTGTTTAGAAAGCTGGCACTACAGCCAACAACAGAGAATGGAACACCATGGAGATCTCAGTACAGGAGCAGTTTACAAACAAAGAGTGAAATCCTGGACCCATTGATGTCATTGGCAAACGGGACCAGGATCTCACCTTTAAGTATTTCTGATTTAGCTACTGGTGTACCTACTATCTATCCATTAATGGAAAGTAACCAGAAATAAATCTAAGTAATTAATTTGTAATAAATGAAAAGACATTCTGCTTTCATTCTTCCTACTAATTCCCCTTAAAGACATCAGGGGTACTAGATGTCAGGATATGTCTGCACATACTTTCTCCATCCATTAAATCCTCTCCCTGCCATTGTGAATTCCAGAGCTCAATGGACAAAGACATGGTATTTTCTTTATAGTTAGCACAACATTATGTCTTGCATTTAAGTCAACTCTTCTCTTACTAAGCTAGTTAAACAGCTCCTGCTTTGTAATGAAGCCCATCAGTCATTTTGATGCCAAGATTTGAGGCCAAAGTCCTTCTTGTTTCTCGAGAGATTCAAAGCATAAGGTTATGTATCTATTATAGGAGTGGGTGGGCAAGGTTCTGTGGCAGCAGGTCAGGCTAGATGATTGTGATGGCCCCTTATAACCTTAGAGTCTATGATAAATAAAATCTATGGCCAAGGTTTTCAAAAGTGACCCATGATTTTGGGTCTATCAATACTGGGTGCCAAACCCAAGGCCCATTAAAGGGGCCTGATTTTCAGATGGCAGGTGCTATGCATTTCCTGAAAGTCGGGTCCTTTAAAGTCACTTTGAACTGGATACCCAGTCATGGATACCCCAAATTCCTAGTCAACTGTAAAAATGTTGAGATGCTATCCTTTCAAAATCACTGGTAAAACAACTCATTGACTTCAGTGGGGCCAGTATTTCACTCAGAGCCTATGTGCCTTAAACATGTGACTGCAACAGTTATCAGGGAGTTCACAGAGTTATCTTTGATAGGATAATAATTCCCTGGAATATTCTTACTGGTTTTCTATCTGCATTCTGGGACAGAAGACTGTGCTACATTTGGTGCTGAAAAAACACTAACAAAATAGTGGATGCCAGTAATCTCATGTGAAATTATTAGAGAGCATGGCATATTATTCTGGAATTGTAAATGCCTCCTGTCCTGCAGAGTAATTGCATTGATTAACATTGGGTTCCTGTAGGAAATACCCTAAAACCCCACCTGTTCCTCAGAAAGGGAGTGTACCATGACTAATTCAAAACTAGACATAATCTCTGCCTTTGTCCTCCCCCACCCTCCAGTCTCTCTCCCCTTCCCTTGTGTTCTGCTTTTAAATACACCTCTGTGGTTCTTTCATCATTCTTCTCTGTCACTCCACTTAAAATGCAAACACACTAATTACAGTGTGAAATTTACTAAAATCCAGATTTTTGAAGCTGTCTGTGCCTGTGCTTCCAAGATTAGGATTCTAGTCAGTCAATTTCACTCTGCTGCTATGCACAGTGAGGAAGACGCTGAAGGAGTATGATCCTGGAACATAAGGGGAGAAGAGATATATAGTTTTCTGGTTTCCTGTTTCAGACAGGAAATGTGAAAGAGTTTGAAGATATGAGCAAAACCAAAAAATACCAAGAATATGAACAGCTGTATAAAAGAGAGGGGTATCAAGTTTATTCTCTTTAATCTTTCAAAGAATTCCTTTCATGTATATTGTGTAGATATCCCTGACACTAATATACACTGTTGAAGTGTAAACAAGTACATGTTCATTAAAAGCCCCACAAATATAGCACATGCTATCCCCAAAAAGCTTTAATCAGCAGTATTATATGTTGAATTCTAGAAACCTATTACTTCTATATGAGTTAGCACAGGGACAATAGTTTTAAACAATCCAAGCTGGATGTACATATTGCTGAGGGAATCCATACTATGTAGCCATAAATCTTGATGTTTGTTCACATTTAGGATTGGACTTTCCAAACATGTCCACTGTTTTTGGCTCTCAATTTGCAGATCCAGGTTTTCACCCCCAGCTGAGATGAGTAGTCTAAGAAGTTGACCCTCCCCAAATGGTGGACACTAGGAACTCTGTCAGAATGACTAGGGATATGGGACTCAACGCAGAAGTATCAGGGCACCAAAATTGTTTTTCTCTAGCTAACAGAAAATCGCCATCTTTAGCCACTGGTGTTGCTGCAAAGCTGGACCATCTAACGGTGATTAAGAGGAGAGATAGGTGACACCAACTCCGCATGAAAATTAGGACAAAGACAATACGAATCAAGTGCATTTTGTACCGCGCCTGCATTTGACCACCAGATTTCCCAAGCACTGAAAACTAACATTTCATCACCCAGAAACTCTGATTTTTACCAATCAATTTTCTACAATTCATTAAGTTTTTTTTAGTGCTAAAAGTTTTCAATACCCAACATCCACCTTTTTAATATCAACCTCACTGTATTATTCACTGATAACATTTGACTTTCCCAGTGATGCTTCTTCTCCCTTCTAGATAGCCCCTTTACCTAGTAGAAATACTATTTAGTATTTGTATCACAGTAGCTCCTAAGTGGATATTTAGGCCCCCTTGTTCTGGGTGCTTTACTTATATGTAGTGAAAAAGTCTCTGCCCAGAGGAAATTACAGTCTAAACAGACAAGACAGACAAGCAGGGGTGGAAAAGAAGCAGCACCACCTTCATTTTGCAAAGGCAGAGACTTACCCAATGTCACATAGGAAATCTGTGACAGAGACAAGAATTGAACAGAGACAGTTCAGTGCCTTAACCATAGGACCATTCTCATGCTTTGTCCTTCTATAGTTTGTTTTGGGGTCCTCCCAGCTCTCTCAATTGACTGCGCTGAAACTTCCCAGGACTGTCTGTTTCTCCAGTGAATTTCCAGCTTTTCTCTGATGCTCTTCTGCAGGGGTTTGGACCCCTCAGGGGGCCATGAGGTTATTACCTGTGGGGTCACGAGCTGTCAGCCTCCTCCACAAACCCCACTTCACCTCCAGCATTTATAATGGCGTTAAACATAATAAAAAAAGTGTTTTTAATTTATGGGGGGGAGGGTCACACTCAGAGGCTTGCTATCTGAAAGGGGTCACCAGTACAAAAGTTTGAGACCACTATGTCTTCAGAAAGTCCTGGATTCTTCAGCTTTTCTCTGAACCAAGACTTCAAATTCTGCAATCCTTATCAAGATTTACTCCGGCAAAGCTTGTTTGCAAATCAATAGGGAATATCCTGGCTTCATGAAGTCCTTAGCAAGACTCCCATTAATTTCCATGTGTCCAGGATTTCACTCACTGGGAATTTTGCCTAAGTAAGTTTTGAGTGAAGGAGAGCTGTAAGATCTGGTTATTAAGGAATATAATGATGTCCTGAATGTTGATGAGTAGAGAGCTAGTTTCAAAATAAAAGCTCTCTTTCCTTGGAGAACTATATAATATGGGCCCTGAATATTTTAAGACTGTAACAGTGCAAACTATTAGGTTCATTTTAGACCCTAGTTTAATTCATTTTAATGTTTTGTTTAGTATTACAGCATTTTATTTAATCGGTCATGACAAGTAGCATTTTTTGATCTCTTCCAAAAAAGTATTACACCAATAATGACATTTAGGAAAATGTTCCTTGATTAAATTTGACAAGTAAATTAATTTGAATATTAATCATTGCATATTATCTATGCTTATGTTGTAGACAAATACGTAGCTCAAAAACTGTTTGCAGAATCATGTGCCTGACCTAAAATTACACTGCACAGTACAGATGCATGGAAATCTTAACACTTACATACAGTATCTGCTCCACCGCTACTTTGTGAGTTGAAGGCTTATAAAGTACTGTGGAGTTCATCTGAGGATCTCAAAATACAAGTGCCTAACTATGTTCACAATATCTAGGGCTGCTTAAATAGCCTTTCCATTTAAAAAAGGAAACAAACAAACAAACAAAATCATTCAAATGTTTGGTGAAAATTTCAAGACAATTGACCATTCCATAAGCCGGAAAAACAGAAAAATTGTTTAACTGCAAATACACCAAAATTATGAATATTCATAATTTGAGCAACTCTTTGAATACAATTAATAGTATTACTACTAGTGTGTAAATTTATGCTTGTGGTAAGTTCCTGGGTCATATGTTCATAAAGGGTTCGCTTATGGAGGTAGGACAGTTCAGTGTCCATGCCTGGTCAGTCCTGGGCCTATTAGCAGGAACTGACAACAGGAGGACTCTATTAAGAAATCCTGCCATTGAAGGAACACTCTTTCACTGGGAACAGGGCAGAAAACAATTTATTTTACATATCCTCTGGGAGGTCAATATTTTGATAGCTACCAGCCTTGAAGCAGTGATCTAAAAGCAAGTCCTGGTCCCACTGAAGTCACTTTAAGGCCAGAAGAGACCACTATATCACATAGTCTGTCCTCCTGTGTATCATAGGCCACCAGCACCAGCCACACACTAAACCCAACAATTGAAATGAGATCTAAATGTTACAGCCCACAGCCTATTGTGCCACTGGCAGAGAATAGAAGGGACCAAGGTGCACCATGCTTGAGGTCCCTGCTATGGCAGGGAAATGATTAACTGAAAAGTCAAGTGGAGTTTGGCTACTGACTTCAATGGCACCCAGATTTCACCCTCAGGGTGCCATTTGCAGAGCTGTGAGCCAGTTAGTGCCTGCCCCCTTGTAAATATTTGCAACAGTTTAGTCTGCCGTATGCATGTTCTGCTTCCTTTGGAAAAGTCATAAAAATTTCATCAACTTTATTCCTGAGACAACAACAATGTTAAGTACAGCCTAATAGCTTCAGACTGTGATAGTAACAATTTCAATGAGACACTAGGGCTTCCATTTCACATCAGAAATCAAAACTTTTTTTTAATATACTATTTTCATACTGCCATGTAGTCTGAATAGTTATTTGCACTAGGCCCACAAATATAATTAGTTATTGATCACATGAAATATTTATTAGTAGTACCACAGCAACTTCTAAAGACTGTGACTAAGATGGGGACCCATTAAATCTGGCACAATTCAAACACAAGCCCGGCCCTGAAGAGCTAACGATCCAATTAATCAATCTAATATAGGTAACTTGTCACTGCTTATGTGCAATGTGGAAGGAGGGTGCATCAGGCTAGCTACAGTCCACTTAAGAAGCACAGTCCCTCTTCAGACAGCCCATGACGTGGCTGCACACTTAGCAGGCAGTAAGGACCAGTATAGAGTACAATAGGCTATAATACCCAAGCACAGAGCTGACTGCACCTTCTACAAATGCAGCAGAGCTAACACACTAAAGCAATCAGCCTAGCAGCCACAGGAAGAATTCTAGCACAGTGAGTCAGAATTCCCTGCAGGAAACTCCAGCTGCTGTGCACAGGGCAAAATCTGGAATGATAGATACTTCTCAAGTGGCTACACTCCCTCCCTCTTCAGCCCCCCAAAACTAAGGTATTTTAAAAAGTAACATCAGTTTATAAACTCATGTCTGTGTTCTGCTCATTATGGCTTTTGATACATTTCTGAACAACATAACTAACATTTCAGCTGGTTATTAGTAACGGGGGAATTTCCAGGGAGAACTCAGTACTAGCTCTGGTCTGGTCTGAGCAGGTGCTACATCACTGACTTCAATGGAGCTGTGTCTATTTACCTGTGTTTTGGTCCTTGGGCCCCAATCCTGCAAGTAATTTCACACAGACTGATACAAGGGGCTCTGAATGTGTTCAGGGGTCTGGCCCCCAAAGAATAACCTGTAGGTTCAGACCCTTGGGCCTGGCATACATGGGGAGTTGCACTGATTTAACTCAATCTAGAAATGGATTTAATTATTAAATCAGTGCAGTCCTGCATGGATAGAACTCACCTACATTGGTTTAAGGGTTCCTCATCAACAAGGCACTGATTTAGCTAAGTTGATATGAAGCACTGTAATATCATGCAGCTTCCTCCTGAGCACCTCCATCATGGTCAGAGGTCACTCTGCATCTGTTTCCCCCTCTTCAGGGCCCTTAAGAACTTCTAGTTCAAAGGTAGTTCAAACAAAATCCCCAGAAGGGGTCCTATTTATTTAGTCCTCTGATACATACTGGCCCTCTGGGCCCCCACACTTCACTGTCACCCCAATTAACCTAAAATAAGACAAAATGCTAACTCACAGTCTACATCCCAGGTGGCCTTTACCATCTCTCCTCTGCTTGTACAGGCCCTCTCCCAGGCCTCCCTGCCTGGAGAGCTTTCTCCCACTCATTCTTGCTGCTTTACTTTTTGCCCTGCTAATTTCACACTCCATACAATTTCCTAGGCTCCCCCACCCTTTGCAGCAACTTCCTGTTCTTTTTATCCTGGGATCACCTGATCCAACCCAGGTGGGGCTCATTTTATAATCCAGGCTAGTTTAGCCCCAGGCTGTACAACCCACGGGGCAAGTCACTCTGTTACAAGCACTATTACTGAAACAAAGTGAATGTCCACAGAGTGCCCCCCACACTGATCTAACACCATCAGTTTAGTTAAATCCCTGCAACATCCTTGTGTAGACAAAGCCTTAGACTTCATCTTAATGACTATAAAGTTCAGTCCTGCAAGCTAATTTGTAACTCTCTTTATTTTAGGTCTTTATATGGACCCCATCATTTTAGTATCTGGGCACCTCACAATTTTTGATGTAGTTATCCTCAAACACTTCTGTGAGGTAGGACAGTGCCATTATCCCCATTTTACCAATAGGGAACTGAGACAGAGAGAAGCTAAGGCCACATCCTCAAAGGAACTGAGGTGCCTAACTCCTGCTGAAATCAAGGAGGATTTGGGCCTGAATAACTTGCCTGAGATCACACAGGAAACTTTTGAGGCAGAGTAGGGAATTGAACCAAGATCTCCAGCTAGTCCTTACGCACTGAGCCATACTTCCTCTCCACAGAGCAGAAAACATTGGAGTAATTTCCTTATCCTTCCTTACATAACATCAGCCTGATCAAAAGCATGTTGAATTTCAGCATGTTCATCATTGGCAAGAAAATCTCCATAGATATTTACAAAATATAGAAAGTTTGGCTTCAATAGAGTTTTATTTTAACAATAAAATATATTTCTCCATGCTATGGGAGAAGATTTTTTTTTTAAATCTTTCCTTTGGTCAATCTGAAAACTGATTAAAAGGATATTCATTTGCAAAATCCATCTTCTTCCTTTTCCCAAGAGTTTTGTTTTAAATCTGCTTGTTTAAAGGTCCACCCTCCTCATGAGGTAAGCAAATGAATCTTATTATGCCAATAGGAGTTATGTAACAATGTGGAATTGAGAACCAACTCAGAAAGAGAAAAAAATCCCAGTAGACTGGCTGGCTCTGAAGAGTGGCAATGGTATATGGAGCCTTTCACATGTAAGGGTATGTCTACGCTACAAAATTAGGTCAATTTTAAAGAAGTCAATTTTTAGAAATCGATTTTATACAGTCGATTGCATATGTCCCTACTAAGCACATTAAGTTGGTGGCGTGCATCCTCACTACCATGGCTAGCATCGACTTACAGAGCGGTGCACTGTGGGTAGCTATCCCACAGTTCTTGCAGTCACCGCTGCCCATTGGAATCAGGGCCGGCTCCAGGGGTTTTGCCACCCCAAGCAGCAAAAAAANCACTGTTTTGGATTGTTATTATCAAGCAGAACCTGTCGTCAGCATGGACACATCTTCTGGAATGCTGGTTGAAGCATAGGGCCGGCTCCAGGGGTTTTGCCACCCCAAGCAGCCAAAAAGAAAAAAAAAAAAAGCCACGATCACGATCTGCAGCAATTCAGCGGGAGGTCCTTCGCTCCAAGCAGGAGTGAGGGACCCTCTGCTGAATTGCCGCCGAATACCTTAAAGTGCCGCCCCGCTCCAGAGTTGCCGCCCCAAGCACCTGCTTGGTAAGCTGGTGCCTGGAGTCGGCCCTGATTGGAATTCTAGGTTAAGCTCCTAGTTCCTGATGGAGCAAAAACTTTGTCACGGGTGGTTTTGGGTATATGTCCTCAGTCGCCCCTCCCTTCATGAAAGCAACGGCAGACAATCATTTCGTGCCTTTTTTCCTGGGTTACCCGTGCAGACTCCATACCATGGCAAGCATGGAGCCCGCTTAGGTCACCGTCAGCGCTGTTGTTGTGGGCAAGTCTACTGTGGGAGCTGCTGTGATCCAAGTAGCCAGTGCAATCATTGACGTTCTGTTATCAAGGGTAGTGACTCTGGGAAATGTGCGGGCCTTTTTAGATTTTAGGTGCTTCATATTCCTGTCCTTTGTTGCTGGTGTAGAAGTCTTGCAGCTGTACATTCCAGTTCAGTCAGTGCTGTAACACCCCATAGCACTTCTGTGGTTGACACATGTAACAAACAGCTCCAGAGCTCTTGCTCTTTTGCATTGGCCGAGGTACCTTGTCCTACCAGACCTCCAAGCATTCAACACAGAAGCACCTGCAGCAGCTGGCATTGCTACACAGCAGCAGTTCCTTTCCTTAGGACTGGTACCCATCCTCATCATACATGTGGAAGAGCTCCAGGAATCGATCCCTGCAAGTCTGGCAAAGGTTCCCTTCAAACAGCAGGTGGAATGTGGCTGGGTTTTTTCTCCCGCATGATAAACAACTGTCTTCAAGGCTCCTATTGTTCTTTGTGACTTCAGAAACCATTTGTTCTCTGCTCTGGTCCTCCTCCACCCGCTCCCTGCTGTTGTTGCAGAAGTTAGTCTGTAGCTGCTTGGCCAGGGGTTCTGGGAATGTCTTCTCTGCCCAGCTCCTAGCAACCTCCAGGGCATGGTGTATGAGTCATCGATAGGAGACCAGCTTATTAAACATGAAGTGGTTGAAATGCTCCTAAAATCCATGAGACCCACCAGCTTGTCTGCTGAAACCTCGGAGACCTTCCTATCCCCAAACCATTGCATCCAGCGCATTCTGGAGATTGCCTGACATTTGGACGTGACTCTGTAGGACACGATGATTGCAAGCCACCAGAAGAAGCCCTTGATCTTCCCTCACATGAGCTCCCCAATTCCAAAATATTTCTCATTCTGGCATTCCACCACTTCCCCTGCAACTCTGCTCTCCTGCTCCCGATGAGCTTGGGGAATCTGGTCTGGTCCTTCTGGATGCTGCTGGCAGACATTGTACTTCTGCTCTGAGAGGACTTCTTGGAATCCTCATCAGCAAGGTTGATCAGGGGTGCCTGGACATGGCCAACCTCCTCTTAGAGCACCAAAAGGGAGCCAGAGACTTCAGGTCATTCTCTTCTTTAAGTTTTTGTCTCATGGAGATTCAATCCTGCCTGGAATGTCATGTGAGCTGGAGGCTTCTGCCTCAGGCTGCTCTCCCAGCCAGCAGCATCGCACGGTTGCACTTCCCCAGCCTACCCCTTGCTCCCATGGCTCATGAAGCCTGGACAGTAGTAAAGAGCAGTTCAACTATAGGCTGAGCAAGTGCAGAACGGTGGTAGAATGTGCCTTTGGACATTTAAAAGCTCGCTGGCACTGTTTGCTGACTAGGTCAGACCTAGGTGCAACCAACATTCCCATTGTTATTGCTGCTTGCAGTGTGCTCCATACTATCTGTGAGAGTAATGGGAAGACTTTTATGGCAGGGTGGGAGGTTGAGGCAAATTGCCTGGCATCTGATTTTGAGCAGCCAGACACCAGGGCAATTAGAAGAGCACAGCAAGGCACGCTGCGCATCAGAGAAGCTTTGAAAACCAGTTTCATGACTGGCCAGGCTTCGGTGTGACAGTTGTGTCTGTTTCTTCTTAATGCAAACCCACCCCCTTTATTGATTTTAATTCCCTGTAAGCCAACCACCCTCCCCCCTTCAAAATAAAGTAACTATTGTTTTGAAACCATGCATTCTCTCTTTATTAATTAAAAAAATGAGATAACAGACAAGGTAGCCTGGGTGAGGTAGGGGAGGAGGGAAGGCTAAGGCCACATTGCTTATTGTAGCCACACTAAAAATCAAACTTTTTGAATGACAGCCTTCTGTAGCTTGGGACATCCTCTGGAGTGGAGTGGCTAGGTACCCGGAGCCTCCCTCCCAACCCCTCCCCCTGCGTTCTTGGGCATCTGGGTGAGGAGGCTACGGAACATAGGGAGGAGGATAGGCGGTTATACAGTGGATGCAACAGGGGTCTGTGCTTTTGTTGGCTTTCCTGCAGCTCCAACAGACACTTCATCATGTTCGTTTGCTCCCCCAACAGATGCTTCATCACATCCGTTTTCTCCCCCATTAGCCTCAGCAGCACGTCCTGCCTCCGCTCTTCATGCTCACTTAATTCTTTCCTGGTCTCTGCCACTGAATGCCCTCATGCATTAAGCTGTGCCCTATCAGTGCGAGAGGACTGCATGAGCTTAGAAAACATGTCATCACAAGTGAGTTTTTTTTCGCCTTCTAATCTGCAATAACCTCGGGACAGAGATGATAGGGGGAGCGTAGAAACAGTCTGTGCTCTACTATTCTGGGGCGACTGCATGGTCACCTGTTCTGCTGAGTTCGCCACTCTGACCAAACAGGAAATGAAATTCAAAAGTTCCCGGGGCTTTTCCTTTGTACCTGGTTAGCGCATTGGAGTTCAAAGTGCTGTCCAGAGCAGTCACAATGGAGCGCTCTAGAATAGCTCCCAGAGGCCAAAACCATTGATTTGCATCTGCACGACCCCAAATTTGACCCAGCAAGGTCGATTTTAACACTACTTCCCTCGTCAGGGAGGAGTACAAAAATCAATTTTAAGAGCCCTTTAGGTCGACAGAACAGGGTTGGTTGTGTGGACACAGTCATTTTTAAATCGACCTAACATGTCTAAATTCAACCTAACCCTGTAGTGTGGTCCAGGGCTGTTACCTGTGCGGATCCTACCACCATTAGTAGCTGAAGTTACCTACAGTCATTGTCATCTGCTAACTGCTTGGTTGTCTACAGAGAATGATTGGTAATCTAAGTCCAGTTCCCTTAAATAGGTCCTACATTATAGAAAGTGCCATTGTTGGCAATAATAAATTGTGTCCTTGCTAGCAGTATCTGCCATTCATTCAGGACTAGACAATTTATTCTATCCCTTTCCAACCACTTCCTCCCCTGAAAGACCAGTGCAAATATGGAAAAATAGCAGAGCAGTTATTTCGAGTGGTCACTAGTCTGTAACACACTTTCCTTGCATCTCCACCAGGCTCCTCCGAAACTCATTGAGTCTCTAAGCCCAACACAGTTGTCTCACATCCCAGTTGGTCTGTACCTAGAGGAAGTGATGTATAGATAAGGATAGATTCTATGTTACTATGCAGTTGCTATCTGCCCATAGGTCAAAGATCAGAACCAGTGCATCTGTTGCTTTTTGGACTGATGGCCTTATGAGCATGTCAGATATGTTCTCCACTTGGATAATGAAAGCTCCTAAAATGAAGGCAGTTGAAGACTCCAGTACCAGACTGAACACCATCTCTATTCATTATTATGAGGATCCACGAGGACTTTGAGATACACCTATAAGATTCCAATGCCTTGAACCTAAGATTTGCTTCAGTAGCCCCCACATCTGCTGTATTTCAAGATGTTGAGGAAGTGTAATGTAGTATGAAGTCACTAGATAGTCATTTCAGATATTTACAAGTTTTGTTTAACCAAACGTGGGTACATGGTTGGTAGGAACTCCTTGTAGTCCCAACTAGACCACAATTTGGGTCGCTTCTCCTCTCTGACACTTAAAGAGTCTTTCCCCTGCTTGCGGCATACTAAAGATTCTTCATAAAACAAACACAGTTCTTTCCCTCTCCCTCCCAAGGGACGGGGAGAAGCAGAGTATAAAGAAAAAAAAGACAAAAGTGGTCAGTCTCTCAGTCACCCCTTTGGGGATCAGTCTATCTGCAGGCTTTAGTGTCCTAGAGGGTTAGGGTCCCTCTTCAGTCCCCCTCTTTTTGGTTACCCCACTCTGTACCTGGTCCATACAGTCTCAGAGGCAGCAGAGTCTCCAATTGTCTTCCTCTTTGCTGAACTATCCTGTAGCCATCTGTCTCCAAGGCACAACAGTCTTCTCCTAGTTACCACCCCTTCCTGTGGTAGACTTTCCCTTTCTAAACTTCCTCTTTCTAGGCAGAGCATGCCTTGAAGGTGTGTCTGGTTAGTGCTGACTGAGCCCAAAGATCTTGTTAGCTTCCTTTCTCCTAAGGTGATGGTGTGCCCCCCTTACAAGGTAGTAAGATCTTAAAGAAATTCTTGTTGTTAACTGCGGTGCAGTTCTTTTTTAGAAGCTGTGCATATCACCAATACACTTGGTTCTCTCTGCCTGAGTCACCCTCTGACTAGAATAATTTCTTAGGCATAGAGCTAAGATTCCTGGGTCTTTCAACAGCATCAGCAATTACCTTGATTGGCATGTAGCACTTCAGTGGTTTGTAATTTTTAGTTAATTAGAATCAGGGAAATACAATAATGAGAATAAATCCAGTTAACATCAGGAAGAAACTCTGGGGATAGATATACATGCGTTTCAGAGAGAATGTTCTCTAGAGGAAAGAGTAAAGGGAAAGCACCGCTCTGCATAATGAGCCAGAGCCAGCTTTGACAAGTCACTTGGGGCTAGCTGTGACTTGGGCTACACGCCTATGCAGGAGCGATGGGCTACTCAGTGCCAGTGGGCAGTGAGGCATCAGAAATATGCTAGACAGCTACCCTTTTCCCAGACCAAGAGGAAAGTATGGAGGGAATACTGATTCAGAGGGTTTTCTTGGTGGCATCATCCCTTTTTGATCTGGACTGTACCTACAGGCCTAACTTGTCCCTTAATCTTTCTATGTGTTGATGTCACATCTGTAAAATGGATGTGATAATATTTGCCACTACTACTTTACAGGGGCATTGTATCAATAATTAACATTTGCAAAGGACTTTGAGATCCTTCAATATTTCATCATTTGGATTTCTATTATTTTACTTCCACTTCCTAAACTGAGAAGCTCAGAGCTCTGCTTTTCTCCTCCCATCTCATCGACAAAATGGCACCAAATGAAGCAGCTACAGTGTAATTTTCTAATCAGCATATTAGATGTTTATTCATTTTAACAGTTCATACTTCGGTTCCATCATATCATCCGGCAATGTCATGCATCTGAAAATTATTCTTATTCCGTAGACATAAAATTCTGTGACTTCCACTAAAATATACATGAAGAGAAACCTCTTAGTCAATTGGTTAAAGTGAAATTAACAGTTAAAACATAAATCAGCTTCATGCTGGGATTATTATATGAGTGAACTTAAAGGACTTAGAGTAATTTATAAATAAATATGATATTAGAGAGGAGCAACACCATGAAAAGCAGCAATCAACCAGTGAACTCATATATAAAATGACAAATGGATACAGATAAAGCTGGGAAACGTATTTTGAGAAATAGCAAAAATTACATTTTTACACAACATTTAAAAAGTTTTCTATTGGTTTTATTAATTATCAATATAAAATTATACAGTGATACTAAAAAGCAAAATCAAACACGTGGCCTTAGGGTGGACAGGGCCATCCAGATGATTCAGGGGGTCTGGGATCTTTGGCAGTGAGGGGGCCTCCGCCGCCGAATTGATGCCCAAGACCCAACACTTCAGTGTTGGCTCCTGGGGCGGAAGGGCCCCCTGCCGCCGAAGACCCACCCCGGGACCCGCTGCCGAAGTGCCGGAAGGACCCCCCTGCTGCAGGTCTTCGCAGCACTTCGGCAGCGGGTCTCGGAGCGGAAGGACCCCCCGCCACCGAATTGCCGAGGACGAACCGGAGAGGAAGAAGCTCCGGGGGCCTGGGCCCCATGAGAGTTTTCTGGGGCCCATGGAGCAAGTGAAGGACCCTGCTCCAGGAGTCCATAAAAACTCTCATGAGGGCCCCTGTGGGGCCCGGGGCAAATTATCCCTCTTAGCCCCCCCTCCCTCTGGGCGGCCCTGAGGGTGGAGACTATATACCACATGAGGCTTAGTTTTCCATTCTGTTACACCAGTGTGATCCCAATGACAGTGCAAATTTTGAGCTGTGGCTTTCAGGAGCTACAGCCAGGAGTGGGGAAGGGACACCCTTTCTGTCTCTCTTGAATCCTGGGCTTAGCTAAGTGTCTGCTCTCCCCCAGCAGAACTTAGAGCAGCCACTAGGGATTTAAAAAGGAAATCCCCACCAGAAGATCATGCCATTTAAAATAAAGAATCCTAAATTGGCTTTAGTACAATCTGATGATCTCCATAAACAAAGAGCAACCATACATTGTCATTCTGAAAGTCTTGTATTTTAGTTTCAGGGGTGATGGGAGGGACAGAATAAGAAAGAGCAAAAGTAAAGTTCCCATGACAGTGCACAATAGCTTCAACTGGGGACTTCTCTGCATTAGATCCTGTGCTGGTTCCATACCTATGACTCTGTACACAGTTTACTCCTTTAAATATCACCAACTTTAATTGTTTAACTAATGGAAATTTTCAAAACATGAGTGCTGCCAGATTAGGTCTGATTCCAAACCTGTGGGAATCAGTGGGAGTCCTTCCATTGATTTTAATGGGTTTGGATCAGGCTCTTGGAAGGGCTGATATTAGGATACTTAATCAAATGGCCTGGTCCTGCATTCCATGAAAAAATACCCACGGACATTCCAAAAAGGGAATATTTTCTGTTATTGGTTCCCATTGATGTACTGATGCATTAATAAACAGGATTTTACATCATTTTCCCAAGCAAATAGCTAATGATTAACAAAACAGTAGTTTACAAATCCCATTAACTTTATCTAATGGAAATATTCATGAAATCACAATGATTATAGATCCTTTTTTATTCTTGAATTAACCTTGGGGAGCATTTAGATACTCTTGGGGATATGCTCAAAGGACTATGGAAATCTCTAAACTCTACATCAACAGAGGGCTTTGCATGCTTGGATAAATCTGGAACTGCTTGTTCCTAATTTGTTTCTCTAGCTGAATATTTATTTGATTCACAGTCTGTCTTGCAGCTGTATTGACATTTATTATCAGCAAGAGGTATCTGTATGCAGAAGGAGAATCTCCCTTTTATTTTATTACCACTTGTTACTATTACACTTACTTTATAGACTCGTAGAATGGTAGGACAGGAAGGGACCTTGAGAGGTCATCTAGTCCAGTCCCCTGCACTTATGGCAGGACTACATATTATCTAGTATTATCTGAGCTTCTTATTAAATTGGAAGGATTTGAGCCACAGGTAGAGATTCCTTTTCAACCAGGTATATAAGGACACGCCTAACTTTAAGTATATCAGTAAACCCATTGACATTAATGGGGCAATTCAGGTGCTTAAGGATAGGTATGTACCAAAGTACCATGCTGAATTTTGTACTTTATTGTACAAACAAAATTATGGGCTGGCACTTCCATGTGCTTTCAGGTTGACTAATAAATTCCTTACTGTCTGAACAGTCCCAGATTGCTGCAAGAGAAAAATCAGCAGTTATGTAAAATTAGGAACAGGGATGTTAAAGAAATAAACCCCAAACCCATAAATAAATGGACTTTGAAAGAAAAGGAATGAGGCAGAAAAGTGCAAATAGCATAATACATTGTTGATAAAAAGTTATGGGGCCATGGCTAGGGGAAATCAGCCCAGTTCCAATGAAATCAATGGAGCTATACTAGTTTACACCAACCAAGAATCTGAGCCATAAGATTTAAGAATTTGTTTACCTAGTAAGTCATCTCTGATGGATTAGATTATATATATATACGGCTTTTATAGAAGTATTTCAATCTGCCTTTATCAATTTCATTATATGTGGCCTATATTTTATGACATTGGCTTACCCATACCTAGAGACATCTGAGCTCTGTTTACTGAACTTAGGTCTTCCTCTTGCCTCTTAATGATAATATCAGTATATTATACAAGGTTAGAGAAAACAGGAAATTAAGATTTTTCTGGCTATAGAGATGAGTGTTAAGAGGTGCAAAGGAGGCTACTAGAAATGTAAAGAGAAGCGTGAGACCATACAAAGCTGGACTTGCCAAAAGAGAGATCAGTGAAGGATAAAAGGACTGTGTTTGATAAGCTGGGAAATGAAGTCAGATGATACGGTAAACTGACTCCAGTAATAAGTGAGAACATTTTCCGAAAGCCTGTCAAACAGTCTGGAAGCAGTTCAAGTGTCTCTGAATATGTATCCAATAATCACACAAAAATAATTGTGTGTGGGGAGAGCATATTTAAATCAGTTCATTTGTAGTATTGCCTGTGGCAAAACCCATTTATTTGCTATCAGTGGGGCTGCCCTCGTATGGGGATCCAGTCACACAGCAGTCTGGAATGATTAGGGCTTTATAAAGCTTTCTTATCACACCACTGTTATAAGGGAGGTTAATAAAACATGCTACTCTCTATTGTCTCATTGTTTCCTGGTGCACTCCTATCTGCCTCTCTGCTGTCTCTTGTCTATACTTAGATTGCAAACTCTTTTGGGCAGCAAATGTCATTTTATTCTGTGTTTGTACAGCACCAAGCATACCAGGGTCCAGGGTCATAATTGGGGCTCTTTGGCCCCAATGAATCATAATAGTCATATTCCTATTGTATGATGAAGAAAGTGACTGAGAGCATTTAAGTGAGTAACTTGTCCAGAATTACAGAGTGTGTCAGTAGTAGAACAGGGCATTCATCACGTCCAATCCACACCACTAAAACACATCACTCTCCATGCAGTTTTGCACATACGGTGGAGGGAACTCACTCCTGTGCAGAAGGCCAACACAAGTTTGTTACTCTCACTTATTCCCTCAAAACAGAGTTTAAGTGGGATTTACATGGTGCATCAGTCTTGTGCTGGTCCTCTGCACAGAGGAAAATTTCACAGAGTGTCACTATTTTGGAATACCTTCCAGGAGTGAGTATAGAAGATTTCACAGCAATGAGGTGGTAAACAGGTGTCACAGAGAATGGAGCAGGCATCCTTTGGGCTCACAGTACGGCAAAGAGGGTAAGTGTGCCTGTTTCTGGATTACTGGCAAATGGAATGTCCCCTATGTCATGCTACAAAACATATCATTGTATTGTAACAGGGTCACTGGCTCTGCTGGTAAAGGGAAACAATTGCAAAATTTTAACATTGTGTACAATTCAAAAAAGATGTGTTTTGACCAGCTGTATGCCTTCCACAGAAAATGACAAAATTTATCATGAAGATTTGTGGGTGGGGAACAAACCATTTGCCTGACTGTGAAGGCAAAGATTTGTCTTGTAAATTGAATCATAACAGGGGCGGGTCATGATTCTTAAGTTGCCCATTTCACCTTTGCTCACAGACTTTCTGATAATACTAATTTGTCTGACTTCATAACTTTACTACACTTCAGTGCATGACAATCGTTTTTTCAATTACACTTTAGGAAGATCCCTGCTCCCATTGACATCAATAGCAAAACTCTCATGGACTTCGCAGCTTTCATGGCTATAGTGCTCACAGAAGTTTAAACTGTGAAAGATTATGACACAACTCATACAACGTGTGCACTGCACTGTACCTAGGCACAAGATAAGCAAGGAAAGTCCCACACACACTGGAGTCTTAGCAATGCTGGGTGCTAGAGTTTGCCATTCTAGCAGTGACTTCTAAGAACCCTTATTTAAAGGCTGGTGCATCTACAATTCGGGCTCTTCAGGGTCAAAGATGACTTTTTCTTTGCAGCTGACTGATTTTGCCACATCTATTCACACTGAGGTTAACTAACTCCACAAGCCATCCCATTGATTTCATTGCACCATTCACTGAATACAGTGTTGTTCAACAGTGAGTAAGAGTGGCAGACTCTGTCCCAAATAAGGGAAACTTAAGTGCAGACATACTTCTGGGAGCTGTGGCTATCAAGTTGGGCACCTGCTTCCAACAGTGGGAATGGCTTATAACTATCATATCAATTTTCTATTTAATTAAATGCAAAATGAAGGTGACAATGTTCATGATGCAGAATCATTGAAAAGTCCCATGATGTATAAAATAGTGTCCAATACACAGGAGTGCTGGCGAAATCTGGATTTGATTCCCTGGCCCCCAGTCACATGGATCTGGGCTAGAGCAGTAATGGGCAACACTTGTCTCTAGCGGCTTTTGGTGTATATGGTGTTTGGTCCTATATACTAGAAATGAGAGCAGAAAACAAGCACATGCCAGTCACAATGTTTGTTAAAGTCAATACAGAAATCATTCTTCCAGTTGCAGAACTTGTGAGGTTGCAGTGCAGAGCAAAAACATGGTCTGCTAAGTTCTGTTAAACCATTTCAAAATCTCAGCTTCCGAGAAGTGCATGGAGGTTGTGATCCTTCAGTAAGTATTAGATTTGGATAATGGCTTTACAATGTTTTCCAAATCTTTTAATAAACTATGTTTTTGCTTTGCAGCACAGCTTCCCAAACTCTGTGTACAGTTTGATACCATTGTTTTTAGCTTCTATTGCCTTCCTCCTCTGCAATTGACCTTGCTTACTCCTGAAACAGATTTTCCCCCCTGCAGCTGTGGAGCCCATTGGGAACCTACAGTTCATTTTTTTTCATGTCGGTGGCTTGCACCTTTCTTTCTGTCACTGTGAAGTTCTCTGCTTTCTCTCTCCCCTACAGAAGGTTTCCAAGAGTACTGCTAAACCTAAGTGTTGCCAAGGCACCAGGCAGTTCTCTCCTCATGTGCAACTGAACCTCCTTTTCAACCTCTGGTTGTTTAAGCACCAACAAGCCTGTAAGCAAGCACAAAGCCGCTGGGGTGTGTTTAGCCATCTTGTTTGTCAGGAGGACAACAGGCAAAGGAAGGTGAAACAGATATGAAAAGGTCTGTCAAAATGTAGGTCTGCCAGAGACACGAAAACAGGCAGGCAGGTGGTGAAAGCAGGTGATACAGTTACTGGAATTTTCAGCTGTAAGAGTACAGAGCGCATAGCCCCTCTGTCTGCAAGGCCCTTGGGGAGTTCAGATGTAGCACTGGTCCAGATTTGAGGGCTGGCTGATGTTTGATGGTGATGGGAGCTGAGCAGTGCTTTTGCCTGTACTTGGTCTGTGGCTGACTGGAAGGGAAACAATTGCATCTAGTGGATAGGACACTGAAAGGAAAGCAGAAGCCCTGCATTCTATTGCTGGCTCCACAACACACCTGCTGTGCAAGCCTGCCCAAGTCACCTCTATGTACTGCTATTTCCCCTCAAAGACGTTGTCCATCTTCCTCTATTGGACTGTACATTCTCTGGGACAGCATCTGTCTCTCCCCATGTATCTCTATAGACCTAGACACTTATATAGCTATTCAAGATTGTTTTAATTACCAATACTTCTTAGATCAGTGTACAAGAAAGCTGGTCCTCAAATGACAATAAAGAGGTAAATACAAATAAAGAATAAAAATAGGGGACTCTGGTATCCAGGGCTACTAATCTAACACCTTTTACCAGTACTAAATTTGCTAAAACTCTTTTAAAGAGGTGGGTCAAAAATGAAAGTATTATATTTGGAGGAGAAAAATAGAAAACAGAATCTGCATTCATGAGAGACAGAAGCACCGTCAGCATCTGTAATGAGAAGGGAATCATGCTGATGGTGTCCAGTCTGTGGGAGAATTGCAGTCATCACAGTGCAGTGACAGCTACAACAGCCTTCAGAAGACATATGGCAGAAGCAGGAACAGCAGTAAAGGGTTCCTCTTCCTCATTATATATGGAACTAGTAACCTCCTTTGTCAAAATACTCTACCATCAAAGATGCTAGGGACCACAATAGGAGCTCTTTCTGTCTCTCTCACATAAACTCACATACCCACACCTTTGTATTTTCAGCTTGCCAAATGGTCATGTAGTATAAGCAAGGTGGAGAGAAATTCTGTGTGTGTGACTGAAAAGATAGACTCATAGACTTTAAGGTCAGAAGGGACCATTATGATTATCTAGTCTGACTTCCTGCACAATGAAGGCCACAGAATCACACCCACCCACTCCTGTATCAAACCTGTGTCTGAGCCATTGAAGTCCTCAAATCATGGTTTAAAGACTTTAAGCGGCAGAGAATCTTCCAGCAAGTGACCCGTGCTTCATGCTGCAGAGGAAGGCGAAAACCCCCCAGGGCTTCTGCCAATCTGCCCTGGAGGAAAATTCCTTCCCGACCCCAGATATGGCGATCAGCTAAACCCTGAGCATGTGGGCAAGACTCACCAGCCAAACACCCAGGAAAGAATTCTCAGTAGTAACTCAGATCCAACTCTATCTAGTATCCCATCACAGGCCATTGGGCATATTTATCGCTAGTAGTCAAACACAAATTAATTGCCACAATTAGGCTATCCCATTATACCATCCCCTCCATAAACTTATCAAGCTTAGACTTGAAGGCAGATATGTCTTCTGCCCCCATTACTCCCCTTGGAAGGCTGTTCCAGAACTTCACTCCCCTGATGGTTAGAAACCTTTGTCTAATTTCAAGTCTAAACTTCCTGATAGCCAGTTTATATCCATTTGTTCTTGTGTCCACACTGGTACTGAGCTTAAATAATTCCTCTCCCTCCCTGGTATTTATTCCTCTGATGAGACCTCTGTGATGCTAAAGCCTTTCATTTACGCCCTGCATGAACCTCAGTTTTTCTTCATGTTTCAAGATGGCATTTAAAGGAAATTCTGATCTCCTAAAGCTGTCACCTTAGTCTTGTAAATATAACCATCAGTAGTAATGTTTCTATGTATCATGTTATAATAGCAGGGCAAACTAGAAATTTGCCTTTTTGAACAGATGTGGTGGTGCAATCGAAGCATTTTAGACCCAGGTCCTCAGCACAGACTTCCACTGAAATGCATGGGGCTATATAGTTACATCAATTAAGAATCTGGGGGGCTACAGGTCTGGTAGTTATGCAAGATATTTTTAATTAGTAGTGCTTCCTAGATAAATATACAAGAGCGCTATCCCTCAAATGACCTTACAGAGGTAAATAATGTGATGTGCATGAGACAGCATGTTAACCATAGAAATAGATGTCCATTCATGCTGGGACTGCAGAATCAAGGCCAATGTGAACAATTCTGAATACCCAATTTTAGATGATATATTCCTCTCATTTTACTTATGATGGTGCCCTTCACAGACCATTTCCTTATTTGAATATAATGTTGTCATTTTACTCATGAGATCAACACAATATATACACAAATTGCAACTATAATTTACCCACTGACAACCTGACACACAGTGCAACAAAACATTTTATGTTTATTATGCAAAGTTTTACAAAAAGTTTCTCACCTATTTTATTTATTATCTTTATGCAATTTTATTCATACTTCCATGTGGAATATTATACATAAGCACAAAAATAGATGATTGTTGTCAGTTTCAGCCTTCAGCTTAGACATGCTGGGTACCTGCTACATAGTGCTTATTGATAATTCATCATTTTATGATATTAGTACTGATGACATCCCCTTAGCATTTGGATGTAGCAATGGTCTCTGCCGGTATTAATCTACATTTAACAGCAGACTCTAGCAATATAATACTGTGGTGCAAATGGCACTCTATAAACATATAAAATAGATTAAACTGATAGACATGGACACTAATTTATATTGTTATTTCCTTTTTGTTGCAGTCATGCATAATTGCTCACATTCTAAACAATACCTTGCTAGAACTTCACCTTGTATAAACCAGTGCAGCCCCCACTTAGCCCTGGCTGACATAAAACTAATTCTCCATCACAGATAGTAGGATAGGGCAGACCTCTATGTGTGGGCATACATTACTTACAATCACTCACATTCTTTCTCATGACGGAGGAGAGTCTAGGGAAGGGCTGAGTAAGAGGAGAATATGTAATATTTTCTCCACACCTTGCCATTTCCAAACTTAAGAAAATTGACAAAATATTATCACAAGCCTAATTCTGGTGCTGTGATTTGTCAGGTCAGATTACAACATATGCCCTTGTTTGGTTTCCCACTCATGAATGTACACTTCCAGGACAATGTTTAATTAGGTAATTCAGTAGCTCATTGTTTTAATGTGCTCAATTACCTAGTTAAGCATATAGTCTGCTTGTCTCTTTATTTGTGTCATTTATGTAATTGCTTGTTCATAGATTTTTCAGTTGCTGTGGAATTATTATAATAACCCTGAATCAGCATAAATGCTGTACTCTACAGCAATTACCATTCAGATCCCCTATAATTTTAGAGGGAAAATCTAGTCCTGTTGCATGTTTGAGAAAGTTAAAGGAAGTTTAAATGTTTGAGAATTAAACCCGTTCTTTAATTGAAACTCAGTGTATAAACTTCAAAAGTTAAATAGACATCTGTGAAAAATCTTTTAATCAAAGGTAGTTAAAGCTTCTTTGATTAAAGGCATTATCCAAATTTGCAGCCATCTGCAGTTAATGAGTCAGACTGAATTAGCTTTTCAAAAGAATTAAGGGAAAACAATCAAAACTTTGATGGCTTTGAAGTCCAAGTTTGAGTAATTGAATTAATGAGTTAAATCCTAGATGATGTCATTTAATTGGTGACCCAGAGTCTGAGAACCATATTATATATTTTAAAACTAGATAAAATAGTTAATTAGGATGAATTATTTAATATGGTCTAAAAATGTAGGTGTCATCAGAAAGAAAAGCTGAAAGAACAAGACAACCTTTACTGACTGGCTGCCTGAAAGGGACAATAGTTCCTCATTCTGTCTTATATATGAAAATCTACAGTTAGGATCCAGTCCTGCAAGTGATCCATACCATATTCCACTGGAAGTTCAAGGAAGGGAATGAGCTGTCAGTTTGGGAAATAATTAGGCATGGCTATTTTGCTTTAACAAATTGATATCAAACAAGCTCATGCAACCATTGTTGCCGAAGCCATGACAACAGGGGAAACTCGAAACTAAACGCAGTAAGTTAATAGACAAGAGACAACATTTTATTTAAAGGGAAGGGGGGACTAATTATAAATAATAATGATAAAGGATAGATTGACTGCATTAGTAGTTAATACCTACTCTTAATTACAACCAGGATTATTTCAATGGGAAATACCTATGGTAGGACCATAAGCCAAATGCCTTGCCCGTCCATATGGGCTAGAAACTGTAGGTCTGTTTAGATACACCTCTACCCGGATATAATACAACCCAATATAGCATGAATTCGGATATAACACAGTAAAGCAGCGCTTGGGGGGGTGGGAATGGGCTGCGCACTCCGGTGGATCAAAGCAAGTTCGATATAATGCAGTTTCACCTATAATGCGGTAAGATTTTTTTGCTCCCAAGGCCAGCATTATATTGGGGTAGAGGTGTATATAATGAATCTATGGGCATATGTAAGGACATTCTGCCTATAGGTGTGTATATCATTCTTGTACAGACCACAAAGAATCTTCATCATGAAGGCCCTGACCAATATGCATTGAAATCAATGGGAATTTTGGATTGGGCCTCAGAAGCAGAGGTTGTATCAGTTGAATGATAAGGTAAACTCCTTAGCAAATAAAAGGCCCTTAACATCACTGGAACCAGCCACTAGGTGGAGACAAGTTCATGCACACTAACCGTGTGTATTACCCTTGCTCAGTTCTTTCAAAGAACCATAGGGTTGAAAGGGACCTCAGGAGGTCATCTAGTCCACCCCCCCCTGGTCAAAACAGGGCCAATCCCCGGACAGATTTTTATCCCAGTTCCCTAAATGGCCCCTTCAAGGACTGAGCTCACAATCCCAGGTTTAGCAGGCCAATGCTCAAACCACTGAGCTATCCCTCCCCCTCATGTTAAAAACCCACATTGAGGTCAATTGGGTGTACGGCCTGAGTAAAGACTTCAGGAATGTTAAGGTTTCATTTCTGTAATTAGAAAATGATTAAATAATAACTGACCAAGCATTTCTACACCAAATGGAATGATAAATTCAAATAGGCACCCATATATTTGAAGAGAACCTTGAAACCACTTGATATTCACCCATCCCTCTGTGGTATATAATACACTCAAAGTGCAAATAACTCTTGCTCTGCTGCTAGAGCAGAAAGAACAATTACCTCATGTGAAAAAGAAAAGAAAACCAGACTTCAAGATGCCCATTTGAAAAGAATAGAGAGCACGTTACTGATTTTTCATGCATTAAAAAAACAAGCCAAGTCAGGTGTTTTTCTTTTATCAGTCCTCAAAGATGCAGAGATGCATGGCACGAGGAGCCTTCTAACATGTGTGAGCACCTCATCTAGAGCACCTCATCATCGTGAACCTGTAGAACACCAAATACATGAAAAACCCTTAAAACAGCTGCTTTTATGCAAAAAGAAACTATGATCAAAGTTAAATATGCAGGAAAATCAAAGCTAGTCAAAAGTAATTAGGTCATCAGCATAAAGGTAGCTATACATTTTAGACTAAACAGCACTGTCCATTCATTCTCGGGTATTCTAAAATGTTCAGCTACTGGTACAGTATCATTTGTCTGTGGACATTTGGGATTAAAAGCAAGAGCTGAGAGATGATCCCGAAGATGTATTTATTTAAATACACTTGATGCATTGTGTTTGTTTGATAGCTCAATCACTGCAATAAGCAATTTATGAGTTTCCATGGGAGTGGCAGTGTTTTATATTTATTTATTTTTTAATTGTCACTCATCAGAAACTGACACAAAACTTCAGTCTTTCTGAATGGAGACTATCCAGAGCACAGCTGATTCCTTTTTATTTGCATAGTTGAAACCAGAGTGGATAATGATAAGTCTTATTTTGCAAGGTAGTCAGTTCAAAAGCCCCAGCATGGACTGGGACCCTAAAGTAATGGGCTCCATGTAAGCACAGGCAAGAGACAAACCTTTTCCCCATAAGGCTTACAGGCTAAAAGACACAAAACAGCAGAAAGGCTGAGGAACAGGCCTAACACATGAAAAGAGTGAGGTGCACATTGTGAAGGAAAACATGGCTCCAGGAAAATACAACCCATAGTTCAAACTGCTTTTGAGGGAGAAATCAGAGATGCTGGGATATACAGCATTGACAAAACTCACATGTCTGAAAGGAATTTAATGTGAAAAATTAAATAAAAGTCAAGGCCAGGAGACCTTACAGAAAAATATCTCATCCATAAAATATGGCAAATAAGGATCCTGCCTAATAAAATCACTTTGAACTCATACTTTATACGGACACAGACTAATTATCTTGTTTACACATGAACAGAGATTTCATATGAATTTGGGATTTACAAGATCTTTTAAACAACATGAAGCACACATTCAAAGCAGGTAGAAATGTTATAATCACATTCTCTTTTAGCCGCTACACACATACACCTTTGCACATTGGCAATGAAGAAATTGTCTTCACAGAGTTCAAGAAGTGAGAGACAGAAAAGACCTATTAGGTCATCTAGTCAAATTCCTTGCTAATGTACAATTGTTCCCTATTAGTACATTTACTGGAGTTTTTAATATAGCCAAAACCAAGTGTTCAAAAATCATGAGTCAGGACTCAAAAAGTCATGAGATGGGCTTAAAAATCTTGAGATAATTTAAAAAATATATTTAGGTTTGTTATATTCATCTGCTGATTTCTGAGCCTTTAGGGTGTACTTGGGTCACGTGTTTAAGCTTTTCTCTGCAACCACAGGGTTTAGAAGCATATCTTTTCTTTTAAATCATCATTGATTAGTAATGAAATAAAGAAGGGTAATCTAATTAATACAAGTCAACATGGCTTTATAGAAAATAGATTCTGTCAGCCTAACTTGATATTTTTTTGAAGAGATTATAAATTTGGTTGATAAAGATAATATTGTTCATGTAATATACTTAGATTTGTGTAAGGAGTTTGACTTGGTACCAAACAACATTTTGATTAATAAACTAGAACAATATATAATTAACATGCCACACATTAAATGGATTAAAAACTGGCTAATAGTAGGTCTCAAAATGTTACTGTAAATGGGGAATCATCATAGAGTGGGGCTGTTTCCAATAGGGACCCACAGGGATCAGTTTTTGGCTCTTCGCTATTTAACATCTTCATCAGTGACCTTGAAGAAAATGTATCATCACTGATAAAGTTTGCAGATAACACAAAAATTGGGGGAGTGATTAATAATGAACAGGGCAGGTCACTGCTTCAGTGCAATCTGGATCACTTGGTAAAGTGGGTGCAAATTTTAATATGACTAAATGTAAATGTATACTTCTGAGACAAAGAATGTAGGGCACACTTACAGGATGGAGGAACTCTAACCTGAGAAGCAGTGACTCTGAAAAAGGTTTGGGGGTCATGGTGCATAATCAGACAAAAAAAATCTGATTTAATTAGCAAATTGAAAGAACTAGGGGAGTCTAAATTCAGTGTGAGCCTATATACAATTTTCATACATAAGCATTGGAGTGGTCAGCGCATACAAATTCACTGCATTCTCCATACTGCATGCATCTCTTCCAGTCAGCTGACCTTGGACAAATGCAGCAGCATCTACTGCTAAGTATGCTCGGTGGTCCCATGGTGGCTGTTTTTTTGGTGGTAGCAAGGGACAAGAGTGCTGCTTTGTTGGACATGGTGAGATGATGGGTATCAAGCCATTTTCCTAGATTGACAAGGAATAAATACCTTCTTTGTTTTGATCAAGTGTGACAAGCAGGGTCATTTGTAAGACCCAAATGATTAAACTTGTAATGCCAGCAACATCAAGCATATTGAAGACAAGAACCATTGGGCACGTATGTATGTTGTGCCAGCAGGAGTACATTCTTCAAGATGGTCCAAGTTATTAACGTCACCTTTAGTGCCATTGTAGTGGAGAATTATGTGCAGGTTTTTTGTATTTCCTTCTACAACCTTGTCAGGATGAATTGTTGACCGTATCACACCATTCTCAAGAAAATAGGAAACCAGGGTGATTGGCTCAACAAACCCAAATACTGATAATTATTTTCTGCTTCAAGGTGGATGCATCTCACCAGGTATATCTGGCTTGTTTTGTAAGATTGTTCCAACACAGGTCAAACTTTTGTTGAGTAGATCTTCAGCAAGGTGAATACTGGTGAAGAAGTTATCCTCAGCTACATTTCTTCCAGACTTATCCCAAGGCTGAGCATGAGCTCCTTATCATCTGAAGATGAATTTGATGAACAATCAGTGGAAACATGGTCTTCCTTTTCAAAGCAACTTTCAACATGATCTGGCACAAAGTCACTACCATATAATATATTATGACACAATGTCTCGCTTTCAGAGTTGCAAATCATTTTTATAAAGTCAGAAGCAGGATATTGTGCCTGCTTGTTTGCCATATTGAATTACACAACACAGACAATCTCTTTAAGAGTCTCCTGAGTCTGCAGTGTTTGAAATATAATAGCTAGAAAGAAAATTCTCTCAAGAGGGTTAGGCCAGCATCAGTCCACTCTATGCTGAGGATACTTAAAACTGGATTTGAAGGGACCAGCTTCCCTGCAGTACCTTATACCTAAGGGTGACTGTATGCAGCAACCATTGTCACTGCGATGCATTATCAGTTAGCATATGCTATTTATTACAGTGGTTCTTACTAGAAACAAATGTTTACATAGAACCACTACAGGATAGCAGTACAGCACATTTGGGGTACATTTATGCCCCACCTACTTTTTTGATACAAAAAAATTATTTTCATGCTATTTTTTTTTTTTGCTGAATTATGTAAATGTGCCTAGGTGGCAATGTCCTAAAACAGGATAGTTGGAAGGCCAATAGTTCATGAATTATCGCAATATATATATTCGCACAGTGTACAATATTACTCCATGAATATGGATGAGGGTTAATCATTGGAACAATTCACCAAGGGTCATGGTGGATTCTCCATCACTGCTTATTTTTAAATCAAGATTGGATGTTTTTCTAAAAGATCTGTTCAAGGAATTATTTGGGGGAAATTCTATGGCCTATCTTATACAAGACTCAGATTGGATGATCATAATAGTCCTTTCTGGCCTTAGAATCTATGAATACATGAAACCTGAGATTATCACCTAATCACGTAAATCTAGGAGCTACAGCTTTAAGAACAACACCAAACACCATGAGACCTGCAATAAAATCGAGATAATTGGTGACACTCAGTTTTGCCCTGATTCATTACACATGGTTGAAGCAATGGGCGTTCCACAGGGAGAATATGTATACATTTCTTTAAATCTGTAGCAGAAAGCCCACAGGACTAGCCCATGGAATATTTTAGGAAAAAGCTCTATGATGAAGTAAAGGAAGAGACCGAACATTTTGGGACAATCCTGTTTCTTTCATTCCAATAGAGGTCCTTGTTCAGTGTAAGAAGAAACCAACTCATTCTGAGATTCTTTTCCATTGTCCCAAGACTTCCACCATTTCTATTGCAAGGTAATTCTGTGACCTAATAGATCTCACAGCTACAATGTTTCCCTCAAATATTACTTTCTTTTCTTAATTCCACCCACTTACTTTTAGTTAAAGCAGAAGAGAATCCTGTGGCACCTTATAGACTAACAGAGGTTTTGAAGCGTGAGCTTTCGTGGGTGAATACCCACTTCGTCAGACGCAGGTAGTGGAAATTTCCAGGGGCAGGTATATATATGCTAGCAAGCAAGCGAGGTTAGTTATCAGGGAGGGTGGAGGCCTGTTCTAGCAGTAGAGTGTGAAAACCAAGGAGGAGAAATCGTTCTGTAATTGGAAGCCATTCACAGTCTTGTTAGTCCAGAGCTGATGGTGTCAAATTTGCAAATGAACTGAAGCTCAGCAGTTTCTCTTTGCAGTCTGGTCCTGAAGTTTTTTGCTGCAGGATAGCCACCATTAAGGTCGCTATAGTGTGGCAGGGAGTTGAAGTGCTCTCCTACAGTTTTTGTATTTGCCATTCCTGATATGATGTTGTGCCATTATCTTTTCCCATAGTGACTGTCCAGTTGCGATGTACTATAGACAGAGGAGGCATTGCTGGATAATGATGGCGTATATTACATTGTGAGCGTGCAGGTGAATGAGCGAGTGGATGGTATGGCTGATCTGTTAGTCCTGTGATGGTGCGCTGGTGTAGCATATGTGGCAGAGTTGGCATCTAGTTGGCATCGAGGTTTGTTGCATGGATTGGTTCCTGAGGTAGAGTTACTATGGTACGGTGTGCAGTTGCTGGTGAGAATACGTTTCAGGTTGGCAGATTGTCTGTGGGCGAGGACTGGCCTGCCACCCAAGACCTGTGAAAGTGTGGGATCATTGTCCAGGATGGGTTGTAGATCCCTGATGATGCGTTGGAGGGGTTTTAGCTGGGGGCTGTATGTTACTTTTAGTTAAATTCCCTCGCAATGTACTAGAACATTTTTGTCCCTTCCAGAACCTAGATTGTGCCTTTCAGTTAAAAGGCTACATAAATTTGCATTGCCTCAGGGGAGCTCAAGGAGAGATTGGGCCCCAGTGTAAACGGTGAGACTGGGCATAGCTCTGCCTCCTCCCTGCCCCCTTTGGGGCAATGCATTCCTGGTAGAACACACAGAGAGAGCAGTCCCTGTGCCTCCTTACATGCTCGGACTGCAATTGCAACTGGCTCTCATGCAGGGTGCTTGGCAAGTTGCTTGGCAAGATTAATTCTTTAAACCTTGTGTTACTTAAGATTTTGATATCCTCTAGACACCAAGAGGATCTTTTTTTCTTAATGTTTGTTCTAACGATAGACGCCAAGTACTGTGTGTTACCTTTTCTCCAGTCTTTTGGTACTAAGCAAGTTTTCCACACTTTTTCAGAAAAAGTATACATCAGACAAAAACTTCGTAGGATAATTTCCTTAATACTGCTGAGGTTTTACTTACTCTTGAACATTTGATTTATTTACATATGTTCAAGTTTTCCTTGTATTTGCTCTTTATCAATAGTTATTCTTATATGATCTTTTTCACTTCTTCATTGTCTAAACTTATTTTGTTTAGAACATATTGTATCTTCCCATGGAAAATCTGGAGGCAAAGAGAAAATCTCTTTTTATGTCACAACAAATAGGAGAGGCTTAAAAAGCCATGGGAGATTTAAAAGTTGAGGGGGCCTTTAAACCAAGGAGTCTGAGAATCTGAGCCTCATCCAGGGCCCTCTGAAGTCAGGGGAATCTTTCGCTCAGCTTCAATGGACTTTGGCTCAGGCCCTGTGTACCCAGATCCTAGCAACGTCACACTGTTTCCCAGCACCTTTATGTTGTCCTCCTGGCCTCCAGCCCCAGCAACACAACTTATCTAGGGAATATAGTTTCATTGGCCTGAAGCTGTGCAGTAGCAACCTTGGCAAGAACCCAGGAAGATTTAAGGTTTCATTAAATCCACACTCAGGTGCCCACAGGGCCTGGCGGGAGGTCTGCAGTACACAGTAACATATTATCCTGGTGCCTATTGAGAAACAAAGAAAGACGTTTTAGTATTAAATCTTGTATATGTTTTCAAAAAGCGAGGTGAGTTTCTGCTTCAAAATTGTTAAGTGCATTTTAAATCATTTCAGCTTCTTCTGAAGGAGGAAAAACTATACGTTGCAATGGACTGAAAAGTGGTTTGATGCATGTGGAAATACCACAGTTTCTTAGAGCATTGCTGTTCAGCTTGATCCAAAAGTAAGCAGATACTAACAGAGTAGAGAAAGAACACAAACAGCAGTATGTTATGCAAATAGAGGGTAAATCCTGACTTCACTGAAGTCATGTGAAAACTCCCATTGACTTCACCTGCTTTTGCAAGCTCTCCTCACATGAAACTGCTATTAACTACAAGTCAGCATAGATCCCTATACAGTTTCTGGTTGCACAGGCTTAATTAGCACAGCCCTTCCTAAACAAAAGGCAAAACATGAATTCTAAATGAATGATTATGGTTTGTTTTCCTGGAACAGGATCCAGGAGGGCAGTTAACCAGAGTGAGTCCTGAGAATATGGTCTTTGGACATCCAGTGCAATTTAATTCAGTCCGTGGCTAACAATAAATATATATATAAATGAGTGTGCTGCTTTGAAGTTATTTCTCTGATAAACACTAGGAAACAGACAGGTATCATGAGTTGTAGGAGGCAGAACAGCAATCATCGTAACATCTGTGATTAGATTAATAAAATGCCCAAAGGTGTCTGGCTCTGGGCATAATTAAAGTTTACAGTCTGCATGAAAGTGTTACTGGGATGTTTATAGTGAAGACAGCTGGAAGAGCAACATTTATTTTGGGAAATATGTTCTTGGTTCGTATCTGGAAAAAAAGTGGAAACGACATAGTAATAAAGCATAACCTACCTTTAGTCATAACTTCTTCATTTTACCTTGCTTAAAATGCACTGAATTGCACTAGATTCAAAGTTCATATAGTCTGACTTTTGACAAGAGAAGATCAATGGTAAACTACAGTCTAGTAAATAGAGTACAGCGTAGCATTCATCTTAGCCGTTATTTGATTCAGTTTAACTATCTTCTGATTTCACCCTTTTGACCGTGTTATACAATGCATTTTAAATATATTAACTCTGAGCCAGAACTTTAGTCGGCCACCCAGGCAACTTTCACTGAAAACTTTGCTGTGCAAACATGTACGCTATCTATAGCCATTATCCAGGAAAGCTCTTAAGAATGTGCAGCACCTTAGGCATGTGAGGGTTTCCATTGAATTCAGTGGAGTTACAAACGTGTTTAATTACTTTGCTGAATTGGGTCTCAATTACTTTTTAGAAAGAAAACATTTAAAAGTACATATATTAAAACAGTTGAACAACAAAATTCATTACATCTGTACAGTGCTATAATATTGTACATCTAAATGCTTATCAACATTCAATATTTGGCCAGTAGAATAATTTATCAATTTCTAGAGCTCTCTTTAATGAAGCCTAGGATCCAAGCTTGGTCAGCATATATTACATGAATATTTTCTGTCTGAATCAGATGCCTTACATGAGTAACAAAATAATGTATGGGTCTTCATACCTTCATGGGGCAGAATGAAAACAAGAAAATGTGAATGTGAATTTCCCTCTCACTGATCAAAAGGCAAACATAGAATTTATACATCGTGACATAGACAAATGTTTATTTGAGAACAATTGAGGGAAAGTGACAGCACAGCTGATTAATAATAAATAAATACACTGTTAAATTGGTTAGCAAACTAGGAACAAGAATACACTGTTTATTCTTTAGCATAGGGGAAGGACTGTTACAGTAAGTGAAATTTAGTAAGTTTATGGAAAACTTCTCAGAAGTCATTTTCAGGACTACTTTTAGTGTTTATATCGCTAGTGTTCTACATATTAAAATACAAAGTATATTACCTTCAAAATACAAGCACTGATCTTCCAAGTTCACTGGATCACAGTCTTTGTCCTCCCCTTCCATCCACAAACCTTTCCAGTGCTTTCAGCTTATCATGTCTTTGAAGTAGGATTCCAGCTTTATTCATTTTATCATGTCAGGCATATCTGTAAACAGTAAATGACAATGATTTCTGATTCCAAAACTAATATCTACAGTGCAAAAATTAATTGTGTTTAAAAATAATTATGTGCTTTAAAGTGTTTTATTAAATATTTACATGTATGCAGAAAATAATAATACAAAAAATCAGTACCGGACAAATTCCAACTTTGCTATGTACAGCGTCAAGCTAAAGTCCTCATCCTCATCCCTCTCTGCAGTTTCATTTGTACATAGGCTCTTTATTCCTTCCTTTGTTAAATGACCGTATACATTAGGGTTGCTGTGAACTGTTAAAGGGCTGTTGTGTTCTGTCCCAGAAATGGTTGCATTTTTGTAACTGCTTAAGTGATTCTTGGGTTGGCAAAACATTCTGGGACTTTTTATGAATCACGGAGATACTTCCAGATGGCCCAGATCATCCACTGTTTTAAACTGGCAAACTCTATTGATACCAAAGCCCATCTCATATGCTGACTATCTGACCCAATATGTACAATATGCTGTGACTGTGTATGGTATATGTAACATGAGATGACCATTGCTTGTGCGTGCATAAGATGACAAATTTGACATGGATGTGGAATAATGAAATTAGATTATTATTAATGGTGCTTCAACTAAACAAATATACCTCTTTCAGATATTTTGATTTTGAGGATACAACTGTAACATCAGCTAGGTTCTTACAACAGTCAGAGCACTATCACACAGAGTAGTATAGAATATCAAGAATAGCAATATGTTTATGATAGGTTTCTAAAATGATTTAGTGTGTGTATAGACAAGGCATCAGGCTCCTTGAGAAAATCTCAGCCTTCATCTCTATGCCCCACCCTGACAGACCATGAGGGCACACTTCTGAAGAGAAAGATTGTCATGAGGCTAAATCACAGCCCTGGGAGTCAAGGACAAGGACATTTGTGTAAAGAAGATCATAAACGCCCATCTTGTTGTTACTAGCAAGCAGGTTTCTCCCATGTTCATTGATCTATAGGTAGAGTTTCTCCATAACTGTCCCATTCATCATTTTTAACCTTTTGGCAGTCAACGCGATCCTCATGAGCAATCTTTTATTAGATGTTTACATTATGAAAGGGATTGGTGTTACACAGCACCAGGACTCCAATAGCCCCAGCCAAAATGGTTAACAAAGTCTATATTTTCCATCCAAAGAGAGCATTTTAGAAGAGAACTACAATAGGACATAAATGTGTGCTTAATAGTAATCACATCAGCCCTCAAAAATTCAGTATCTGTTAGCAGTAAATATGGTGCAGTAAAAAGGAAGTCAAATGTTCCATGTGGAGACGCTTATTAGATTACTCTAGCACTCTGACCCATTGACCTCCTCTACATATTGATGTTCCTGGGTCTGATTCTCTGGTTCTTCCAGCATGGAGCAATCCTTAGGTGGGGTGGAGCCAGCTATGCCAGATCAATGCAACACTGTCCCCTCACAGCTCTCTGATGTAGGAGACATGGCTAGGCAAAAGGGAACATTGCATCAGGACTGCTGTTCTCTGGCAATCCATGGCTGCTGGAATGGGCCACTGGAATCATAGGCAGCTGGGTGCCATTAAGAACAGCCCTGGGCGGGGGCGGGGTACTCGAAGTTGCACCAGGTCTGAATCAACTTCCCAGTCTCAGGGTCAATGGAATGTAAAGATGGCTGTACCGAAGAATTAGGGCTCAAGTGTTCTTATGCTGGGATTCTTTCTTGACTTAATTGAGAAGGCCAACAGTTAAATAACGTCTGCTGGAGCACTCAGAGGGAAGGACAGAGAATGGCATGAGTGCTACCTTTATTATTTTAATCACAGTAGACTTGCCTTTAAAATTTCAACAGCCAAAGCATTTGAATGACAAATCACTTAAAAGAGAATTACTCAACTATGGGCTATATTTTTTCCAATAATGCTATTGGTTTTCATGTGTTATATATTTTGGTGCTGCTGAACTAATTTAATTTAACAGTAGAGAAAATATTATTATAAATAATAGCAGAGGAAATGTCAGCATGTAATGGCATAAATAATGGCATTTTAAAATGAGGAAAGGAAAGAATTATAATTCTATTGTTGAAATAAATTCTTTTTAGAGTGATTGACTTCACTATTGGCCAAGAAAATCACTATCAGTCACAGGATTCTCATTACGTATAGGACATTCATAAAATTGGTCTCTAATTCCAAAAGACTTCTAATACCAGTTTTTTCAGGAAAAACAATAGAAATCCACAACACATTTCACTTACATGGTGTGAGTTTCTCCTATACCATACCATAATAACAAGAACCAACAAGACTAACTGCAGAACTCCTGGAACTCTGAATATACCCAAACCCGATTTTATGTTTCTATAATATTATATGTGTGTACAAACATTATTCTGTATATTGAAAATAATGGCAGTTAAATGGCTTTGCACTGTTCTGCCTCATTGTATGAGGGTAGATGTAGCAAAAGGAGGCATGTATCCCTTGTATCTGACCGATCCTGAGGCGCCAGAATGGGTTATTAATAGTCACTGCATTTGGTTCTGGTTTTCCCACTTCTGTTCCACCTCACGTTTCCTGGCTCACTCACTTCTTCCCCCCCCACACACACCTCCCTGGGACTTGCAGAAAGATGAGAATGCTTGAAGGTGTCTGAGGACTCCCCTTTCAGTGTGGAAAGGAGAACTCCATGCACAGAAGATCCCCTCCACAGCTGGATCTTGGGGTAATGAGCAGGCCTGTCGTTAACAAGTTGTTCCAATGTGTTGCTATTTGCAGCTGCATGGTTAAGGGATTGATCAAAACCCACTGACATTAATGGTAGTCTTTGATTTAAATGGGATTTGGATAGGTCCTGATTAGTTGTTAATGGAGATCCAGACTGTTCTTTGCTATCACTGGAGGAAGTTGCCGGATAATCTCATTTAGATTTTCAGTGCAGGAAAAAATAAAATATTTGTGTAGTAGTCATTAAAGCACTTGTTTGCTTATTTGACTATATCAGGCCAGATCTTTAACTGGTATAAATCAGTGTAGCTCCACTGATTTCATCAAAGTTACTCTAATTTACACCATCTGAGAATCTGACCCATTACATAATGTTGTTGTTTTTCTGGAATCACTTGAAAGTCTTAAGTTTTGAGATAGATATTTTGTTTATTGTGTGTACTTTTTCTATTGAAAAACTTCTTATTTAAACACTTAATTTATCCCAAGTTGCTAATTCTTATACCAGTTTTGGGGCTTTTCATAGGCACATCAGTGGGTATTCTAAATGTGAATAATAAGAAAAGAACATCTGGGTGAGATATCCTTTAGAAAAAAGAATGGAGAAGTTGCACACTGGCCAATGCTTCAAGTCTTTGGTATAGCATATGCTTGTGATTTTATCTGCTTTGTATTGCTGAGGCGTTCCACAATTCCAGTCTTTAGTTGTTTCTTATTTTTCAGAACTGTTATGTTGATTGTCCCTTTTGTTAGTCGTGGTGTCTATCTCATATTTTTCATTTAATTATTTCCTACAAAGCAGAAAGTGGAACAGATGTTCAACTATGTGATGCTGAAGAGTAACAAAATGTTCATGTTATATAATGAGCAAATGTATCGCTGGCGTAACTCAACCCTTATCAGTGGAGATACGTCCATCTGTCTATTATTCCATCATATAGCCCATTACATTAGTTTAGTTTATTTCTCTTACTTTTAAAATCATTCCCGTATTTTTTATTTATTTTGAAAAATGGAGCTATTATGACAGTTCTTTTAATAATATTTTAATTAGGTAGAAATAGCTGTACATTAATTAGCCATGGAAGTTAAAAACAGAGACTTCTTATTCTCCCTTTCATTAAGGATTGCATTCTGCAAACTATTTTCTATTCTTTTGTGCAGTCTAGTGTTAAGTGTCCCAAATTTTGAGGCTTCTATCAAATTTCTGCTTGATTCTATCATCTATTCCACAGACTAACAGGTCACAATGTCAAGAAGTTTTTGCTGATATTCAGGTTAAATTTATCTCTCCCAATTTCAACCCACTATTCCCAGCTATAACACTAAGTCCCACATGAAATTACTTCTCTGTGTCCTTAGATGTTTCCCCTTTCAAATATTTTATATACTGACCTTGTCTTTCCTTTGTCATCTCTTAGCCACAAATATAGTTCTTCTGGAGATGGATGGTGACTAGAGCCAAGTATATTTACTCTCCCTGCACTCTCTTGAACATAGGGACTTCTCCATAACTGTGCCCTATGTTGCACCAGCCTCCCCAAAAAGGAGGCTGATAAGGAAAAGCCATGTTATGATGCCTTTTAGGAGAGACCGACTGCCTCCTGCACCTCTGGAAATTACTGATGCAGATTTCTCTCCATATTAGTCTTGCAAAAAAGGTGAGAGAGGGAGGTGATGTGTAGCTCATATGGAAAGATTTACTGCAGTCACTGAAATATCCTGATGAAGAGCTGCTGGATATTAAATATAATTTATTTATAATTTATAATATATTTAATACAAATGGTGCTTGTATTTTCAGTTGTTAGTTTGTAATCGCAGAATATTTCTGCCCTTTTATTCTGATGGTAACTAAATCATTCTTAATCACTGCTTTTTTGCCTAAATGGGACCCCCTCCCTTGTGACATCCCATCTTCCAGTGGATGCAACAGAAGGGTCAGAGATCTCTTCCCCTCTGGAGTTTTAATGGACTTCTGTGGTAATCTAGCCGTCCAGTCCCAGACCTGAACTTTAGCGTCCACAATCTGGTCCTGTCCCAAACCTGGACTTTTGCGTCCAAAAGTCTGGGGGCTTACCTGAAACTCCCCCGAGCTCACTACCAGCTTGGGTATTTGGGCTGCCACCAGGTCAGGTAGGTAATTTACTTTAGGGGGCCTGACCTCCCCCTTTCCTCTCTCTGGTGTCCCCAACCCTCCCTGGGTGGGACCTCCAGATTCCAAATCCCTTGGATGCTAAAAGCAGGGGAAAAAATCCCTTCTCCCCTCCTTCCCCGCCTTGCACAGAAACCGGTTTCTCTACTTCCCAAGCGATAAGCGTTCTCTACCCTCAGGACAATTGAGATGCAAAATGCCACCAGCTTGGCTTTGCCTTCCCCCGTGTCTGCTCTCGTAGCAGTAACAGGAAAAAAACTTCAACCACAAGAGAACAGAGATGATTCTTTGTCTCTTGCCCCGTAGCCTGCTCCTTCCCTGAAAGCAATAGGAAAATAGCTCACAGCCTGGCTTTTCCCTTCCCTTTGCCTCCCTAGGAAAAGAAACTTCCACACGTTTTAAAAGAAAAAGTTTATATAAAAATAGAAAGAAAATATAAAACAATAATCTTGCATTAAGAAACTCAATACAGGCTCTTGCTTATAAGAAGATATGAAAAAACAGTCTGATTTAAAGATAGCCCAATTAAACCAGTCCAACAAATCAACATACAGGTAAATACACCACAAAGATCATCATAGCCGAATTACTTTGCGTTCCCTGGGTACTTACAGATGTTTAGAAGAAACTTTAAGATAAGATGGAGTTAGGAGGAAACCTTGTTTACTCACAGCTGAGCAAACAACAAAGACCCCTGGTATACAAATTCCCGCCCCTGACTTTAAACAATCCAGTTCTCTGATTGGTCCTCTGGTCAGGTGTTTGGTTACCCTTTCCAGGTAAAAGAAACTTAACCCTTACCTTACCTATCCATTTATGACAACTTCTGAGTGCAGGAATTTTCTCCAGACTCCAATATAGTTTTTTGTAAAAGAATGACATTCTGGGGCTGCACCAATGAATTAGACCCAGAAACCTGTAAGATTTGTAATGCTAGTGGGCAATGGTAGTATATCTGGGGACCCACATTCCATGCATGGGAGATGTGGGTGATGGTGGACTTTATAGAAGTCTTATCGGTTCAATCACAATTTGTGTTTGCCCTCTTTCACTGGGGGTAAAGTTCCCTAGTCCAAGTAGAACAGTTGGGAGGAGACTATAAGAGCTGACTCCAGACAGCTGTAATCAACACAAAGACTCCTATTCATAACGAGAAGGGGACATTTAGACTATCTTCAGCATCACAGACTGTAGTAGGGTGATGGCTGACATCTTGACTGACACATTCTGGGACCTCCAGAGACAAAAGCATCAGATACTACAGCTTGAGCTCAAGAGCTAAGGCTCCCTAGCTGAAGATGCAACAGATTCATATCCTCTAGGGATCAGGCACAGAGGACAAACACAAACTCTCCAAGGGGTTGTAGTAGCCACTGGAGAGATTACAAAGACAGCCCAACAGCTATGTTTTAACAGAGATAGTGAATTAAACATTTGAGCTCAGTGTGACAGGATTAATAAAAGTCTTGAACTAGCCATATTTAGGAAGAGTCCTTTTAAATTGGCAGGGAAGTGAGCCTCTGGGAGAACAATAGTGCTGAGGGACTGTTTTCCAATAGAGTGAACAGTTGACTGCACCTCGAGCAAAAATCTAAGTTGCAAAGAAATCTGAATGCCAGTAGCTGTGCGAGTCTCAGCATACACAGCTGGGATAATGTTTGCAATAAACCTGAATTTCAAATCTCTAGAAATAGAGCGATTATGCCACTGAAAGAGTTTTTCTCTTAACCATCTGGGTATCTATTAACATGCAAATCGTCACAGCAATTAGAACTAATTAAAATAAATAATAAATGATAAGAGAGTCCAAAGTGCTTTAGTCTAAGAAAATGAAACACAAACTTTTCCTTATTATTCATTATGACCCAATTATATATATTAATTTGTCTTGAAATTTAGGAGCCTGAATGCCAGGAAGATAGGAAACCAATATAAATCAACTGTTATTTCTTCATCTTTAGTCTCTTGAAAAGATATATGTTGTAGTGTTCCTTCCCTCCATAAAAGCACTGCAGAAGAGACAGAAGTAATTAGATCTGATGGTGCTATAAACATCTTAAGAGAAAAAGAGAATCCCTATCAGAAATCAAAGTAATAATTACACTACTGGAGCTTTAAGCCTGAGAATAAAATATGAAAAGGATCTGTGTTTTGAAGGTTACTTATTCTGTTTTGGTCAAAGATCACTGTATATTACGCATCTTATTTTCCTTTATTTCTGTTCTTGCAGTATGAACCTCCACCAAATAGTTCTTATACTGCACGCCTCACTGTTCAAGATAAACAGCATACCCAAATGTCCATTGTCAGTCCCACCTTCTCTTAATGGAACTGGGTGTCTCTGGGATTTAATCTGTTTCAACTTACTGATGGTATTTTATATTTGCAGCCAGATTCCATGTTATATTTCATGAAAGTACACAACCTTGTATGGGGAAGTCCACCTTTGCCCCTCACAGGTCCTAGGAAAGCACAAGTTAGGTCAGTCCTAAGGGATTTATGCTGCAACTAAAGTTCTCTCAATTTTCAGAACATTATGGCAAACATTTTCAGAAAAGTCCATTGGCATTTGGATGATCAGTTTGCCAAAGCAATATCTAATTTTCAGAAGTACTGAGTTCCCAAAACTCCAGGTGAAACAAGTGGGAACTATAGGTTCTCAATAGCTCTGAAAAGCAAGTCATAAAGGTCTTAAGTTAAGCAACTCAGTAGCTGGGATTCCTAAATTCAATGAACACTTTTGAAAATTTGGCTGTACATTACTTGAGAATACACATAGTGCCTTGACACCAAACCCCTTTGAGTGGGGTCACTGTGAAATACCAACCATTCAGCAAAGTATAATTTCCTATTCAAGTCACTCCTAATGGGCTTGTGCGCCAACGGCCATCAAAGTCAACAAAAATACTCCTTTTGACTTCACTGGACTTTGGATCTGTCCCACTGGCCTTGTCTAGATGACAATGTTTTGGGTACTTGAGTATTTCATTATTGCCTGAGCTAAGTAGCTCTCTCACTGCAACGGTTTCTAGGAGTCCTGTACAAGCCCCTTCCACTCCCTATAAACCTCTTTTGTCCTTTTCATTCCTGTTCTGGCAGAAATAGTTCCTTGTGTTTCTCTACAGAATTGACATAGTATTCCAGGACTAATTTAAAAGCGGAGCTTTAAAGCTTTCTGAGCTTCAACTTGCAGCTGGAGACGGTGCTACTAATGATCTTCTGGCAGAAGGGTGGGTTTAAAACCTTTAGAAGCAAAAGGCTAGACCTCAGTTTTTTAAAAGGATCAGCAGCAAAGGATTCCACTGCTTCTTTTGTTCATTACCCTGTTTATGCCTTCAAGAAAGTTACAGCTGTTGTGTGGGAAAAGCCCTTTTCATACCCCTTTGCAGGCTAACAAATATTCAGTAGAGGTTATCTCTGGACTCTCAATCTTTGCATTTCTTCTTCTCTTACAAGGACCAGAAGAATTGTATGATGATGTGTAATGTAATAAAAATATTTTAAGAATCAATCTAAAATATTATGTTGACAATGATTTCCATATGTATAACTGTAGATGCAAATCTGAAAATAACATTAGTCACAGTTTGCTAAATGTTATGCATATCTTTCTTTTGTTATATTTTATGATTAGCACTTGAATAGCAAACTGTTTTCATGTGAACAGAAAGCCTATCTATCTACTTACACGGTAACTATCAATGTAGTATATGAATGACTCACATCTATTAATGAATTTAGTTTCATAACACTGTGAAATAAAGAATTATCAACAGACAAGGAACTGAGGCACCAAGAGATTAAATGATTTAACCAAAAATTGCACAAAGATTTTGGCAGAACTAGAAAATGAACACATATTTTTTTAGTCCCAATCTAGTATCTTAATCTCAAAATCATCATTCTTCAAGTAACCTCTCTTTCCTACAACTGGAGTATGGCAGCCGTTAGGAAGCCAGGGGGCTGTTATGATAGTTTTATATCTGGGGAGGTGCCAAAAGTCTGAAAGAACGCTAACGTTGTATCATTTAAAAAAAAAAAAAAGTCATCCGGATTACCAGGGTAATTACAGGCCTATCAGCCTGATATAAATCTCAGGCAAGATAATGGAGCAACTGATATGGGACTCAATTAATAAAGAACTAAAAGGGGGTAATGTAATTAATGCAAGTCAACTTAGGTTTATGGAAAATGGATTTCATCAAACTAACTGCATACCTTTTTTGATGAGGTTACTAGTTTGGTTGCTAAAGGTAACATTATTGACACAATATATTGAGACTTCTGTAAGGTGTATGATAGTTTGATTAAAAAACCTAGAATGATAGAAAATTAACATGGCACCCATTAAATGGATAGGTCTCAAAATATAACTGTAAAAGGCGGCATCGTCATCAAGTAGATGTGTTTCCAGTGTGGTCCTGCAGGCATCGGTTGTCAGTCCTATAGTAATTTAACATTTCTATCATTAACCTGGAAGAAAATATAAAATCATCATTATAGAGTTTGTAGATGACCCAAAGTTTGAGGAGTGGTAAATAATGAAGAGGCCCTGTCACTGATTCCAAGCAATCCAGATTGCCTGGTAAACTGGGCACAAGCAAATAATATGCCTTTTAATATGACTAACTGTAAATATCTAGGCACAAAGACTGTAAGCCATACTTATAGGATGGGGGGACTCTAACCTGGGAAGCAATAACTTTGTAAAAGAATTGGGGGTCACAGTGGATAAGCAGCTGGAAACACATGCATTTGATGATGGTGCAACACCAGACCTGCCAGAACAGATGCAAAACCTGCAGACATATCTCCATTGCTACATTCCCCACAACACACCTTTCAAGTTCCATGGGTCCAACATATGCCAATCACAACATGTGGTGTACCTCATCCAGTGCCCTAATTGCCCCAATAACAACTATGTGGGTGAAACCAGACAATCTCTATACTCTCAAATGAACTCTCACAGGAAAATGATAAAAGACAAAAACACCCCATCACTTGTGAATGAACACTTTGCACAAAATTATCCCTCTGTATCTGACCTATCAGTCCTCATTCTAAAAAGGAAACCTCCACAAAACCTTCAAAAGACAAGCCCGGAAGCTTAACTTTGCAACTCTGCTAGATACTAAAAGTCATGGACTGAACAGAGACACTGGTTTTATGGCTTATTATAATAATCTGAACAACTAATTTCCCTTTTGTTCTATGACTGCAAAGGTATTAATGGACCACTCTACCTTAAATGCTCCCTTAAAATGTATATTAACTACTTGTCCTAAACGATTTGTTCCATCTTGTATTTAGCTGTGATGTTCAGAGTACGTTTTCCAGACCCAAAGAAGAGCTCTGTGTGGCACAAAAGCTTCTCTCTCTCACCAATAGAAGTTGGTCCAATACATTATTTCTTCGCCCATCTTCTCTCTCTAATATCTTGGGACTGACATGGTGACAACTACACAATATACAAATTATTATTGTTACTGCTTCTTTTCAATTTCCCAGCTGTCATAAACAGATAGTTAAGGGTTAATGTCTCTTTTACCTGTAAGGGGTTAACAAACAGTGAACCCTGGAACACCTGACCAGAGGACCAATCAGGAGACAAGATATTTTAAAATCTCGGTGGAGGGAAGCCTTTGTTTGTGGTTTCTGGGTTTTGCTTTGTTCTCTCTGGGTTCTGAGAGGGGCCAGACATGTAAGCAGATTCCTCCAATCTTGCTAAAAAAATCTCTTCTGTCCAAAATTAGTAAGTACAAGTAGAAAGGCGGTTTTAGTCTTTTGATTGTTTTTCTTTATTTGCAAATGTGTATTTGGCTGGAAGGTTTTAAATGTGTATTTTGCTGGAAAGATTTTAAGTTGTATGTATGCTAGGGAGGAGGATTCTCTCTAATATGTATAAGCTGAAAGACCCTGTAATATTCCATCTTGATTTACAGAGATAATTTACTTTTTATTTCTTTTATTAAAAGCTTTTCTTTTTAAAGACCTGATTGATTTTTTCCCCTTGTTAAGGCTCAGAGGAACTGAGTCTGTACTCACCAGGGAATTGGTGGGAGAAGAGAGAGAGAGGAGGAGGGTAAGGGTGAATTTCCCCTTTGTTTTAGATTCACAAGAGCTTGAATCTGTATTGCCTCTGGGTGAGGGGAAAAGAGGAGGGGGGAGATAACATTCCTCTCTGTTTTAAGATTCAAGGAGTTTGATCACAGTGATCTCCTAGTGTACCCAGGGAGGGGAGGATCTAGGAGGAAGGGGAATGGTTATTTCCCTTTGTTGTGAGACTCAAGGAGTTTGGGTCTTGAGGGTCCCCAGGGAAGATTTTGGGGGGACCAGAGTGTACCAGGCACTCCAAGTCCTGATTGGTGGCAGCACTACAAGATCTAAACTGGTAATTAAGCTTAGGGGGATTCATGCTGGTACCCCATCTTTTGGACTCTAAGGTTCAGAGTGAGGTTTTATACCATTACACAAGCACACAACATTCACCACCTGGGAACAGAAGTCACTGACTCTTAATAATATGTCAGAGTTCTTAAAATATTGATTTGTTTAAAAACACTGACAAGGTTGACTGACCTAAAATTTCACCCATTGAAAAAAGTCCCCCACCTCCACATTCAAACAAATAGAAGGTTTAGAACTAGCCTACTGAGATGACATTAAGATTCATTAGCTATTTGGCATTGACCTGTATACAATATTAGAGAGAATATTAACATGCAGACAACAGAAAGGGGTCTGGGTATTTCTGCCATTTTTCTGAACGTGTATTTGATTTTTTATAGCACTACCTAGCCAGTTTGTATAATTCGTAGTCTGCATTCAACTGGCTCTGAAATATTTATGAAAAACTTTCTAAAGACAATGTCTTGGCTTCAGTACATCTCACATACTGAGGGTTGTGTGATTCCATTACTTATCCTTCACATCCATGGCTCAAGACATCTTTGCACTGATTTGAGTGCTTTTCAAAACAAAGCAAATGATATGAGAATTATTTTTAAAGGAGCTTCAGGAAATCTCCAAGTCTCAGTAATTTGCACTGATAAGAGTGTAAAGCAATACATACAGCAGGAGTTTCCTTAGCAGACTCAGACCATACAGTCTGGTATCCTTCCTTTGTGTTTGTATGGAGAAATGGCAAAATGTCACCCTTTAAAGTTTTTTGAAAACTTTGTAAAAATGTATGCTCAAGCAGAAAAAGTTTTCAAAACCAAAATTCAAAGGGGACGTCATGTAATAAGTCACATATATCTGCAAAAATAAGCTCACTCAGTCAGAAATTCAGGGGGAGGGATAGCTCAGTGGTTTGAGCATTGGCCTGCTAGACTCAGGGTTGCAAGTTCAATCCTTGAGGGGGCCATTCAGAGATCTGGGGCAAAAATCTGTCTAGGGATTGGTCCTGTTTTGAGCAAGAGGTTGGACTAGATGACCTCCTGAAGTCCCTTCCAACTCATATTCTATGATTTCTGGAAATCTGCAAACATTTTACACTGTCCCAAACATCATGTTATTCAGGACTTTAGAAGTATATACCATTGTTTGATCATCTCACAGAAGGACATCTTGTAATTCACAGGATACTAGATTGGCTGAGATTGTAACCTCTTTGCTAATCTACACATATTTCAATATCAGTGCTCCTATAGAAACTGTTTTTGTCAAGCTTTTCTCTTGTCAGTTCCATTTCAGACTGTCCTCAAACAGTATTCTAAGTAGAATATATGACTGTGACAAATTAGGGATGACATATAACAGCAGTCAGTATCCACTGACTCCATGACCACTGTTGTAGTTATCTCAGGACACTGACGCAACAACCCCACTAGCCTTCAGTGAGTTTTTCCAGAATTGTCATTAGAAGACATTGGCGATGAGTCAGTGTAGGTGAAGCCATAACTTGATCTGCAGTCTATATTTACTGGCGATAATGCACAAGATAGGAAGAACCCAGCATGCTAGTCAGAGTCCAGGATGAACTTGTGGGGCTGGCAAAATTTTACCTGCAAACTGAGCAAATTTGGTATAGAAATCCATGCATCATATGGATCTGGAACCTTACAGAGCCAGATCTAGTACCACTTTTCAAGGGAGAATCACATGTTCAAGTCCAGACTTCGATTTCCCTGGGACTGTGGCATGTGAGCTGGATTGCAGATGATGTCCTGCATTTCACATTAAAAACCAGACAGCACCCGTTTCTTGTCTTATAGCAGGACAAATGCTGCTAGCCAACATTGCTCATCTGTGACAGTGAAAGGTAACATTTGAGACTAGTGTCCTGTTTTTTTCTAAACAGATTCTAATTATTGCCTTGGCCTTCTAGGCTCATATTATTGTTTTAGCACCACATAATGATATAAAAATTGATTTATCTTCATTAGCTATTTCATGTTCTGCAAACCGTCATCATCTACAATAGTTCTGAATAGAGCCACTTGGAACATTTTTGACCAAAGGATTTTGCATCTCAATAGGTTATTTTGTTGAAGCCGAAACATTTCACATAGACATATGAATTGTAATGATATTTTCAACTGGAAGGTTTCTGAAGTCCAGGATAGAATCTCCAGCCACTTTGCAATAGAAAACCTGACCTTTTTGATCAGAAAAGGACTTTCCAATACAACTCCACTTCATGAAAATATTTAAAAGGTTTTGTTTTCCTTCCAATGGGAAATGAAAACAAATGTCTAAACCTGGAAACTTGTCATGAAACAGAATTATCATTCTCCAGTCTGCCCTGCTTCTGAAACTTACTATGTATGGGCTCTATAAGGTGATATGGATCTATAAATAAATAAATAATCCAGATAAGTGCCTTGCACTAAGTTCATCTGAAATTCATTGTTACTGATTACATCCCTGGTTACAATGCAAGCACTCAGTTTCCTTCCACAGGCATTTGTAATTTAGCACTAGGTGGGCTATCAGTTAATGGAGACTTCAGATAGATTGTTCCCAAATCTGTTATCTTGTCGTTTTAATTTCAATTACCAGAAATTTGGCTGAGCTTTCATTTCTAATAGTAGATTGTTCCTCCCCAACACTGAAACTTAATATCAGAGAAAGAAAAAGACTACCCAGCATCTCACGTTGCTGAATTTTACTGACCTGAAATAGGATTTGAAATATAAAATACGAAGTATGTTTTGACTTGGTGTTATGCAAACAGCATTTCTTATTGCTGTTTGAGACTACTTGAGGTTTAGAACGGCCTTGGGTCAACAAAATCCAAGTGTAGAGTAATGGCACGTATTTGTCTGGCACGTATTTGATTTCTAGAGGAAAGGTACTTAGATGCCATTAATGGGGGAGCCCAGGAAACAACTCATGTCCAAGCTCCATGGCAGATTCCAAAGTGACCAAATTAAACAGACTGTTTTGATTTTTATGTTATATGTTTATTTCTGTATGCAAAGGGAAGAAAGTAGTGAAAGAAAACCATTTTAAGACACATATATCTTAGATTTCTAATTGTTCAAATCTCTTTTTGAATGAACTGAATTATTGGTAGGCATGATGTGCAATACTCAAAGCTCAGCACTTTAAAAGAAAATAACAATGTACTGTAATGAGCAATGGGATACTGAGTCTACTTTACATCAGCATAAAAAACTTGCAACTAAGCCATAACTTTTATTAAAATGTCAAATAGCAGCTTTAACAATTCATTATTGAATTGAAAGCAGTATGTACTATAAGCTATCAAATTTAGCTCAACTTATTTCAATATAAATTGATCTTTAAGGTTCATTACATAAAGTAATCTTAACTAACATGGCTTTGAACTTGTCCAGGAATGGTGATTAGATTCTCAACAGATGATATCTGCACTTGATGAAGGAAAGTTTACATAATGCCTTTATGAATAGTGTTCACAATCTTTGCAAAATTAATAAGCATAAGTATGTTTGAAAAAAGTTGGAAGTTCAGAGAAGCACAAACTCATTCAAGTTATGTATAAATCACCGCTTGGGAGCCAAATATTACACACACAGCCTGACTGGCTTCTTAAATAGCTGCAATATTGTGCACATCTAGATTTCAGGGTTATGGTGCTATCTCCCTGGAGTACTCTGGGCCTCTGAGCTGCTCCGTTATATCTATATATAATGGGGCTAGAAAATAAGTCCAGGTATTCTGAACTTGGATGGGACAGGAAAAAGCAGCTATTTCATAGGACTGAATGCTGAGATAGAACCAGTGACATTAATTAATCCAAGACCTAATGCAAAAGGGAAACCCTGTCACTTGTCGCTAATGTAGGTAAGAAACTGAATTAAGTAGATTTTTAATTAACTGTTTCGTACTACAGCATTCTATTTCCCCTGAAGTGACAGAGCTTGTTTGGTCACAAACACAGTGATTTGGGCATGGGATTTTCTGAGGCTCCTGTGTTGTCATCTAGCAGATTTACACTGATTTCCTGACTCCAAGTGGGGATGCTAGTCATTGCATATTTATAGTTGTTTGACACTGAGCCTGGTGCATGGCTGTCTTTACCTTTCCTCTGTACCAGAGAAGTCAAACTTCTTGTGAAATGGGATTCAAATATCTGAACACATATACATATTGTATAAGGTACCTCATTGTAAAGTTAAAGAAGAGAGGAAAAAAGGGGGAAAAAAAGAGGAACACATATACGTATTGTATAAGGTACCTCATTGTAAAGTGTACCTCATTGTAAAGTGAAAGAAGAGGGAAAAAAGGGGGAAAAAAATCCCAAAACGAATCCCTAGGGTGTTCTACTCATATCTAATGTTCAAAATTGAAAGTTCTGTCATGCATAGCAACCTGGATGTCTGATCCAAAACCAGTTTTCAGTTTTATTATTCACTACTGTTTACCTCACTCATTAATCTCTGATGTGGAAACTTGCCAGTTATGTTTAGAAAAATTACCTGAAGTATAGTATATCTGCCGAATTCCGCTTATCTGCAATGGCCTAGAAATCAAGGATCAAATAAAGTCAAACAGATAGAACCACAAGATGTCTTACAGCCCAGCAGATCTTCAGAGGTGTTTCAGAAGATTCTGTTTCCTGATGATAACGTCCATGTTCAAGGTCACTCAGATAGTAAATAGAAACCAGGTAGTAGGATGCATACAGCATCCTTCTACCATACACTTCCATACATAATTGAAAGACCTGAAGTAAAAATTTTGCTTGTGGACTGATTTTTTTTTAAGAGGAAAGAAAATAGCAAGATACAAGATTTTGGAGACTACACTGAAAAATCACCAGCAAAGGATGAACTCAGACTCAGGTGTAGGAGATGGGTTAGGGTCAGACATGCCAAATCGGCGGGGAAAAAACACAGAAATTGGGCTTGTTTTTGGCTGAATTGACATGTGCGTTGCTTGTTGGCTAGTTTTTGGCTTGTAGCTTGTTTGGCTTGTAGCTTGTTGCTCCTTTTTTTTTGATCGGCAGGGGCTAGGGAGGTCAAGCAGGGGCATGGAGCAAGCAGGGGCAAGTGGGGAAGAGAGTCAAGGGTGCACAGCAGGCCCACCACAGACCCAGACTGCAGGCCAAGAGATCTAGTCACATAGAGCGTTGGGATTCTTAAGGACTGGCTTGTTTTGGCCTTGTTTTAAAATAGAATTAGCTTGATTTTTGGCTTATTGTAAAAGTCAGGGTGCTTATTTACTGCATGAAAGCTGGCAACTGCAGTTTGGGTGCACCACAAATCTAACATATATAACTATAAATCAGATTATATACATATTCTAAAACAGACTAACACATGCACATTGCATTCTACCTTGCATCACGTGCTTTATGATTGGTTGGATTTTGTAAACCAATCCCTATATAGATCATAAACTGTCCATCCACTACAAATTGTGCGAGTAAGCATAGCTGCAGCTGCAAGCTTATCACACATTACTCTTCTTCTTACAATTCCTTTATCTACTAGCTACATATTATTTAAAAGGCCACTTGTGAATTTATGCTTTGTCCATTGTTAAACTTTGTTTCCTTACTTCTGTTTTCTTTCATTGTTCATGCAAGGTCTGCACACCCAAAAGGGAAAGTAACTTTCAAAGTCATGAAATAAAGAAACTAGATATAAAGATAACTGAAGTAGACTCAGAGGAAGACGAGAAAAAGGTAGAACAATATGTTCACTTCTTAGAACTTTTTAGTTTAAATCTAAATTGCTGGGATAGAGGGAAAATTTCCCCCTATCTTATTCATAACTACTCTAGTTTTACTGATACAGTATAGTATTTTAACGTCTGTGAAATTGAAACGAATGAAAATATTTGCAAACAGTGCTAAGGTATTAATGAAAGAAGTGGAATACTAATTTGAATTAATATATTTATAAACAGTAAACTACTACTGCAAGAGCTTCTAAGGCTGTAATTTTTGTATTTTTTAGAGCAGCAATGATGTGTATTGCTATGCTGCCACCTAGTGGTGAGGTGGATAAGAAGTGGGATTAAAATGGCTGAAATAACAAATGCACAGACATCTATTCTCATTCTGTAATAATATGCTTACAATTATTTGTTTGTTGGCCTCAATTTCTAAAGATTTTTCTGTACAGTTGTTTCCAGTCATTTCTATTTCTGCCCAATGTTTGTGTATGTGTATTTCAGGCTCTTGGCACAGGTACTACTGCTGAGAATGCTTTAGAGGAGTCATCTGAGGGAAGAGATCAGAAGGGGACCCTGTCAAAAAGCATGGGATGCACTATCCTAAGAATGGGGTTTCCATGACCAGAACTCCCAAGAGGAGGAGGAGGAGGATGGTGGTGGTCTGGGACTCCCTCCGAAGGGGATGGAGACATCCATCTGCTGTCCTCATCAGGAATCCTGAGAAGTGTGCTGCTTGCCTGGAGCTAGAATTCAGGATGTAACTGAGAGTCTTAAGAGACTCATCAAGCCCTCAGACCGCTACCCCTTCCTACTTATCCACATGGACATCAATGATACTGCCAAGAATGACTCTGAGCAGATCATTGCAAACTATTTGGTCTGGGAAGAAGGATAAAAGAGTTTGGGGCACAAGTGGTCTTCTCGTCCTTGCTCCCTGATGAAGGAAAAGGCCCAGGCACGGACCATAGAACTGTTGAAGTAAATGCATGGCTACACAGGTGGTGTTGGTGAGAGAGCTTTGGTTCCTTCAACAATGAGCTGGTGTTCCAGGAAAGGGGATTACTATGCTGGGATGGACTCCATCTATCAAATACTGAGAAGAACATCTTTGGACCTTGTCTGGCTAACCTGATAAGGAGAGCTTTAAACTAGGTCTTATGGGGGATGGTGACAAAAATCCAGCCAATGTACATCTAAACTCAAGTAATGAAGACAAGAGGAAGAGGCTAAATTCTGGAGAAAGTACTAGAAACCACAACTACATTAAAGAGGCAAGAAGAAAAACAAGGCAGTGTGAAAAATACCTTCAATGCCTGTATAAAAATGCAAATGTAGTGCCCTCTAAAATCCAGTTACCTCCTTTAGCGCCAATCTTCTGATGGGATTGATAGACAGGTCTGGGTTCATATGGATCCTGCTTCCCACTCAGCAGGGTGTGACTTCTTTATTTTAGTCCCATATGAATTTATTTGGGGGTGCCTTTACCCCCTTTTCTCCTTCCTGGCAGGGTCACCAGAGCAGCTTGGGAGGAAAATTCTAAGCACAGGGCAACCCCCGCTTACTTTCTAGATAGTTGGAGACTATCCCAGGAAATAAAACAAACACATACAATATATTCAACACAGTAATTATATTAAACATGAGGTAAATATACAGCATAACAGGGTAAAACATTATTCTAAAGGTCACCAGTGCCCACATTGATAATACCCATGAATTTCCCCAGTCACATGACCTGACATGGCAAACGTGAAAATTAGTGTACCGTTGGTACACTTTGTAGGGGCTCTTGATTACCTGTAACCACCATATCTTCTGTGCTGCATTTAGCATCTTGGCTGACTGGGTTCAGTACAGCCAAAAAGATTCACAAGTTTAGTAGGCAGCAGATAATAAAAATCTCCAAACCCTTACCCCGTGGCTTGAGGACACAATTCAGGGAGTAGGAGGTCTCCCAAACAATCTCCCTAAGTAGCTAACTAAAAGATGGTGCACTCACAACTGTGTGAATGAGCCTCAGGTGCAGAAATGACTGTGGACTCCTCAGTTACTTCAGACGGGATGATTGCTGCTGGCAGGCATCCTCTTTGTGTAGGAGTCAGGCCACCTCTGATTTCAGGATTTCCCTTCACCACAAAGGGGTGCAGGGCTCAGGGTGCAGGTTACAAAACTATAGTAAAAATCCTAACTTTATTTTCCTACCCTACTGCGCAGATACACTCTCAATAGGTGGGCAGCCATGGCAGAGCTTGCCATGTGGTGACTGATTTTCACTAGGGAGCCAAAGCACTAACTGAGCCTGGCTGGGGAATGTTTTTCCAAGAAAGCTCTTTAAATTGGGAGTCACCTATGAGAGGGAAAGGGCTAAACTAGGGGATCTTGCTTCCAGGTACCCACAGACCAGTTCTCAGGGGAAACCCTGCATGCAGGCCTGGGATTCTCCAGCTCCTCACACAGCCAGCCCTGCCCTTTCTTTGGTTAGCACCAGACAACTCCCAAAATGGCTTCGCTCTCCTCCAGGGCACTGAGGGGAGGGCATCTCACTTCCTATTGGTCAGACTAGCTCTTCTTCCATGACTTTCCCTTGTCAATCATTTGACTTTGCCCCCTCCTTCCCTTTGCTGCAATCCTCCGCCAAGCCAACAAAGGCTCTGTCATTCTAAATAGTCTCTCCCACTCTTGGTGGCCTACCAGACTCTGCGTCTGCCCCCTTTCTCCTAGGGACAGTGTGCTTCTCCCTGAGTTAAATGTGCACAAAGCCCCATGAACCTGGGTAAGCACCTTGAGGATTACACACAGAGTACGGGGAACAAGCAGGATGAACTGGAAGTCATGGTATATGAAGAAAATTATGATTTAACTGGCATTACAGAGACTTGGTTGGACAACCAAGATAGATATGGGACAAAAGGAGGAAGAGTTGTGCTATATGTCAAGAAGGTATACACTTGCTCCAAGGTCCAAGAGGAAGTGAGTAGAAGACCTACTGAGAGTACTTGAATGAGAATAAAAAGGGGAAAGAATAGTAGTGATGTTATGCTGCAGGTCTATTATAGATCACCAAATCAAGAAGAGGAAGTGTATGAGGCATTCTTCATCAGGTAACAAGATTAGCTAACACACATGAAATAGTATGAACAAGGGATTTTAACTTCCCTGATATCTGTTGGAAGATGAATACAGCAAAAAATAATATGTCCTGCAAGTTCTTATCATGTGTAAAGGGACAAAGGAACAACTTTCTGATTCAGGAAGTGGAGGAAACAACGGGGGGGGGCAATCCATTTTGGATCTGGTTTTGACCACAGGGATGAATTAGTTGCTAATGCAAAGGTGGTCAAGAACATGAGAGGAAGTGATCATGATCTGATAGAATTCAAGATCCTAAGGAAAGGAGGACGGACATAACAACAACAAAGCAAGGACACTGGACTTCAAAAAAGCAGATTTCAACCAACTCAGAGAAATAGTAGGCGAGGTCCAATGGAGAGACCAATTAGGAAGAAAAGGAGTCAAAGGGACCTGGCAGTTCTTAAAAGATGTAATACTAGGGAGCTCAACATCAAGCTATTCTGACGCAGAGGAAAGATAAGAAGAGCCACAGGAGACCAATATTTTAGCCATCTAACAGCCAGATGCAAACAGGGACTGGAAGGACAAGCATGTCACTAAAGAAGTATACAGGGGAATAGCACAAGCATGTAGGGACAAAATCAGGAAAGCCAAAGCAAGGAATGAGTTACAACTGGCAAGAAATGTTAGAGACAACAAGAAGGGGTTCTACAAGTATGTCAGACAAAAAAAAAAGCTCAGGGAAAGTTCTGCTGCTCAGTGGAGAAGATGAGTTGGTAACAGAAGATAATAGGAAGACAGAGCTGCTCTATGCACACTTTGCTTCAGTTTTAATACAACAGATAACATGTGACCCGATGACTAGCAAAGTTATCATAGACTATAAAGGGGAAGGGATGCAGATTAGGATAAGCGAAGAATACGTCAGATCTTCTGACTAATTTGAATGAATTCTAGTCAGCAGGGCCTGATGCTATTCACCCAGGGTGCTGAAGGAATTAGTGAAGAAATCTTGGAGCCACTGGCAATATTATTTGCGAACTTATGGATGACAGGAAAAGTCCCAGAAGATCTGCCATTGCTGGCCCTCAGTTTTCTTTGCTTCTTTGAGAGGATAGGATTGCTCTCTATAAATACATCACATGGTAAGGACCAAGAAGGAAGAGCTATTTAAGCTATAGCTTAAGAAAATTTCACAGTAAAAGATACAGCAAAGGATAGGGCACTAGGTTAGGGCTCAGAACTTGTGGTCTTGTCTCTGACAGTGAGTTGTTGTGTCATTCGGGGCAAGTCATTTAGTCTACACTGTTCCTCAGTTCCCCATCCGTAAAATGGGGATAATAGATGCCTGCCTCAGAGAAGTGTTGTGAAGATAAAATCTACAGAGGTCTGTAATTTGCTCAGGTATTATGGTAATGAAGGTCATACAAATATCCTTGTTGATATATACTCTAGGGAAGTGGTCTACCTATGGAGATCAGTTCTTAGCAATCCAGGAAATTTCTTGTTTCTTCAGTGGATTTGTAGATAGTGTTGGTGGCATCATATGATCCCTATGTGTTTTTCAAGTCTTATTCATATTCACTAGAAAAAATAGCTCACCGTAACCGATCACTTTCCTTATAGTGTGTACGGTAACACCCATTGTTTCATGTTCTCTGTGTGTATATATATATCTTCCTACTGTATTTTCCACTGCATGCATATGATGAAGTGGGCTGTAGTCCACAAAAGCTTATGCTCAAATACATTTGTTAGTCTCTAAGGTGCCACAAATACTCCTGTTCTTTTTGTGGATACAGACTGAGGGCTTGGCTACACTTGCAAGTTGCAGCGCTGGTGAGGGGGTTACAGCGCTGCAACTTACTTGGTGTCCACACTTACAAAGCTCAGCCAGCGCTGCAACTTCCCTGGCTGCAGCGGCTGGCTGTACTCCTGGTCTGCTACGGGTGTGCGAATCCAGTGCTGGTGATGCAGCGCTGCTCATCAGGTGTGGACACTCACCAGCGTGTTATTGGCCTCCAGGGTATTAAGGGTTATCCCAGAATTTTGTCTACAACAAACCGGAAGGTACCCGGAGCTACCAAACACAGCTGCTCTTTGCTCCAGCGAGCGAGCCGAGCGAGGCTTTGGAATGTTCACAGCTGTTTGCTTGAGGAGACAACAGACGGCGGGGGGGGGGGAGGGAGTCCGTCGGAGAAGCTGCTTATCTGGTCTGAAGCCTTTTTACATTTAAGAGTGATTGAGAGAGGGTGGGGGAAATGGCCAGAATTTGCAAGGCAGGGAGCTCACGTGTCTGCTCCAAAAAATCTGCTCTCTCTGTCTCCCGACGCTCCCTGTCACTCCACCCCACCCCTGCTTTTGAACTTGCAAGGCAGGGAGCTGTACAGTGTCTGCTCCAAAAAATCCGCTCTTCTGTCTCCCCGACGCTCCCTGTCACACTCCACCCCACCCTCCTCCCCTCTTTTGAAAAGCACGTTGAGCCACTTGAACGCTGGATAGCTGCCCACAATGCACCACTCCCAACAGCACTGCAAATGCTGCAAATGTGCCAACTGCAGCGCTGGTAGCTCGTCAGTTGACCACACTGCAGCGCTGTTCCAAACAGCTGTACGACCACAGCTGTAACTCCCAGAGCCGCACATTTCCAAGTGTAGCATACAATAACACGGCTGCTATCTCTGAAACCTGTCATTATGCAAGGATTATAAGCATTCCCCTTACCCTGATCATGATCAACCAACAGAAGATCCTAGTCGACATGGCAAAACAAACAACAAGCCAAGGCGCGTATTAGCAAGTCAAGAGATTTTTACTGATAGCACTCAAGATGTGACATAGCCATGTGTGACCACTGTCAAAGTTAGAATCAGGACTCACAGTTTGTCAGACCACTCTGTTTTATTAGCGCAGCGCTCCGCCAATAGCACCCAGATAATGTGAGTGGCCATGCAAGAACCCGTCTTATTTATACAGATAAAAGACGGGAATTAACAAAGGGACAAAGAAGGCAAACAATAAAATTCACCTGGGCACAGCATGCATATTACTTCCATTATAACGTCTTATCGATCTAAGGCTAATACTTCACCAATTGCCCTTAAACGGTGTAATTGTTCTATGTTAATGTCTGTATTCTTGACACCTGGATTGCAGCATTCCAACAGTTTTGCTTAGAGGTACAGACATCATTTCTTTAATCCTTTCTATTTTCACAACATAATTCATTCTACTTTCACATCACAAAAGACCATTATACTGCTGTGGAGCTGCTGTACAATCTTGTAGATGTAAACTGAGGCCTACTGTATCAGTGGTAGCTAAGATTCACTATATTTTGAGTGTGCTTGTTTGCTAGGTTTAGCTCTATTTACTAGTCTTCTTTAATTTACTGATGGCCTTCTCACAATGTGCATCTGAAGAGAGGAAATTGCTGTGTACCTCAGGGAGAAGCACTTTAAAAGTTAGACTTAAAGAGGCTTTTTAAAGTGTGTGTATGTTTTTTTTCCTCCACCTTACCAAATGCTTCTTAGGAGCCTATTAGCTTCATTAAAGAGTCAAAAGAAAATCCACCAGCATTTCATCTTTTTTTTTTCCCTCTTGCAATTCTAAGACATTTATGGACTCTAAGGATTCACATTAAGGGCACAGCAAATGATTTTGGGGGAGAGGTACTAGAGGGACCCTAAGATCCACTTCTGTGATTTTTTTATGTATCTTTTTTTTATTTTGTGTCAAGGCACTTTTTAAAACAAGATGGTTCCCATTTTTTTTAAAGGTCTTCGGGTGAAAAAGCCTATTAATGCAACAAGCAATATAGCAACACACGTGAGGAATCTTTCTTGCACGTTCTGTTAAAATCAGAATATTGAGGAATGTTATTACTATTGAAACAGATAACTGAGTTATGGAAGATTAGGTCAGGCAGGATTCATTAGCTCTGCTCTGCTAGTGGGTCTGTCAGGCTTTGCCATTCAAAAATCCTGGTTTCTGAGGATTATCCTTCCTGCAAAGTGAATTGTGCTAGCCAGGAAAGGCACCTTTGACAAACTCTAGAAACATTCATTGCCTGTATATGTCCAGGGGAAGGGGAGTAGAGCACTACTGTGAGATTTACAGGAATTTTAAGACTTCCTGTAGCACCATGCACTGACAGGAAGCAGGACTCAAGAGAAAGTGTCATGGCCATTGACAAGAATGAGTAAGATTGCCACTGCCACATACTGAACATGATTACTAGATGCTGTAAGAATAAATTCTGTGACAAAGTTCCTCCTCTACCTTGGTGGGTCCTGCACTTATTGGCGGATTTGCTCACCTCAGTGATCTTCCCCTCTGGTGGAACCCACAGTCCGGGTCAACTCCTCCTGTGTCTGATCAGGAGTTGGGAGGTTTGGGGGGAACCCAGACCCGCCCTCTACTCCAGGTTCCAGCCCAGGGCCGCAGCTGTCTATAGGGCTCTGTAACAAGCTGCATGACAGCTAACACTCCTGGCTACTTCCCCATGCTCCTCCAAACATCTTCTTTATCCTCACCAACAAGACCTCCTCCCTGGGTTCATGATATGCTTGTACTCCTCAATCCTCCAGCAGCACACCCTCACCCTCTCACTCTCAGTCCTCCTTCGACCTCTTAGCCCCAGCTCCTCACACGCCCGCTCACTGATTAACTAGAGGCTTTTAACTATTCCCCGCCAGCCTTGATTTGGCTTCAGTCTGTCCCAATCAATGTAGCTATCTCCAACCGCGCTTCTAGACGAAGCTCGTTACTTGTGCCCCAGGTGTTCTTGATTAACTGGAGCAACTGGCCATTTGGTTACCATGGTAACCTGGGATTTGTTTTAGCCTGGGGCTAACATTAAAACCTATTCCTTAACTACTTTACCTGTAGACATCTGGCTTGCCCCATCACATATCCTCCCTATCTTGTCTCAACCACCATAGGGTGGGGCAAGCTTGGGCTGCCAGGACAGTGTCTTTTGTGATAGACCATCAAGCATATGGCCGTGGCAGCATCCAGTCCCTGTGCCGTATGCAGAACTTGGATATGGTTTGGAGGATAGAACCCACCTGGTGACCTTGCATTCTTTTCCTTATTTCTCTGCAGTCCCACTGGAGGGTGCACTGGTCCGTCACAATCAGTAAATCGCGGGCCTAAGAAGGTATAAGGCAGTGTCGCCATAGGCCCATTTGACAGGCAAGGCATGCTCTCTCGTACTCTGCATTACTCTGTCTCTCTGGGAGTAGCTTTCTGCTTAGGTAGGATGGATCGGGGTTCTTCTTCTCCAATCATCCTGCAACAGAACGGCCCTAACCCACCTCGAAAGCATCTGTTTGTAAAATAAATTCTTTTTTGGTTTTAAAAAGGACCGGGGGCTATTTGGGGAGTCAATGGGGGTCATTCACAGAGGCTCCTGTACGAAGGCCTAATGAATCCCCTTCTGCTGCATCGGTCCACTTCACCATTGTCTGGACCTCCCTCGGGCCTTCACCAGATCCATTAGAGGACTTGCCTTACTGGCGAAGTGGGAAATAAAACATCAGTAGTAGCCTCCTACATCTAGGAACGCATGGACCTGCTTCTTTCGGGTCGGCCAGGGCCAGTTTTGAATCACCTCTAGCTTATTAGTTTGGGCTTCACTATACCCCTTCCTACAATATATCCCAGGTACCTAGCCTCTGCTAGTTCTATAGTGCATTTAGCGGGATTAGCGGTGAGGCCAGCCCACCTTAAGGTGTTTAGTACTGCCTCAACTTTCTCCAAGTGGGTTCCCCAGTCTGGTGTATGGATGATGACATCATCTAGGTAGGCGGCTGCATAACTAGTATGGGGGTGTAGCAGCTTATCCATGAAGTGCTGGAATGTGGCTGGGGCCCCATGTAACCCAAAAGGGAGGACTGTGTACTGGAATAGCCCGTCCGGGGTGGAGAACGCTGTCTTTTCTTTAGTTTCTTTGGTCAGGGGAATCTGCCAATACCCTTTTGTCAGATCCAGTGTTGTCAAGAATCGGGCACTACTCAGTCGGTCAACCAGTTCGTCGATGCATAGTATGGGGTATGCATCGAATTAGGATACTTCATTCAGTTGGCAAAAGTCATTACAGAATCTTGTGGTACCGTCAGGTTTAGGCACTAGAACTATTGGACTGCACCACTGACTATAGGATTCTTCAATAACGCCTAATTCTAACATTTTCTTTACTTCAGCCTTGATTTCTTCTCTTTTGGCTGCTGGGATTCGGTAGGGTCTCAGTGTTACCTTGGCTCTGGGGATCGTGCGAATATGGTGATAGATCTGAGTCGTCTGCCCTGGTTTTGTAGAGAACACATCTTGGTTGAGATTAATCATGTCAGCTGCCTCAATGTTTTGGATTGGAATCAAGTCGGTTAATATCCTCACTTGTTTGTGTAAGTTATCCTCCTGGGGAAGGGTCTCCTGGGTGACTAAGCATGCCTCTCAATCATGCCAAGGTTTTAGAAGATTGATGTGGTAAATTTGCTCCCGTTTCCTGCGGCCTGGCTGCTGCACCTTATAGTTTACCTTGCCCATGGCTTCAATCACTTCATAAGGTCCTTGCCACTGGACCAACAGCTTGCTTTCTGCTGTGAGCACCAGGACCATTACTCGATCACCTGGTTGGAACCATCGAAGCTTTGCTTAGTGGTTATAATGGGTTCGTTGGGTCTCCTGTGCTTCCTCCAAGTGTTCCCTGACTAACTGGGAGGCTTTTAACTATTTCCAGCCAGCCCTTGATTGGCTTCAGGTGTCCCAATCAATGTAGCTATCTCCACTGCCTTCTAGAAAGATCTTACTTGGCCCCAGGTGTCTTGATTAACCTGGAGCAACTGCCATTTGGATTTGTTTCATCTGGGGCTAACATACCTGTTCCTTACTACTTTACTGTAGCCATCTGGCTTTGCCCCATCATAATTGTGATTAATTATTTTTTATTATTAGGTCACTAGATGCATAGAGTTGAATTCTGCATTTACCTGTACTCCCCACACAACTCTAGGGAAAATCAGATCACTGCAGGATTTTCCTAGGAGGTTATTGCTTGTAGCTTTGAGAACCCATTCCAAATGCTGTCTATTTCTGTCCTCTTTCACATTTGACAGTTTGTGATGTTTTGCTTGTTGGCCTAGTTAATGCCTGAGCTTTTTCCAAGTTGATTTTTGATCCTGCGTTAGGAGGACAAACTCACTGCTCCCTGCTCTGGATAAGTGTTTTGCTGAGATTTGCGCAGTACAGATCATCAGAGACAAAGGACAGGAGTGGACCAAAGGTATGGAGCACTCACACACAATCTTTACCTTTTAGATACACAGGTTGACTTGTAGTGACGTAGTTTTCCTCCTAAGTCCCAGGCACTATTGACCTAGATTATGTCGTAGTAAAACCTAGCTCTTACACAGTATTTGTTATTTGAAGTTCTCAACACACTTTACAAAGTCAGGGAAATATATTTCCATTTCCCATATAGAGAAACTAAAGTTAACAAGGAAGTTAAATGGTTTGCCCAAGGTCATCCAGCAGATTAACAGCCTCTCCATTCCAGTCCAGTGGTTGATCCCAAGTCACTCTTTTCTAGACACCATTCCACTTGTTTAAGATGAGCAGCAACTTTGAGTCTTTCCTATTAAAAACGTATTTCCTGCTAGTTATCTTCCACTGCAGTTGAAGTGCTCTTGTACAGCAGATCTACGAGGAGATGGCGAAAATTAATGAGAATAAAGGAAAGCAGAGTTAGAAAGGAAGAATCCCTTGTTCCCTTAGAATAATTCATATTCTCCGTCCTTTAATTTCAGCACTGGGATTATGAATATAATTTGTAAGTGTATGAAATTGTTAAACAAAATTACAAATTAATTCAGTGATTTTGTGCTTGGAATTTGATGTAATGGAGCAGGCTAAGGGGTAGTGAAAATACATTTTTCTTCTATGCAGTGGAGACAAGAATTGTGTAACTGATAATTAGGTAATCACATCAAGTAATATTCTGCAGTAATTTGGTAAATAACTTGACTTCTCACCATTGTATCTCTAAGGACTACCCAATTATGATGAAGCCTAAAGATAATCTTTCATTTATATAGTGCCTATCATCCAAATGAATCCCAAAGCAGATCAGAGATTTTACTAACAGATTGTACAAAATCTCTCTCTTAGGTACTCATAAAACATACTAGCCACTTTGTCTGCTAGTGAAATGCAGCCACTTCTGGACTGAAGCATGGCAATGATTTAAACAGCACATAACACTGTAAAAAGGGAATTAAATATACCACATCACACCGAAATGACAGGAATCACTTAGGTAGATAGAACATACTGTTATTGCCCAAGATGACGTTAACCTGGTTAACGCCTCCATAAGACATGCCATGGGATTTTGAATGCCTCCAAATGATCAGGACTACTCTCATTTCTCATTTGAAAGATGGTACCACCACCAGCACAATGCCCACTTCTGCCACAGAGCAGCTGCACTGATACCATACTCCTTCCAGGATTGTTTATATTATGGGGGTGACAATTACATAGCTACCTTGCCATAGCCATGCTGCTGTAACCCTGCAGGTAGACTCACACTACAGCGTCAGAAAGGGTTTTTCCTTTGCTGCAGTAACTCCGTCTCCCTAAGTGATGGGAGCTAGGATGACAGAAACATTTTCCCATCAGCCTAGCTGTCTCCCCACTGAGGGTTTATGTTGGCATAGCAGCAACCCGCAGGGATGTGGATTTTTCACACCCCTGAGCGCTGAAGCTATGTCAACACAAGTTTGAATTTATACCAGGCCTCAGAAGGAAGAATACTATGTATTGAACCACCTTTGCCACTTCCTGCAGCTCTAAGCCATTACTTAGAGATCTCCCGTCCAAGTACCAATCTATACCAAAACTGCTTGGTTTATTAATTCTGATTTTAAAAAATCACAGCTTGAGGGAGTAAATCTACAAGATCAGTACATTAGGAAATCTTGCATTGCCACCATAGTATTATAGTAGCAATAAACTCATTTACTGATACATAGACTCATAGACTCGTAGGTCAGAAGGGACCAATATGATCATCTAGTCTCACCTCCTGCACAAAGCAGGCCACAAAACCCT
>NC_133777.1:24529361-24600816 GCF_003597395.2 Chelonoidis abingdonii
TATCCATATCCAAATCAGATGCCCAGCGGTCTGTTAGCAACCCCAAGCACTATCTCAGGGGAGGATCTAGCAGCTTTTTTACCCAGTGTGATTTTTGCCCAGACAGACTCTCTCTTATCCATTCTATCCATGGTAGTGTTCATGCCATATTCCTCTGATGTTTGGTATATATACAAACATCCTCTTGATCACAGCCAAGAGGTAAAAGATCTGAGTGGCACATGTATGGACACAAGACTCTCCTTGACACTCCTACATGGAAAATAGAATAATGCTATACTTAGTGCCTTTGTAAAGTGCTGTGAAATGTACTGGTGAAAAGGTCTCTCTCTCTCTCGATACAGATATAATTATTAATGACTTATTTCTTATAAGGAACAGCTCATACTGTGAGGGGTCATTTGTTTTTATTTTTAACATTTTAATCTTCTAATTGCAGCACTACTAACCATGAAGAAAATTTAACTTTAAGCAACACTTCCATGCCACTGAAAATGAATTTCAAAGCAGCATTGAAAGTCCCACTGATTTTACTCTGGTTCCTATTTAGACAGTAATTATTGATTTAACAAACTGCTCAGGATGCCTAGTCAAGTTCCAGACTAGGCCATCCTTTGTGACAACGTAAAGTCATGCAAAACTATAGGCAGCAGAGAGGATTTGTGATTTGCAATTTGCTCACTTCTAGGTCAACTTTATTTTGTCAGCATTTGTGAACTCATTATGCTTTGCAGAGGACAAAATGCATTTTGTCCACCATCCCAGAAACTAGAAATAGAGTTTTACAGGAAATGCTTCACTCCTGTGAACTTTCGCAAGCCTTTTGGAATATTTGCTGTTTATCTACATAATTGTTCTGCTGTTGTAACATAACCACTGACACAAACAGATTCTTCAGATACAAGGTAAGCTGTACATATGCTAAATCAAGACAGTGTAGATGTGTGGACTCAGCCCTGCGGCGCCTCCTGCTGGTGACTCCTGGGAATTAGCTTGTTCCAGCTCTGAAGCGCCCTCTGCAGACCAGAGATCCACTTGTCCTCTGGCCCCCGTGTCCCTCCCTGGACCCAGTGTCCTATTACATGGGGTGCTGCCCCTGGCAGTAACCCCCTCAGTCTTAGGGTCTCCCCTCCCTTGGGAACCCCCACCCACTATCCCCACCTCACCGCAGTATATGGCTACTGCCAGTCATTGTCTAGCCCCCACACCCTGGGGCAGACTGCAGTATCAGCCTACTCATCACTGGCAAGGAGAGTTTGGACCTGCTGCCTTGGCCTACCCCTGGCCTGTCCTCTGCAACCCCCAGTACCTTTTAGCCCAATGCTAGGCCACAGCCTGGGGCTTTCCAGGCTGGAGCTCCCCAGCTCCTCTGCCTTTCCCCAGCCCTGCTCTGCTCAGGTACCCTGTGTCTAGCTCCCTGCAGCCAGGCCCTTCTCCCTCTACAGCAAATGAAGAGTTCTGTCTGACCCTGGCTTCTCTGCCTTTATAGGGCCAGCTGAGTCTGTTTGGGGCGTGGCCCCAGGTGCAGCCGCTTCCCTCAATCAGCTCAGCCTAAACGCTTCTTTCTCCAGCCACAGTCCCCTCCCAGGGCTGTTTTTACCCCGCTATAGACAGTGTAATACGAACTATGTGGACAAACATCCTGGGGTTCTCTATTCACAACTGGGGCACCCTTCCTTGGCTGCATCTGGGGAATAGCTCTGCCCAGTTTGATGTCCCCTTCTGTCTGCTGCAGCCCCTCTCTGAGAGTCAGGATGCTGTCTTTTTGTGGATTATCCCTCCTGCCAGGTGACTATGTAGTTTTCCCCTTCCGGAGTATCCAAGTCTTACTGGACAATCTGTCTCAGGCAGTCTTCCATTCTAGTGCCCAGATTGTGCCACTTCCCTAGTGGCTGGTAAGAGAATCTAAGCCTGCCCACTGAGTTCCATCTCAGGGACTCTATGCCTAGCAACCAGAGTCTAGTCAAGCTCTGACCTTGTTGCTCTTTCTGTGGTCTCCTTCCTATCTTCTGCTGCCCGCCACCCCTCCCCCAGGTTTACCCTTGGTGGAGCTTCCTCTGCTCCCCAAGGCTATTTCACCCTCTCCCAGATTCTTCCCAGACTCTGTTTTCCCAGGCAGGATCCCAGGACTTATTCTCACCTAGGACTCCTCATCTTCTCTTACCAACTCCTCCTCCCCTCTAGGAAGAAACTGTAGAGTTCACCAACTTCTTCTCTTTATGCCTATCCCAGATCTTCCCCCAGTGGGCTTCACCAACCCTTAGGCCTCATCAGCCCTGACTCTTCTCCAGCCTGTTACAGCATTAAATGGCCCTTTTTACCTACTCAGGCCTCATGCAGGGTAGACACCCCATCACAACAAGCTTAGTAACTATTCTATATATCACACACGAAGCCAGGATCAAGGCCAGATTAACGCAATGAAAGGTCCTATGCTCCCCACAACAGACAAACCACATAGCTGTGCCCCTGTATGGCTCAGCAACTGTGTACTAGCAGGGGCTCCAGAGAGGCAAGGGTGATGACAAGAGGCCCTCCATCCCCCTGGAAGCAGCAGCAGGGAAATTCTCCCCTCAGGGTCAGCAGCAGGATCACATCTCTGACCCAAAAAGGTAGAGCTGCAGCAGAGTGGGGGTCCCTCTAGTTAACTCAGCAACCGGGTATATCTCCTAGTCAGACCTGCTGTCCTCTCCTCCTGCCACACAGAACCACTTCTGAAAGAGCATTGGTCAGTGGGTGTTGGAATTGCCCCAACAGACGTGAACGGGACAGTTTCCCCCTCTTAGACCTATTGTTTCAGACTGTCTGCAGACTCCGGCAGGTGGCAGACACGACTTTGTCACTTACACTTAAATCAGATTTTCAAGAATTTCTTCATGGCCACAGGTGCTAGAAACAAAATCTAACCAAAAATGAAATATTAGATTTTGATATAATCACATGATTTCAGAAGCTGGAGCCCTAGGCATGGCCCTATAGCACCTATACCTTAGTCCAGCCCTTCAACTCAAGAAACACGGGCCTCTACCACTTGAACTAATGGAGAACAGACTTAATTGAGAGCAGTTGAAGGTTCCATATCATTTGGGCAGCCACTAGAGAGCAACATCACACATTAATATACACACAAATTACTATTCTGTATTCTATCATGGCAGAAGACACACTCAGAATCTTCATCTTCTAAAACACAGGTCTATACCATTTATACCAAAAAAGAATCTCCATTTGCTGTAGTAGGAATAATTGTTCTGTCTCCTATAGGAGATCATAATCACATAATGAACAGGTCTTCCATTCCATCCAGAGGGTTGCAATACAAATGTACAGCCAGTAAACCATGCTGCTAGCCATCTTTATCTGGTCTCATGATGACTGGCAGTACCATACCATATCTCATCAACAGCAGAGGCATCCAATTTAGGGACAAGAAGTTAGGGTCAAGTTTTTCTCATCTCTTCACCCCAGCACTGCTTGTACCTACAACTGCCATCTATTTAAGTTTGGTGCTATCATTTCACTTTAATCCCTCTTTTCCTTCCAGCTCCGGTGATACCCTCCCAGTCACTTTCCTCTTCTCTAATATCTCTATTTTTCTCCTCCCACTCCAAAATACCTGATGCAGAACAAGAAAATCCTCTTCTCCTTCTCCTTTATTTTTAATATGTGCAAGACGTCAACCTCAGATGCACTATTTTTTCACTTGACTCTGACTCCACATAAATTCAGTGCAAGTGTGAAAACCTGGGCTTCCTTTTTGAGAGATTCTAAATCATTGACAGAAGAGTTGTGGTTTGCTCCACAATTACTAAAATCAGAGCAATAGAATTAAATGTTCTCACTTAAATGAAATTCACAGCTGAAGTATGTCCTGTATCAGACATATGCTACGATGAGGAAGAATTAGATCTCAATAGATTAAATGATAAAACATCTTTCTGTCACTGTCCAGATCCAAACTTGTGATCTCACAGACATAATTTAACATCATATTACACAGCCTTTGGCAACATACAAGCCATTTCTGACACTGTTTCCCAGCTAGCAGGTCAACTACTTTATGTTGCTTTGTTTTGAAGAGTAATGAATTATTAGTAGTATTTACCACAGCACCTACGGGCCCTAGTCATAGACCAGGACCCCTTTGTGCTAGGCACATTGCTCTGCTCACCTGCTGTCTTTTAATAAAATAGATGAGTGAGACTGAAAAACAAAAATGACTTTGTAATGTATGTGGACAGGCGAAGCAGTTTACCAAAACGAAAACAAAAAAAACTAGGAACCACTCCCAAATCCATCCCTTTCTCTAACCAAATCCAACCTAAACCAGTGGTTAAGTCAACATCAGTTGATATAAGCATTCCTCTAATCCCATTCTAGGACCTCCACATTGTCTGTTTCATTGGATTCCATCTTGGGGCCTCCGGCAGTCTCTGCAGTGTTAGATACAGATCTAACCTCATGAGTTTCCTTCAGAATCAGAGGAGGAAAACAATGTGTACTGCATTACCTCTGTCAGCTGCTGACTAGAACCCAAGAAAGACAGAGAAACCTGAGTTCATTGGGTGCAGATTATCAGCTATAGCAGATAATGGGAATGGGGAAGCGTTGGATGCAGACCACAAAAGCTTCATGCAGACCACAAAAGCGCCTCAGTAAGTTTGGTTAAACATGCAAAAATTTTCAGGGCCTTTGCAAAGCATACCAATGAACATTTTGAAATTCACCCATCACTAGCAGTGTAATGATGATCAGAATTCTGAACTGGCATTGTAAATGCAGTAATTTTGCTCTGAAGCCTTGCCAACAATTCAACATATATTTGGATGCACTAGAGATGAACTTTCAGAAATGTCAGTACTTTTAACACTTGAAAGTGTTAGAAAATATAGCCAATTATTAAATTAAGGCCACGTTTTGACCTGATGTGAGCCACTATTCCAGAGAGAGCAAAGCAAGTAATCCATAACTCCTTGTCTCCATCTTAATCTCTTTGAAAAGGAGGCTACATAGCAAAATTTGAGTTTTACACAGTATTGGGAGGGCATCTGAATCATCTGTAAAATTTGGGTTATATAAAAACAGTTGGATTTTATATGAACGTTGTGTATTCAGACAGCTATAAAATTTGAACTCAGCTATTTGGCTATTCAGGGGTCCAGAAAGCTGGAATTGTTTAGAGCTCGAATCCAGATTTTATGGAACAATTGAAAAGCAAATGTCAGGGCAATGATTCAGAACTACCTGTTCTCTTATATTTATATATTAATTACCATAAACAATAAAAAATCCACCATGGCAGGATGATGGCCTCTTCAAATGCTGGCTAACACCAGGTATCAGAAAATTCTGTTAAATCGTTGATGCTCTGTGAAGGGATGCAGCACAACATGTGATGTGATTTAACATGATGTGACCCACTATAAACCAATACATTTTTGACAGTAGGGAATGCTAACATTTTCCTGTGTCCATTCTTATGTCACTTCATGTAGGAGATTATGTTTTGCCTGTGGAACCACTACACGCTCATTGAGGTATTTGATGGTATGGACTTCTTCCTCACTTGGACATTCTAGGGGAACTACCAACATTTCTATAAAAAGAGCAGGAGTACTTGTGGCACCTTAAAGACTAACACATTTATTTCAGTATGAGCTTTCGTGAGCTACAGCTCACTTCTTCAGATGCATAGAATGGAACACACAGACAGGAGATATTTATACATACAGAGAACATGAAAAGGTTGAAGTATGCATACCAACAGGAAGAGTCTAATCAATTGAGATGAGCTATCATCATCAGGAGAAAAAAAAACCTTTTGAAGTGATAATTAAGATGACCCATAGAAGGTGTGAGGAGAACTTAACATAGGGAAATAGATTCAATTAGTGTAATGACCCAACCATTCCCAGTCTCTGTTTAGACCTGAGTTAATTGTATCTAATTTGTATATTAATTCGAGTTCAGCAGTCTCTCTTTGGAGTCTGTTTTTGAAGTTTTTTTGTTGCAAAATTGCTACTTTCAAGTCTGTCACTGAGTGGTTAGAGAGGTTGAAGTGTTCTCCCACTGGTTTTTGAATGTTATGATTCCTGATGTTAAATTTGTGTCCATTTATTCTTTTGCGTAGAGACTGTCCAGTTTGGCCAATGTACATGTTTGTCCCAAGTGACTTTCCTCATGGCTTATGTAAAGGATCTAGCACCCTGACATTAGCATTGTTTTATTTACTTGGCTTGTTATTTACTTGAATAAAGCTCACCATTTCTCCAACTTGGCTGTAGACCACCGCAATAAACAAATAATATTGGTCATAATTTAGAAGAGCTGGTTGGAATTTTTCTTTCTAAATGTTTTGAGGATTGGACATCTGGCTGAATGACTATGGTACATCATGGGAGGGGCAGGGGAGACCACCTCACAGAAGAGAATGGGAACTTGAGGAACCAGGACTACACATTTCATGCGGCACCATGGTACCTCAAGCAGAAATGGTTTAATGTTGAACTGAGTGAAAAGAATAGTTTCAATTCTGTTTGGCAAACCTAAACAAAATGTTTCAGTTCAAGAATGCTGAAACATTCATTCCAATTAAAAAAAAAATATGGAAATGTTCTAGGCCCTGTCACAAACTTCTTGTGTGACCTTTGGAAAATCACTTAATCTCAGGCATAAGTGCTTTTCTAAGTGCATCCTTATTCAACAAAACAATAATGGACATGGTTAATTTTATGCACATGCTTAAAGTCCATTAATTGTAATGTTAAATTGATTAAAAAATACATATGTGGGTAAGTGCTTTACTTTAATGTCTCTATGCCTCAACAACACATGCTTTCTTCTACACTGTGTCTATCCTGTCTCCTTAGACTGTAAATTCTGAGGGGCAAGGACTGTCTCTCACGTGTACTTGATTTCCATGGTGTAAGTGAGAGGAAAATCAGATTAACTGAATGCCACTGTGATACTGCAGACAGAGGAATTTGTCTGGTGTCCTCTGCTGCTGCCTACAGATATCACAGGCAGCCCTTTCACATGCTGCTCTCTCTCAGTGAGTATAAAGCTCAACATACAACAAGCAACAAAGTGGGCAACCCTCTAGTAAAAATGGTTTGAGAGATGGAATCAAAGTGCAAAATTTGGATCCATTCCTGAGTTTCCCCCAAAGTATAAGTGTATTCAGAAACCTATTTGTCTTATTGCTTATTTGTATTATAGTAACACCCAGATGCCTCAACAGATATCTGGACTCTAGTTTGCTAGATGCGATACAAACCCATAATGAGAGATAATCCCTACTCCTAGGAGCTTACATAAATAGAGCTCTGCCCACTGGATGCCTAGAACAGTCCCTGAAATTTGGAGTTGATTGGATGCAGTGTTCAAAATTATTGTGTTACAGAGAAATGCCATTGCAGACAGACAGATAGAAAAATGTTATTGAGTTGAATATGAGAGTTGTTTAACTTGGCCTATAAACAATTACCAAGAACTTTGTTTTTCTGAGCTTCTGTGGAAATGTGTTTTCACAAACAGTTTAGCATTAATTAAAGAAAGTCTTAGTATCAGAAAGGGCACTACTTAAATTTACAATGTACGGGAACCCATTCAGTAACCCCTTACTTTGCACATTCAAATGTCTAATGTGGCTCATAGATTACTGGCAGTGCTATATACGATATAATTACCATGATCGCTGAACCCTATAAAAAGGATATGAAGTCAACTTCTCTGAAACTGAGATAAAAAAAGTATTACAGGCAGATCACAGATAATATGCATTATGGGAAATTTTCATATTCTTCTATCCTGACTTAGAACAGTATTTTTAACCGAATTCCTGTCCCCATTTGCCTCTACATTGAGTGATATGAAAAAAGTGACTCATTACTAACCAAGCTTTTTATTAGTTACTGAACAGAATCTACAATGAGTCCCTGGAAGAAATAACCTGCCTGTTTTAAATACTGATGAGAATTGGAATGAGTTAAACAGTCATCATGCAACTGAGATTTAAGTAAAACTAGAGGAAATGTAGCACATTTTAGGTAAAGCATGTGCTAGGAAAGACACTTCAGTTTTACTTGATATACGTACAGAGAGTCATTTAAGCTAATACTGCTAGTGTCTGGCTTTTTACTGTTACCCCCATTTCAGTTTGCAGGGTGAGAGCTTCACCTGTCATCTCTCAGTCTCTCCATGGACACTTCTGTCAAGTTAGAGGCCTATACCCAGGGGTGAAAGTAACCTACAGGACTTAGCGGTCCTGCTGGAGTCGTGAGGGGGGTGTGGCCTCATCCAGAAGGGGCGTAGTCTCATCCAGAAGGGGTGTGGCCTCAAGATTTAAAGGTCCTGGGGCACCAGCTGTGGCTGAGAGACCCAGGGCCTTTAAATCAAGCAGGGCCTCCCAGCTGCAGAGGTAGCTGGGAGGCCCCCAGAGCTCAGGGGCAAATTAAAGGGCCTGGGGCTCCAGCTGCCATGGGGAACCCTGAGCTTTGCGAGGCTGGGGCAGGGATTTAAAGGGCCAAGAGCTCCTGCCACTGAGGGGAGCTCCAAGACCTTTAAATCCTGGCCCCAGCCCGGCCACTGGAGCTGCAGCCGGGATTCAAAGGGCTCTGGGCTGCCCGCAGTGGCGGGGAGCTCTAAGCCCTTTAAATCTCAGCTGCAGTGGGAGGTTTAAAGGGCTCTGGACTGACCACAGCCACGGCAGCCCAGACCCCTTTAAATCCGGCCCCAGCCCAGCCGCCAGAGCCGCAGGTGGAGGGTTTAAAAGGGCTCTGGGCTGACTGCCGCCATGGCAGCCCAGAGCCCTTTAAATCTGTCCCCAGCCCGGCCGCCGGAGCCGCGGGTGGGGGGTTTAAAGGGCTCTGGGCTGCCAGCTGCAGCGGGGAGCCCAGAGCCCTTTAAATCCCTGCAACGAAAGCTGGTGCAATCCGGCATGGTGTACTGGCTCTTGCCGGTACACTGTACCAGCTTGTACCGGCTTACTTTCACCTCTGCCTATACCTGCACTTTTCTCAGAGTGGAACCCTGCAATTCACCCACTTTTAGACTGGAACACCAGGTATGGCACCCCTGTTTATCAATTTTAAAGAATCCTTATTGAGGTTGCAGGAACAAAACATCCCAATGTGTAGAAAGAATAGTAAATATGGCAGGCAACCAGCTTGGTTTAACGGTGAAATCGTTGCTCATCTTAAAACACAAAAAAAAAACGCTTACAAGAAATGGAAGACTGGACAAATGACCAGGGAGGAGTATAAAAATATTTCTCAGGCATGCAGGAGTGAAATCAGGAAGGCCAAATCACATTTGGAGTAGCAACTAGCAGGGTTTTTTTAGATTAACAAGAAGGATTTCTTCAGGTATGTTAGCAACAAGAAGAAAGTCAAGGAAAGTGTGGGCCCCTTACTGAATGAGGAAAGCAACCTAGTGACAGAGGATGTGGAAAATGTTAAATGCACTCAATGCTTTTTTTGCCTCTGTCTTCACGAACAAGGTCAGCTCTCAGACTGCTGCACTGTGCAGCACATCATGGGGTGGAGGTGACAGCCCTCTGTGGAGAAAGAAGTGGTTCAGGACTATTTAGAAAAGCTGGACGAGCACAAGTCCATGGTGCCAGATGCGCTGCATCCGAAAGTGCTAAAGGAGTTGGCAGATGTGATTGCAGAGCCATTGGCCATTATCTTTGAAAACTTATGGCGATCCGAGGGGGTCCTGGATGACTGGAAAAAGGCTAATGTAGAAAAGGGAAGGAGGAGGATCCAAGGAACTACAGGCCAGTCAGCCTCACCTCAGTCCCTGGAAAAATCATGGAGCAGATCCTCAAGGAATCAATTCTGTAGCACTTAGAGGAGAGGAAAGTGATCAGGAACAGTCAGCATGGATCCATCAAGGGCAAGTAATAGATTATAGGACTGGAAGGGACCTCTTGAGGTCAATGAGTCCAGTCCCCTGTCCTCATGGCAGGACCAAATACTGTCTAGACCATCCAGGATAGACATTTATCTAACCTACTCTTAAATATCTCCAGAGATGGAGATTCCACAACCTCCCTAGGCAATTTATTCCAGTGTTTAACCACCCTGACAGTTAGGAACTTTTTTCTAAAGTCTAACCTAAACGTCCGTTGCTGCAGTTTAAGCCCATTGCTTCTTGTTCTAGCCTTAGAGGCTAAGATGAACAAATTTTCTCCCTCCTCCTTATGACACCCTTTTAGATACCTGAAAACTGTTATCATGTCCCCCTATCAAGTCATGCCTGACTAACCTAATTGCCTTCTATGATTAGATAACTAGCTCTGTGGAAAGCAGTGGATGTGTTATTCCTTGACTTTAGCAAAGATTTTGATATGGTCTCCCACAGTATTCTTGTCAGCAAGTTAAAGAAGTATGGGCTGAATGAATGGACTATAAGGTGGAGAGAAAGCTGGCTTGATCATCGTGTTCAACGGATAGTGATCAATGGCTCCATATCTAGTTGGTAGCTGGTATCAAGTGGAGTGCCCCAAGGATTGGTCCTAGGGCCGGTTTTGTTCAATATCTTCATTAATGATCTGGAGGATGGCGTGGACTGCACCCTCAGCAAGTTTGCAGATTTACACTTAAACTAGGAGGAGTGGTAGATACGCTGGAGGGTAGGATAGCATAAAGAGGACCTAGACAAATTAAAGGATTGGACCAAAGAAATCTGATGAGGTTCAACAAGTACAAGTGCAGAGTCCTGCACTTAAGACAGAATAACCCATGCACTGCTACAGGCTAGGGACCAATTGGCTAGGCAGAAGTTCTGCAGAAAAGAACCTAAGGGTTACAGTGGATGAGAAGCTGGATATGAGTTGACAGTGTTCCCTTGTTGCCAGAAGGCTAATGCATTTGTGGCTGTATAATAGAGGCATTGCCAGCAGATGGAGGATGTGATCATTTCCCTCTATTCAACATTGATGAAGTCTATCGGAGTACTGTGTCCAGTTTGGGTCCCCAACACTACAAGAAGGATGTGGAAAAATTGGAAAGAGTCTATTAGAGGGCAACCAAAATGATAGGGGGTCTGGAGCACATGATTTATGAGAAGAGGCTGAGGAAACTGGATTGTTTAGTCTACAGAAGAAAGAATGAGGGGGATTTGATAGCTGCTTTCAACTTCCTGAATGGGAGTTTCAAAAAAGGAAGGATCTAAACTGTTCTCAGTGGTACCAGATGACAGAACAGGTGTAATGGTCTAAGTTGCAGTGGGGGAGGTTTAGGTTGGATATTAGGAAAAACGTTTCACTAGGAGGGTGGTGAAGCATTGGAATGGGTTACCTAGGGAGGTGTGGAATCTCCTTCCTTAGAGGTCAGGCTTGACAAAGTCCTGGCTGGGATGATTTAGTTGAGGATTGGTCCTTTCTTGAGCAGGGGGTTAGACTAGATGACCTCCTGAGGTCCCTTCCAACCCTGTTACTCTATGAATCATCTTACCTTAGCAGGCCCAACTGCATTGCCCAGGAGCTCTGACCAATTGATAAATGTAGTGACATAAGAGCTTATTCAAAACAGATTTAATTCATCCATCCTTAGGAATATGTCAAGCAGAGGGAAACAATTATAAAATAGTAAAAGCTTGGACACACATTGTCTTACCTTGCCAGTTTAAGTAGGTCCTGTTTGACTCAAGTACCCCCAAACATCAGTGCTGGGCAAGACAGGCTATACCCCTGTAACTTCTGACCCTCTGACAATCTGATTCCCAAGTAAGTGTCTCTCTCCTTTAAGTCACAGGCTCTCTTTTATCTATGCCAAAGTTCCTTCCTTCAAGAGTTCCCACATGAAGACCTCCTGTGGTGTTAAGCAGGACGTCTGAACTTGGCCAAACTAGTTTGTGGATTTCTCCAGAGGGATCAGCTGTAATCTTCCACCAGTGAATTTAGGTATTGTCCATTAAGCATCAACAATTATGTTAAACATCCTCTGGTTCTGTGTATGTGTGAAGACTTCCAGCAGGAATTAATTCTTGGTGTTCTGTAGAGCAGCACACTAACCACCAAACACAAAAAGATGAACCCAATATTTACAAAAAATATAGATAACCCCCACATTCTTCGCACTACTACAGGATCCAATGGATAATTGGGCAACCTGAATCCTCGACACTATAAAATGTGCACTAGAATCACATGTATTGAATTCCAAATGTTAAGTCCTGACTCAAGAAAGCACTTAAACTCTCATTTAAATCCCACTCCTATTCAGTAAAACTCTTCAGTCACAGTTAATCAAATTAATACAAGAAACCCACGGATCATTACACCTACCTTCATAGATCCAGTAACCACCCTAAACACACCAAGAAATCTATCTACAGCCAAGCACTCACATACCACAGAATAAGCTCTGAGGAGAAAGTCCGAGGTATACACCATAATACATTAAAAATGCCTTCACCAAACAAGGACACTCCACCAGAGAAGTAGATTGCATCATGGAACAAGCCATCCAAATACCCAGAAAGAACCTGCTTCAATACAGAACAAAACCCTCCTCTGATCACACACACCTACTTGTCACCTACCACCACATATCAGAACCCATATGGAGTATCATCAAACAGCTACAACCCATACTCAACGGGAACCCCATCATGAAAGAAATCTTTCCTCCTGCACCATCTGTCCCATGCCTCTGTATAGTGGAACAACACTGGTTTATCTACGGTTGGGAGTCTCCGTTGCACTGGAGTAGGGGATAAGTTTTGATCCTTAGCAGTGAGATTTTTTTTGTTGTCTCTGTTTCCAGAATTCACTATTTCACAGTAAGGAGTGGATTCTCTACTGCCTTGCACTTTGTGTAGTCATTTTTACCTGGGCAAAGTGGGGGTAAAACAGCTAGCAAATAAAAACATTTTCATTGGGATCTGCTGGGCAATCAGCATTTTTGGAAATCTGGCCATAAATCTCTTTGCTGAAACTCATAATTGCAATTAGATTTTTATAACTAAGGAGAAAAAAAATCATAAAGCAAAGTTTATGTATGCTTCCCACCAAATGCAAATAGGTTATTTGCTACAGATTCAAAACATTTCTCTTAAAAATATTCTTATTTCCAGTGTACTGTACAATACCCTAAAGCTTCGAGATAGATTTGTTATTTTCAGCTGAAAAGATGGGGACCTACAAGTTCAAATAAATGCTCATAACAATGACATCAGAGAAATGAAGACATTAGGAACTTTAAAAAATGATTGAAGACACATATGTGAGGAGATAAATTTCCTTGGATGGTTTTTCAGAACTACACTGTAGCTTGCAAATGGAGAAAAGTAAATATGAAGGCTCTAAACTGTATATTCTATTTGTTTTAACATATAAGAACAGATGAACTCATGCAAAGCTTACATGATTTCCACTTCCCATTTCCAGAGCTATCCTTATTTATACAATTAGAAGAACATTAATTTGTGCTATATTCTGGGCATTAAGTAATATTACTTTAAAAAACAACAGCAAGACAAATCCTACCTTATTAGAATAAAATAAAAGACATTAAATACATGAGTATCTATATGTAACTTTCATTATTTCATTTTACATGAGGAATTCAGATCCTGGTACTATGAACTTGGAGGGCAAAATACTGCATTGTGTGAGTAATCTGGACTAGTGAGGAGATTAAACTATAACACCACCTATTTTCTCAGCTCATAACTTAAAATAAACCACGTCTGATTATGAATGGATTGAAATATACTGCCAAACAGAGCTTTAAATACAGTTGGCATTTCTGCCCCTCTTGGTGGTGGTAGTAGGAATCTTGCTGTATACATGCTATTATACATGAAACTACTAGTAGTATGAGATCCTTATGTAGAAGGCTGCAAGCAAGTTTTCTATTTATGAGACACAGCACCAATTTCATTCTTATCTATACTCATGCAATAGACATGGATTTGCCTGAGAGCAAAATTTAGTCCACAGACTTTTGGAGGAAGAGTTGATTATCATCTAGAGAATGGATATTGTAATAGGGAGGGAAATATACATGGCAAATGTCTTTGAGGAAGGATGGAGTTGCTGGAAAAATAATATGATTGGTTTGCGTGGAGGAAAATGATGCAGAGAAAGGAAGAGTAGGAGTTCATTTCAAATGGTTTGGATAGTCATCCTACAAGTCATGTTTTTATTTACTTTTGAACTCGCAGATTGATGCAATGAGTATCTCTTTCTTGCTGTCTGCACACCTCTTATTGAAGGTGTGGCTTGAAGGCTGCCAACCACAGCCACAACGAGTTGTGCTAAGCTTGTCTCACTAGAAGTCATTCTTACAGTACACACTGAACCAAAGAAGCTGATGTGTATGATTGTATATAGATTATTGAACACTATGCAGACAATTTACCTAACAGACCACATAAAATTACATAAAAGCCTAGAAGTGTCAACATATGACATATTCAAGGATTCAGCCCTTTGGCTATGTAACAAATATGCTAACACTTCTTTTCCTATTTCCATGGAAGACATACAGCATAATTCCAATGAACTGGTACTTCAACAGCACTAGAAAGTATGCTGTTACCTACTGCCGCTCCATTTAAAATGAACTGTTTACCTCTAGAGGAGATGGTGGTTGATATGTTAAGAGGACTCTGTAATACCCTCTAAACAGTAAATTCATCCTGGATTTTTTTTTTAAAGCTGGTGGGGGATTTATTTGTCATTTCTGCAAAAGTTGTCTTCATATTGTGATTGCTGAAGTGAAAGATCCACTTTGTGAAACATAAATGGCTCTCCAAGATATCTCTACTTCTTAATAAAGCTGTAAAATTCCCATGCTTCAAATATTCTAATAGCTACAAGATCTATCCAAGTTGTGTTCATCTGATATTGCCCTAGGTTTTCAGTACAATTTGACCCCAAGAAAAATCAAGGTTATTTGTTCTTGGAACTAATAGACCATCCCATACTGAAATTCACCTGTCAGCTGTTACTTGGTTTAATTAACTCTAAAGAATATACTGCATGATTTGAGCTGAAAAAGAATCAGAGACTGTTAACTGAGTTTCCATTACTTAGCAGATCCACCTGCTTTGCTAGAAAAATGTGTATGCTATTCAGAACTCGTTATGGATTTCTTTTTCTTGCTCCTATTTCAAATGGCAGTTGTTTTTATTGACCAAGCCATAATATAAAGCACATTGCACACTATTTGATCACATAGCCAGTTAGCCGATGTTCATTTTTATTTTTTCAATCTCACACCCTGTTATCAGCCTCAAGAAGTCAAGAAGGTCAAGAAGAAAATTAGGTCCTGATCCTGAGCTATGCCTGAGAACTGCAAAGTGCAGCTGGGGAGGGCATGTGCAAAGGGAGCTTAAAACCACTCTTTTGCTGCCCTGATCCTTGACTATCTGTGAAGCAAGCTGGGCCCCCAGCATAAATTACAGTAGCCTCAAGATTTCTAACCAGTAAAAGGCCTCTGAGCACTACCATTATGTTAATTATTGAATATTAATGAAGGGTTTGGTTTCAGCTTCAGGCAAAGGTTTGGTTAGCACATTATGATCAGTGGAACTAGAGTCAGAGGTCCCACGTTCCCTGAGGGAACTGTTTGTGACCGGACACCAGGGAAACAGGGAACGCGAGAAGTTAGGCCGAAAGCAACTCAGCCACGTGGACAAAGCAGTGCATGTTCAACTTGTTCAGCTTAACCTGCATCCAACTTCATTCTTTGCTAATGAAACATAGTGGCAGCATCTGAGTTCTTTGCAGTGCTGCAGCTGGTAGCTTAAATCATTGCACTCAGTCTGAAGCCCCCTGGAATCTTGGAATCTGCAGCCCCTAACCCAGCCCAGTAGAAGGAGGAATTCGAGCAGTACACAGACCCCAGCCATATAGGAGGACAACAACAGCAGGAAAATAAAAATATTGTTAATTTATTTGGGAATAAACAATGGCGGCTCCAGGCACCAGTGCTCCAAGTGTGTGCCTGGGGTGGCAAGCCACTGGGGGCACCCCGCTGGTCCCTGCGAGGGCGGCAGTTAGGCAGGCTTCAGCAGCTTGCCTGTGGGAGGTCCGCCAGTCCCACGGATTTGGCAGCAATTTGGTGGCAGGTACACCGAAGCCACGGGACTGGTGGAACTCCCGCAGGCAAGCTGTCAAATCCACAGGACTGGGGACCTCCCGCAGGCAAGCTGCCAAAGGCAGTCTGCCTGTTGTGCTTGGGGCGGCAAAAAAGCTAGAGCCACCCCTGGGAATAAAGCTGTCCCACTCAGAAGCTCATTACTGCCTCAAGCCTCACAGCAGTCCTCGAGGCCCTGAGGCTCTATTGCTTTCCCAAAACAGAATGAAACTGAAATGCCATGGGTTTTTTCATTAGACACCAATCAAAAAGGGAAGGGAAAGACCCCTATTTTACTGCCTTAAGCACACTGGCTACTATATGCAATTATGGGGATTTGACAGATGGCCTAATCTGAGACAAGATAATCTATGGCACTTGGGATCACGACATGTGGGGATGGCTTCTCTGAGAAGGTGACGTCACATTAGACAGAAGCTTAGACATGAGGCGTGCAGCAGAAACCTCACGAGAAAGGATGAAAGCCCCTATGAGGCACAACATCCCCACAAGTAACATGCAGTGAGACAATAGCAGAGGAGAGCAGGTGGCCAGGGTTCCATTATGAGATGCATTACTGTCCAAGACAGCATGAACGGGTAGAGGAGAAGTGTTCTATGCTGGGACAGCACTGCAAGGAATGTGGCAGTTTAAACCATTTTAGCAAAGTGTGCCAGAATAGAAGAAGGTCTCGTAAAAGTCCGACGGAATCTTTCTAAGAGGGGGAAGGCACCTCAGAAAGTGGAAATTACATCACGACTCTCTCCATTAGCCCAAGAGCATATTTGGTTCAGGCTGTCAGGACAGGAAAGCAACAAGGGACAATACCAAGCTCCATGAATGCAACAATGTTAATAGGGAAATGTCCTATGTGATTTCAGCTGGACAGCAGGGCTTCCTGCAATGTGATTCCTCAGGGTGAATTTGAAGTCAAACACACCAATTACAAAGAACAGTCATAATCATGTACAATGAGAACATAATACAGCTCATAGAAAGATGTGACCTCCTGGTAATTACCCAGGGATCAGCAACCTTTGGCCCGCAGCTTGCCAGGGTAAGCACCCTAGCAGGCTGGGCTGGTTTGTTTACCTGCTGTGTCCACATGTTCGGTCGATCGTGGCTCCCACTGGCCGCGGTTGGCCATCCCAGGCCAATGGGAGCTGCGGAAGGCAGCGCAGGCTGAAGAATGTGCTGGCTGCCGCTTCCCGCCATCCCCATTGGCCTGGGATGGTGAACCGCAGGCAATGGGAGTTGCGATCAGCCGAACCTGTGAATGCAGCAGGTAAATAAACCAGCCCGGCCCGCCAGGGTGCTTACCCTGGCAAGCCGCGTGCCAAAGGTTGCCGATCCCTGAATTAACCTGAACAATAGATAGTACCAACTGAAGTTAGTGGTGGTAGATGGTATTCACCACAGCCCTCTCTTGGGAAATATAGCCATACAAGCCATGTATCTGATCAAGGTGCAACATCAGAATTTTATAGCTGCAGTGCAAGAAGCGAAAGGTGAAGTCCCATGGACAATGGAGACAATTTTAAAAGCATATGGGGATGTTTTCAAAGGTGAAAGGTGCCTCTAAGGAAAGCTAAAATTGGAAGTAGACCCCACAGTGAAACCTGTGCACTTATCATGAAGGAAACTTTCAGTGATGCTATATAATCCACTATGCAAGGAACTTGAAAGTCTGCAGTGCAGGGGTAGATTATGGTTCTGTGGGGCCCTGGGCCACAGCAAATGGGGGTCTCACCCCACCCTTCCACCTGCAGTCTCCTCCCTCCACAATGCTCCTGCTGGCAATGGGGTCAGGGCACAGGGGCTTGCCCCACTCCACCTGGCACTCCCTCAACCATGCTTCCCGGCAGAGTGCTGGGCGGGTGGGCAGAGTGGGGCAAGCTCCTGTGCCCTGACCCCACACCCTGGCAGAAGTGCCAGACAGGTGAGCAGAGTGGGTCAGGGAGCAGGGTCACTCATTTTTACAGAGCCCCCCAGTTGGCTGGGGACCCATTGGGCCAAAGTGGCTAATCTGCCATTGCTGCAGGGCAGGGGTATCACAGCACCTGTAGAAACCAGAACAGCCTGGGTAAGCAGCATGGTGGTGGTAAAGAAATCATCAGGCAAATTATGCATCTGCACAAACCCAAAGTCGTTAGACTGGGCATTGAAAAGATGCCACTAGCCACTGCCTACAATTGATATCTTGCTATAGCTCTCCAAAGCCAGAAACTTTATGTTCTGGAATGTGAGGAATGGTTTTGGCACATAAACCTGGATTAAGAGTCCAGCATGTTGATAACATTTGCAACACCATTTGGTTACTACAGATGGCCATGCTGGCTGATGGGCATAATGATATAGAAACTGAATACAACCATGACAGGACACTACAAGCTTTTCTACAATGATGCAGGGACAAGAACAGAACATTCAATGAATAAAAAAAATGTGACTCAAACAATGTGAGGTGACATACAATGGACATCTGCTCACAGGAAAAGGACGGAAGATAGATCCTATAAGATCAAGGCAGCCAGAAACATGCCAGCTCCAGTGGCTATGAAAGGGGTACAGTGCTTCACAGAAATGATACATTTTCTGTCCACACCTGGCTGCAGTAGCAGAAACCATCCATCAGCTCACAAGGAAGGATGCTGCGTGGGAATGGGCATGGTCCCAAGGGCAAGCAGTTGAGATGCTGAAACAAATGATAACAGATGCTCCTGTCCTGAAGTATTGCCAACCTGGAGAGCCACTTATGCTCCAGTGTGATACACTGGAGAAATGACTGCGTATCATTCTTTTGTGGGAGCAACCAGTCGCTTATACCAGCAAGGCTATGTCAGAGACAGAATGGGGTATGACCAAATAGACAATGAGCTTCTGGCTGTGATACTTGTAGTGGAGTGATTCCATCAGCACAGCTATGGCCATCCAGTAACAGTGCAATCAGACTGCAAAACCCTAGAGACAATCACAGCAAAGTACCATCTTAGTGCTCCAAACAGATGGCAGTACATGTTGATGTGCCTCCAGCACTAGCAGATAGAGATCAGATATTGTCCAGGATGATTGTTGATGTTAGCTGACACCCGGAGCATGGCAAATATACCCTATATCAAATGAGCTGGGGGAAGTCCATTAACATGCTGCAATATCTCTCTGTTTCAACAGCGAAGCTGATATAAATCAAAAGAGGCTTTGGAAAAGGACATCCTACTACAGGCAGTCAAGAGAGCAATTCTCACAGAGTGGATAGAAGACAAAAGCCAAGTACTGGCAGGAGTAAAACCGTTTTTTCCAATTAAAGATGAGTTGTGTGTGAAGGTTGAAATCATATTTCAAGGAAAAATAGGTGTTGTCCCCACCTCATTATATAAAGATGTCATGCAAAAAATGCATGCTTCACACCTGAGCATTGACCATCTTCTTAGACAGGCCCAACAGTTTGTTTACTGGCAAGGAATGAATACACAGCTCCATGATAGAAAAATGTGACATCTGTTGGTAGTGTGATAACAACTAGCAGAAAGAGATTCTCTTACCACATGAGCTACCCACCTGACCATGGGAAAAAGTAGAATGTGACCTATTTATAATTTCCAGGAAAGGCAATATTTTATTACAGTGGACTACTATTCAATTTTTTTTTGGAGTTTGATGCCCAGTCTGATACAAGAAGCAAGTCAGTGACTGGCTAACTGAAGGCCCCCTTTGGGAGATACAGCATTTCGGACACTGCTCACCATCAACAGACCCCAGTTTTCCTCAACAGAATTAAAGAGATTTGTAAATGAAAGTCATCAGAGACACTGATGAGAAGAGATGACCAACAATGAGAGAAATCAGATACTAGAGTATGACAGGTCAGCCAAGAATCTACACTTCATGGTGACAGACACTTCTGTGTGAATCCAGACATTAGAAAGACACCAGAAGGAGTGGACTAAAGGAGTCATGAGGGGTGCAGAGGCACCCAGGTCATCTGAGGAGACTGCGCAAGAGGGACGAGTGATCTGAAGGAACAGGAGACACGAGCCAGCAGACCCAACACCCAGACAGAGCCTAGAAAGAGACAGAAATCATCACAGAATGGAGAGACAGAGAACCCTACCCAAAAGCCAAGCCCACTGGGAGTGAGGCAACTCCACGGAGAGATAGTTTCCTAGATTCCTAGTTTCCTAGAGAGGTGACTGGGAGACCAAGCTAGGTCACTTCTGATGGTGGTCCCCTGTTGAGGAGATCAAACTATCTCAATGACAATGTAACCAGTTAAGAGTGTGGTAAAGAAAAGACTCCAAGGAATCACAAATGAATCTTTTGCGTCAGCTCAGAAAAGAAGGTTAGGTAACATGTTGCACCAATTTACAGTTCATTGTGTGTCATGTGACGTGGTGGATCTCAAGACCTTCAGTGTGTGGGTTAGGTATGCGCTTGAGAACTCTTGATCTAAACTAAACTTAGCTTTTGTTTTTGACATCTTTAGTAACTCCTCCCTCTTCACCCTTATGATCTGTCCCTCCATGTAAATGTTTGCCTTCATTTCATCTCAATGTTTCTGAGGTAGAATTGTTTCACCAGGATAAAAAGGCACCCTCAAAACACAACTCTAACACCTATGTTACCCTCTTTGACTCAAACTGCCTATTTACTTCCATCTGGCCATGAACTTTTTGCCTCTGACGTCTTTATGTCTATGTATCTGCCTACAATTACTTGTGCAACACAGCTTATATAAGCCAATGCCTTGACTCAACTGACATCCAATAAATTTCTAAAAATGTGTTGCCTCCTTGTCCCTCTATCTGTCTCACCACTCTTGGTGCCATAGTCTGATTCCCTACAGTCCCATACCATTTGCAGCCTTTCCATACCTTTCTTACTCATTGACTCTCCGTCCATATTTAAAATCTCATTTGAGAATATATAATTTAAACCTTCATTCTCTAATTGAATTAATGATTTAATATTCATCATGCCATATCTTAACTCTTTCCTTTTTAATATAGTCCATGTCCACTGTACTTTTGGTATTTAATTCTAGGGTGTACACTTTGCATGAAAGAGACTATACAAAATAAAGTTTTTCAAACATGGAGCAGTACAAATGACTGATAAATATTGCCATATACATGTACATACCACCCACAAATACATAAATTGTATTCTTGAATAATGTGCATTCTGTTAGCACTTCCAGACTTTCATGTAATTTCTTTGTTGTCTGTTGGGTTTCTGTGGGTTTATGCCAATTTAATTTCCAGTTCATAATCTCCTTGTATTTTTCAGGAAAAGTTGCTTAGCTTAAAGCCACCTGAATACACTTTATTTTCAAGACATGCATTTCTTTTCAATTCTTCCTTGTTATTTCATTATATGAGTTAAGTCATTTTAGTTACCTTTACTCTTACACGAGTACACACACGGGTAATACAAAGCTTTCTGTGAACATTTTCCTTGGCCTCTCACAACTCCCAGTCTAAACTGATTTGTTTCTTTTGTTATATTGCATAATGTCTATGTACTTTAAACTGTGCATTCATATGCACTAGTACACTAGATACTAAAATATCTTGATCCTTAAAATCCCTTACACAATAGCACATTTACATAACAATGAATCATCCCATAATTTTCAAAGAAATGTGTATATCTGCATGCACTGTTGAAGTTTGATCAAGACCCTATCCAAAGCCCATTTAGGTCAATGGATAAGTTCCCTGTAGTCCAGATTTTAGATGTACTCCATCTGCCTTTTTTAGAGCTACTGTCATGAAAAATGAATAATAATATTTTGCACTTGTGTAGTACCTGCCACCTAGGGATTCGCAGAGGGCAAAGATTCATTTTTATCTTTTTGAAAAAATAGCAATTGGTTTTGTGGCTGAAAGGAATGTAGTCAAAATGTCCAGTGTTCTTTTCCTCATACAGGAGTAGAAACATATATTTTAATGAATTGGAGAGATGCACAAAGAGACATGGGGTTAAAAAGAAAATTAGAATTGTCCCAAACCTGAACAGTCTTGATGATCTAGGCTTTATCCATTGTTTAAGTTCACTTAAGTGGAAGTCATGATTAGACCTCTGAATATACTCTTAAAAGTTTTCTTCTTTAGTTTTCTAGACTCAACTCTTACCTCGTCCCTAAGAAAACTAACTCTGCAAATCACATTTTCATTTGGTCTCATAAGATCACTTTACTTCGGATAGCCACAGCCCAAAAAACCCAAAATAATCAAACCTGGCTAGAGAGGCAAAGATATTGAAGAAAAACAGGACAAGAAGGTGAACTATTACGGGATGTTGAGGATCGCATCGCTTACAAAATAGTAGATTGAAAAGCACCTGAAAAGTTTGGGATAGGTCTTTGGAATTCACATTGATTACTAACAAATTAAAGAACATATGGTATATAGATGGCTTAGAAGACTGTACTTCTGCCAGCATCACTTCCTTGCTTTCAAAATGACTTAGTACTTCTTCAAGAGGTACTACTTACTCTTCTACAACTCGTGTTGCAAATCTGTACTGCAGTAGTGCCTATTGGCCCAACAGGAATGGGGGCCCCATAGCTCTAGGGACCATAAACCCATAGAAAAAAGTTCTCATTCCTGACCTTTTGAAAAGGTAATTCAAATGAGGAGGAGGATGGGACCAAACTGGCAACTGCATGTGAGTGAAAGTGACCTTCATTGCCTTTCCTACTCTATGCTTCTCAAACCATTCAGTATTTTTCTATTCATGGTTCTAGATGAACAATATATTTATGTGATTTGTAGACCAAGAATTTATTTTTTGCATGCACAACTAAATCAGGGCTGTAGTTTCTGAGAGCCATGAACAGAAAACTGTGTCAGTCGCAATCATAATAACTGGTTGAAATGGAACAATATTATTGATTACCCAACATTTCAAAGGTGCATATTAACCTCTGCTGCCTTGTCCACTGCAGCATTTTCATAGATTGGTAGATTATCAATTTTGAAAACAATTTATTTCTACAAGCTCATAACAGCGAGAACATAGCATGGTATGTGGGTAGCAGAGAATAGCTGTACCCTTGAGGATTAAAGAATGCACTTTCACACCTACTGATAATCCACTAATACATTTATCTTTTGGTGGCCACTCCTTGGCTGTCCCTTTTCACCGTAACATTTGCAACACATGGTGCGTTCAGCACTGATAAGCATAGCACACAGTGCCAATACATTGACTGCACACACAATGCATGGGCTGTCTGCTTGCATCATGCCGTATGCCTATATAACAGAGAGGGAAAAGCAGTAATGGAGGAAGCTGTCATTCCAGATTATTACAAGGGCCTTCAGCATGATGGAATTCCATCTGACATTGCCACAGGCAACCTGCTTCCATTTATAGTCAGCTGCACCATTAAAATTGCTCCTGATAATTTCAGAGTAAAACTTTTAAATGATTGAGCAGTCTACTTGGCATGAGAGAGAGCTTTTTAGTATAGTATTAATAATGCAAGGATTTAGACACTTTGCTGTCTTAAGAGATTTACTTGTTTAAATGTATAGGGGTGGGGACACAGACAATTCATCCATTTTACGGGGAAAGTATTTTCTAAGGAAGATAGAGTTCTGCTGCTCTTGCCAAATGAAATAACAATTACGCTTAATTGTGGGGACTGAAAAGAATAAAAATTACCACACCACACCTTTAAGCAGGGGCCTGGGGAATTTATCTGGCTGACCAAATGAAAGGAACAGTGCTTTACGGCTTGGGGGTGGGATAGTGAAGGGGAGCGGCAGAAGCTCCTTTGGTAATTATGGAATAAATGTGGGGTTACTTTTACCTGCCAGGTAGACCCAGACGTCTAATAATAAAGTTGCATCCTGATTAAACCCATGTCCAATGTCTCCTGTGCTTCTTTTTGTATAGCTGGACAATGTTCACTGTGTGTAGAAAAGTTAAATCTACAAAAAGCTCCTATACAAGTGAGTAAGGTGCTTTATATTACTACTCACAAGTAAGCAGTTGAAAATTAGGGATTGCTTTTATCAGCGGGATACTTGTGGAATGTCAAGTTAGAGAGAGTGAAATGATGGTTTTATTTTTCAAAACTAATTAAGTTGGAAGGAATTGCCCATAGTTGAAAAGCTGTGTGGTCTAATGTTAGAAAAATTGATTCAAAAAGTTCTTTCAATGATACAGCACCCAAATGCCTATTGCTATCATGGTAGTAAAATGTCTTGATTTGCTAAAATTAATCAGATAAATACTGATTCGAATTCTTGTGCCTGCAGCCCATATCTACGGTAGCAAAACAAAGAGCAGCCAGAGAAATGCAGTTGACCAGAATGAAAGAATTAGAGAAATGGAATGACTTACCCTTCCAATATCAGAGTTTAACAGTTGAACTCCATGAGAAAATATGGGCCAAATTTATATTATTGTAATTCAGCCAATATTGTCTCATTTCACTGGTCTGTTATACCTCTCACCCGTTCTTCCAAAAAAGACGCAAGAAAACAGCCTACACGATCAAAAATTCTATTTTGCTTCGATAAGAATGGTATTAACTAAAGAGACGAGAATCTGCTCATTGTGAATGGGGCTTTATGTGGCTCTGCTAAAATCTTACCAAGAATGGAGTATGAGTGCTTCAAAGTGATTTCTCAATGACTTAAGTTTGGCTTATGTTTTTCCTCCGCCCTCTATTCACTAAAGTTGGTACGGGTTCCCTTAGAGACTTTTGACTTCTTGGTTTTTTTGGTTTTTTTTTAAAGTTTTAAAATACAGAGGAAAGATGTATTCTTCATCTATAACCAAATGAAGGGGGGGTTTCTTAGTATTTTTTTTAAAGTATTCTCTGCATAAAGTGAAAAAAGGAAAGAGTCTGCTACAAAGGAAAACTTAGCAGAAAATAGGATTGTGTGAAAGAAAGCCTTGACATTGCATTAACCCAGCAATAGCTATCCCACAATCTCTATAAGTAACATGCACATTTTAACCAATAAAATAATAAACAATGTATTTGCACAGGTCTGGCTTTAGGCCTGTTGATTTTGAATAAGTATCTAGCTTGATCTTAGTATAGCCGGGAAAGCACAACCACCTCGTCCTAAGACTTTTCTCATTCTTTCCAACATAGTAATCACTGCAGAGTGTTTATGCTGTATATAGACCCAGATCAACCCCTTTCCCAAGCTTCTTTATTTTGCTCATGGCCCAAGCCTGTGCTAGCCCCTATCCTTTATAGCAACCTTCACCTGGTCCTATCACCAGTCAGATAGATCAGCTGACACAGATTTTTCCTTTTTGCCCTTTATCTCAATCTTTAACCCTTTGCAACCCCTAAGACATTAACAAGTGATGGGTTAAGTTTAAACCACCCTAGACATACCAGACACATTCAAAAACTGTAACCAATAAGAAATTCTGCAAGCTCTTCATTGTCACTACCGTGTGTTGTTTTAATATATAGAATGTTTTGTAGCTAATGAAAAAAAGGTAAAAAGATTTATCCTCCAAAAATATATCAAATTACTCTGAAGTAATTTATTATTATTATTTATTTGTACTACAGTAACATCTAGAATCACCAACCAAGGTTGAGATCCCATTTTGCTAGGTGCTGTATAAACATATCAGCAGGGACCCTCCCTGCCCTGAAGAACGTATGATCTGAACACAGAAGTGGGGGGATAGGAAATGGAGGCACAGAGAGGCAAGTTGACTTGCCCAAAGGCACACCTGGGAGTTGAACCAATGTATCATGATTCCCAGGTCTAGTCTTAGAAGCCATGCTTCCTCCCCAGCAAGCAAAGAGTATTCTTCATTTTCCAGCCCTGTTACTGGTGTAAACTTTTGAATAGCTTTCCACATGTCACCTCAAAGGTGGCTATTGTTATGTAAATCCTCCTCTCAAATGTGATTGTAAGATCTGTAACTTGTATCATTAAGTCCTGCAACCTTTTTACAGACTTTGTAACTTCAGTTATTGTTAGCATAGCCTTTTAAGTTTTGTAACCTTTGCAAGCTCTGTAACCTTTTCAAGTTACCATTTGTACAAACTTCCAAGCTGTGTAATATCCCATCACACAATCAGTGTGAACAAGGGAGTGTGTGGGGAAGATAAGGGAGTGTGAACAAGGGAGTGTATGTGAGACTGGGAGGAGAGGAACTGCAAGGAGAAACAGATTGACAGAGCCAGAAGAGTACCCAGAAGCCACCTGCTACAGGACAGGCCCAACAAAGAAAATAACAGAACGCCAATACCGTCACTTTCAGACCCCAACTAAACCTCTCCAGCGCATCATCAAGGATCTACAGCCTATCTGAAAGATGAACCTCTACTCACAGACTACATATCAAGAGGGCGCACCACAAACTCTCAGAGTCAGAGCATCACAAATGAACAAATACCCTGAATGAACAGCGACTGTACCCCTACACATAAACTGAATAAAGGGCCACGGAACCCTCTTGCACAAGCCCGATGCAGACTCTGTCCACATCTCGTTATTTACAAGTGAAACCATCATAAGGCGACGTAACCACAATTCACCACACCATCAGGGGCTGTATCACATGATACTCTATTCAACCTGCACATCCACCACGTGATATGCCAATGTGGCTGCAATGAGTCCTCTGCCATGTACATGCCAAACGGAATGCTCGTCGGGCAAAAGAATAAATGCACAAATCTGACATCGGACGAATCTAAGAATTCCAACCACGTGGGATGAAACATCTTAACTCTCTAATACACCGCTCAGATGACGAGAACTGCTCAGTGGCAATTTTGCAATAAAAAAGCTTCAAAAACAACTCCAAAAGAGAATGCCTGAATTGAGTAAATAATGCATTAGTAAAATTACTTCACGGTTTAACGAGACTGGGAATGCGTTGGTCAATTACACTAAATTGAATCTATTCCCTGTTAATTCACTCCCTCTTATGAGGTCATCTCGATTATCACTTCAAAGGTTTTTTTTTTCTTCTGCTGCTGATAGCTCATCTCAATTGATTAGACTCTTCCTGTTGGCATGTGTACTTCAACCTTTTCATGTTCTCTATACTTATAAATATCTCCTGTCTGTGCGTTCCATTCTATGTATCCGAAGAAGAGAGCTGTAGCCCACGAAAACTTATGCTGAAATAAATTTGTTAGTCTCTAAGGTGCCACAAGTACTCCTGTTCTTTTTGTGGATACAGACTAACACAGCTGCTACTCTGAAACCTGCAAGGAGAAAGGAGCTCGGATCCAGAAGCCAGGTGTGTCTGATATAATCTGCCCTGAGAAGGCAATCACTAAGTGCTGTAAAGAAAAGAAGAACCTGGTACGCATGAAAGGAACTGGTCTGGGAATGCTTCTCAGTGACGGACACAGAAGGAAAACTCAGTGTATGTGACAGGAGCTGCCCAGTTCCAGCAACGGGAAGCAGACATGCACACAAGCAGCTGCTGCTCCTTGACCTGCTCAGCAGCCTGGATTTGTGACCGCTTCTCGGCCTCCATGCTGTCTCTGGTAACTCTCCGCCTGTGTAAGCGTGTGGGTGTATGAGGGTACGAATGTGGTGAATGTGTGTGTGTGTATGAATAAGCTCCATCTCTTTTCTATCTGACCCAACAGTGGCATTGCAATAAAACTAATACAAGTATGACCCTGGGTTGGTTTTTAGGGGAACAGAGGTAACAGCTATATTTTTGTGATGGATCAAGTGACACTAGTATGTAGTTTTTACATCAGTTTGTGAAGTCTATAAAACGCTGTGGTATCTTTAGGCACTGAAAGTGCTATTTAAATCGAGGATCATTATAATAATGACATAGGAAGAACATATATGTTCATTTACATTTATTAGGAAGTTAAGTCCATAAAACCATTTTCTTCCACCACATAGAATATTGCTTCATAGAATCATACCAACTGTAAATATCTATTTTTGTTATCCATGCTGGTATATGACTTGACATATGCATCTGACAAAACCATGTCTTCTCCCTGTGTTTCTGGAAGCTATTTCCCCTCCTCCATCCCATCTGCCTCACTTCTGGATTCTTAAATCCACTCTATCTTCAAGCTTCTACAGCTCAAAATAAATAACATGTTCCTTTGTTTGTTAATGTGACTGGCAGCCATTTACCACTCCCTATTCCATCTGCTTCCTCCCAGCTGTTCATTCTCAGTGTCGCTTTCACCTTTGACGTTCACCAATTGCATTAAATATATATAATAAAAAAGCATTCTTTGCTAGAATCTCAAGCTAATGTCCTTCATCCCAAACACCTCCTCCTCCAAGTTATTCTTTGCTGAACATACAGCTGTTTTCATTTCTTTGCATTACAACCATGGGTTCACCCTGGAAGATGTTTAAGAAAACACTGTATTAAAGGAGCAGATGGTTTGATTACAACTTAGTAAATAAACATATTAATTAATGGAACCAATGAAGTCAAGCAGGGAGAGTAAAACACTGCAGGGTTATTTGGAGAATGAGTTTACTGCATGTAAAAAAGTATCCTTGATTTTAAAAAATCAGATTTTTATAGGAAAGAAGAAAATTTTGTATATAAATACAAATTCCTTAGAAGACAGCATGTATGACTGCATGGTAGGGCCCCCAGATAATCTGGGGGAGACGGGACAGTTAAAATGGATGCAAAGAAGCAGTGAAATGATGTTACTGTGTCAGTCTTTCACTAAAGATAATGAGGAGTAAATTCATTTTCCAGAGATAGCTGTGTTTGGCAATGGGAGTATAAATGTGAGAGAAACTGAGGTCTGAGGAGGAAATTAGGGATCAACCTGAGAAACATAAGAGCAGTAAATTACCAGGAGTAGATGACATTCAAATGATGTTTTGGAAGGAGAAAGGAATACATGAAATAGATACTGATGAAGATACTCTTAAAAACCAGGGCTGAACATTTCAAAGCTACAGGGGAGGAAGGGATTGGATATTAATTTAATGGGAATTGGGTATCCAAACCCCAAAAAGCTTTGAAAACATCAGCCTACAACCTCTTCCAAAGACTAATGAGTATGTAACATGAAGCTAAATCCACAAAGGGACTTAGGGCCCAGAGTCTAAAAGGTATTTAGGCTCCTAACTATGATTGATTACAATACCTTTGGGGATCTGGGCCTTAGGCACCTACCAGCTACTTTAGGCACCTACATCCAACAATTAGGCACCCCTGAGATCCTCAAAAGCCCTGCTCAGCTGCCACCTAATGTTGCAGGTGCCTAAGTCCCCAAGGCACTTAAAGGCAGCAAAGAATCCTGTGGCATCTTATAGACTAACAGACGTTTTGGAGCATTAGCTTTTGTAGATGAATACCCACTTGGTCGGATGCATGTTCACCCACAAAAGCTCATGCTCCAAAATGTCTGTTAGTCTATAAGGTGCCACAGGATTCTTTGCTGCTTTTATAGATCCAGACTAACACGGCTACCCCTCTGATACTTGACACAAGGCACTTAAGTTTTTCTACTGGTGCACAAGAACAAAAGCACCTAAATCCTGATGCTCCCATACTTCTCCCATACTTCTCTCACCTGCAACATATCTTTGAAATATTAATAAAAAAATTGGGAGAAGCTAAGGAAAATCTAAATGAATGTTTAAAGTGACCTAAAATCCTTATAGTCAAATTGTGCATGCAGCATGGCTCTCATTCAGTTAAACAGCACCCACATGCACGAATTCATTTCTTGGTAAGCTCTCTTCTAAATGACTCTTACAGGAAACAGATAACCATGGGCAAAATCTTCTCAGGCATTAGAAACCAGGTAAGTGATAGAAAACAATTAATTGTAGCGGACTTCTGCTTCTTAGACTGGAGTGATTAAAAGAGGACACTACAGGACTCAGTATTGCAAACAATACTTTTTAAAACATGTATCATGATTTAGTAACAGTTTCAAAGAGGAAGTGATCAGCAAGCAGGTGATATTTGCTACTGATCCTGAATTGTTTTGATCTGAAAACTATGGAAGGTTCTGAGGATCTCTATATAAACTTAAAATTGTGGATTAGGGCAGCATGATTACAGAATAGATTAAATTCAGCATGAATTTTATACATATTTATAAAATTATATATGGTAACACACTAAAAAATAATCTGAAGTTCTCATATATGCTGATTGTCTCTCTAGTTGTGCAATCCACTGATGAAGAGGACTTAAGTAGTTTGTATAAAAAAGCCCTTGCTAACACATTTCATAAAGATATTATACAATCTTCTCAATTTGTATGTCAATTATGTTAGGACTGGTATTATAATCTCCTGCATTTCATTGTGCTTGAAAAATCCAAACAAGCAATATGATTATGGTAAATGAAGACTTCCTATTGCATTTTTTTATTAGATAGAAGAAAAAGATTGTGTGTGTCTAGAGAAAAAAACAGCAAAAGTAATAGAAATATCCATCTGGAATCAAATATTAGCAGTGCACTCAACGTTTTCATACAGCATTTGAGGACTGCATTACAATTTGCCAGGATGATCCAAACTCAGTGGACTATGACTGCATACACATACACGTGGTCAGCTGGTATAGAACATGGGACCAAAACACAGGCTTCTGACACTTGAAATGAAGGAGAACTACTTTAGCTATTTGATAACAATAGGCTAAGTAATCACTGGGAACAGCTATTGGAAAGACAGATCGTATCAGTGAGGCTTGTTTATACTCCTCCAGGTACCCTGGACAAATTCATCCCGTGTTGAAAGTCCTCAGGAGAGTAAGTTTCGTCTGGAGTAGCAATTTGCACTGAACTGTGTCTGCATACGTACAGACAGACATCACAGTCATCTGAAGGGATCAAAACCACAGATCTCTACCACTTGAGCAAAAGGACACTTTCATTAGCTGTGAGATATTATTTAGCTCTAGAGTTAACATGACCAGCTATTAAAGAGGGAAATCATCACTTGCACTAGACCATGCTATTGCACAAGTGCAAAAGTCATATGTTGTGCCAGACCTAGATTATTCTTAAATATACATTGACATAAGGCCTGATCCAAAGCCCAGTGAAGTCAGTGAAAAGACTCCCATTCACTTCAATGGGCTTTGGATCAGGCCTATAATTGTGATATAATGTGTGTTATATGCATGGCTCTCAAAGCCTCTTTTCCAAGCCAATGCAGTAGTTACATAATACATAAAACTGTATTCCAGTCTGTGCTACCAGATTTAAAACATGTCACCACTGTATATATTTTGACATTAGGGGCTATACAGTATTTCCCCCAAAGAAAAAATCACAAACAACTCATTTTACTAGACTGTTGTGACATGCATATTCAACATGCCACGGTTCATGTTATCAGTTATTAACTGGCTTGGGGTGGGGAATTCTGCATATGATTACCATAGTCAATTATACAACCAAGCATGACCAAGTCATGATTTTTGGATGTATGGCCAAACTTTATAACACTAATCACAAATTTTGCCACATTTTTAGAGTAACACATTTTTCAAGGACTATTCCTGAACTCTAATGTGTTTGTCATTCATTGGTTGAATAATTTTCAGCCTATAGATTCTTTATAAAAATGTCTAATGGGGTGATTATTTAGGATAAGCAATTGGTCCCATATGTCACATACACCTCAAGACACCCATACAACACACTCCCTCTGAACCATCCACCAACAAGGGATTAACAAGTTTTGCACGTAGTGCATCATGGATGGAAGCCAAGTTGAATGCTCTTCCTTCTTCCAAACAGCATAAGGAAAGATTTTAAGCATCCTACAGTTCAATATGCCTGGCACGTAAGTCTTGAACCTGCACCATTGATGTCAATAGGAATTTTGCCCTTGACTTTCATCGGAATAGGATCATGTTCATAGAGAATCTCACTCCAATTTTCTTTCTTCTTTCCTCCCTCCCTAAAGTGCTCCTTTCTTCCCAGTCTTCCCTATTCTTCAGAAAACTAGCATTTTTTTCCCCTAGGCATCTTGCCTTCTCTTTGGAAAGCTTGAATTATGTAGTTATATATTATTATAATGTATTATTATTATTAAACTTCTTATCAAACTCTTAGTTTCTTTTGAAATACAAAAATCTATATCACAGGGATTAAACAAAAAATGTAACTGCGTGATATAACACCAAAACTTAACTCAGAGAATGAAAACTCCAGTAGTTTGTAAATAAATATTTCATATCAGTAACAATATTTTCAACAAAAATAAAACATTAGTTATTTTAAGGGAACAATACTTCAAACTCTTCCATCCTCATCTAATAAAAAAGTAGAAATGGGATGGTGTTTATAACCTTTGCAGGATATTTCTATGAAACATAAATAAGAGTTCACAAGAAAATCTGTTTTATCTTACAGGTCACAGTCCAAATGGTATAAAAACATGTTAACTTACAAGCCTAAGTGTGTGTTTGTTTTTTTCTTTTCAATGTCAATTGCTTTTTGATAGAACTGTGGAGACTGGTAGTATGGCTCACTGGATGAGCTGGACTAGGAAATACACAATCCAGGTTTTATTTGTGAATCTGCCATACATTTAGTGTCTGATATCAGGCAAGCCACTTCCTGTCTTTGTTTCCATGCCTTTGTCTGGCTTGTCTATTTAGACTGTAAGTACCTTGAGGCAAGTCTCTTTTATGTGTTTGTATGTTGCACAGAATAATTGGGCCCAAACAGAGAGTACATGAATACAAATGCATAATTACTAGTGAGCTGGTGAATGTCAGTGTGTCATTCCTTAACAGAAAGTCTAACCTTTGTCTCCACATTTCAGGGTGGTTTGTATCCAGCTTTTTTCACAGGAGCCCTTAACAGTTTTTATCAATAATGAGGCCAGTATCAACTGGCTGGATTTGCAGATGGCCACACACAGATTTTTTAGTACAGACTCTCCTCTCTTTCACCATGTGGAACTCTCACAAAAAGTCAGAACATTTATCATCCTGTATGCTGCTGCATCTGTAGCACCAGTCACGGAGTCAGATATGAGTGATTTGGAAGTTCTTGCAATAGGAAAAACTTTATTGCAGGGGTGAGGGATTCTAGACTGATTAGCTTCCCCCCAGCTCTAAACAGTGTCACTGGGATAGACCTTAGGAATTGTAGAGAGATAGAAAAATCTACTGTTCTTCCTCTCTATACCACAGAAACACTCTAGGAGCTCAAAAACTCTGGGATCCATAACAGACCCGAGTGAGTCTTCTGCTGCTAGCATTCTAGCCTACTGCCATGCTGCTTTACAAGTTGCAGATTATGTAAACCAGTCTATCTTTATCCACATTTAAAATAAGTTTATCTTACTTCCACATAAAAACTTTTCTTGAGCCATCTTTACCCTTTCTATAGCTGTTATGCATGCTCCATTCATTCGTCCACTATCATGTCTGGACATTTTGTTTTTCATTCCAGTGTGTGATCTGTAACCTCAAAAATATACAGTATAACCTAACCTTGACCAATATTCTTAAACCCATTATTGTAACACTAATTTTCTTCATACGCAAGAGCAGCACATGTAAGGATTTTTTTCTTTCCCCTTTCCTTCTGTAATGATCATCCACAAACAATCATCTGATTCTAAAAAGACATTGGATTGCTGCAAACCACATAATATTGTATTTATTATGCAGACAATTGTTAGCTGATATGGCTGTAAAACGACACTGTGTTAAAATGCTGGATTAAGTTTCACTCTGGGCTGTAATTAAGCTGCAACAGCAACTGATGTTCAGATCATTACAGGTGATAATGACAAGATGAAACAGTTTTAACTGAGACTATTAGCCCTAGTTTGTTAAAATTTTCCCCAGGAAAAGCCCTGAGCTATGGCCATTATTACAATTATAGCCTATTTAGGAATTTATTCAGAAAAAAACCCAACATGATTTACATATTCCTGTAGTGTCATTGGTCTAAAGATGAGTTTGACTGACACAGCTGTTCAACCAGAAATATCAAGGCGAATTATGCAGAGTAAAGCAGCTAATCAAAAGAGCAGTTTTACTGACAAGATATCACTACTATGATGATGTAACATTCAGGTAGCAGCAAAGATTCTGTTCCCTACATCATTTTTAAAATGACTTAGACATTTTCTTTTGAATTTCCAAAATTCATTTGTTTTTACTCTCACAACAGAATGCTGGTGTGTCTTGGCCATCTCGTACATGACGAAATTACTGGGGGCAAAGTGGAGGGGAAGCATTCTACAATGTAGGTAAAACAAAATCATCTGACAACTTCAAAGCAACTCTTTCACAATCTGCTGAATGGAAACAGCAATAGACTGATCATAGGCAAAGAGACTTTGCACAAAAATTGACCCAAGCAAGGGCTGAAGGTGACATCTCCTAGGAAGTAAATCATCACACACAACATTGGGGTTCACAGGACTTCTTAAATTCCTTTACTGATTTACAATACATTGATTACCACTAAATATCAATGGTTACAGTAAAGAACTTGGAAACTGAGTCACAAAGCACCTAATTCTGCACCACTGCAGTGAATAGGAGTCTGGGTATTGAATCTGAAAGGGGCAGAATTGAATCCAATGTGTTTAGAGATTGAGGGCAAGACCATCAGCTGATGAAAATCATCATAGCTCCACTGATGTCACTGACCATGGAATTACTTTGATTTACACCCATTGAGAATCTTGCCCAAAGTGCCAAATTTGTTGGCTTTAGAAATATTGTAGTGCATTCCATCATGATGAATCCAAAAGTATTTTTTAACAAATAGACAACACCATGCCAAGGGCCAGCCACTGGGCAAAACCGGGGCTCATTCCGATATATTTTTGGCATTGAGGTCAATGGCAGTGGGGCTAGCTCTTTATTCATTCAAGGGTGAGCAGAATATTATATATTACCATGTAAAAAAAGGACCTCAACTAATTTTACCACTGAAGATCTGTTGTGATAACTGGGCCTCCTAACTGTGAGCTCAGCTGTGACAAGTGAAATGTTTCCCATCAATAAATGTTGGTCAATAAATCTTGATGGGAAATGGTATAAAAGGGAGACAGACAGACTGAATTCATCCAAACAAAAAGGCCAGCTGATATAATTCTAAGGACTGTGTTAAGACTATGCTTGCTAAACAAGATAAGTGTGGGACCAGAACCGAGTGAACCAAATTTGGTGTGTTGGAAATTAGGCCTAATTGGTGGACAAAATAATGATGGGATGGGCTATTCCACCCACCACTGCCCTTTGGGGGGGCTTTAAAAGAAAAGACTTTGTGGGGAAAGGTGGCTATCACAACACTAAAAGAAGGGGAAGAAGCAAGCTTCACTGTCATGGCTGCCATGCCCACTGTTTCTTGGAAACCTGGACCTTCTTTGTCCTAGTCCTGAGAGATGTCATGGCCAGACCAAGCCAGAGAGAGGAAGCCAGATGTCACCACCAGCTCCATCCTGACCACCATCTATGATGTGAAACTTTGGCTTCCTCCGACCCCCAATGTATCCTTTTCCTTCTCCCACTGTATTTCTTCTCTCTCTCTCTCTCTCTCGCTCCTTTTTCCTTCTTTCTAGAATGAGTCTGGCATAGCCAACCAAAACTGTCATTTTTGCAACACTGCTGTAAACCTGTGACCAGAAAGGAAGCTAAACAGGCTAGGGCTGGTACAAATTTGCCAGGGCACTGAGCAACTGATAAGACTGTGTGCTGTGCCTGTGTTTTTTCCAACAATGAGGTTGCATGTGAGAATTAACACCAGAGAGAGAAGCTGCATTTTGTATCTTTGCCATTCTTTTCTAGACCCTTTTGTGTGAGTTTATCCTGTTTTGCCTTTGAGGAAATAGGATCAGACTTTAACACCACCACCAATGACAGCTCCAGCCCATGTCAACCAACTTCATCTCTTTTCCTCAAACGGACAGTTATTACCATCTTTAAAACAATCTATGAGACTGTCAAACAAAGGAGAGTTCTGAAAATTCTCTCCAGCTAGAGGAAAAGGGAACCAGGGATGTCGTTAAAATGAAACCTTACTAATACTTTATATTTCAAAAGCTTCCATTCTTCTTCCTTCTTTTCTCTATCCTTAATAAAGGGTTTAAAAGGTTTTAATGCTGTGTTTTCCACGGTATTAAGCAGGCTGAGGTCTTGAAAACCAACCCCTCCGCCCCCCCCGCCCCCACACACACACTTTGTTTACAGTTCTTTCATGTTGGACAGTTTCAAAGTCATGTTAACACCTTTGACACTTTGGGTCACATATTCAATCTAAATTAATAAAAGAGATTTACACTGGGCCATTGTAGACTCCCAGGACTCCTGCTCAGACTGAGTAGTTCCATTGACTTCAGTGAGATTAGCAAACACTCACCATCATGAAGAGTGGTTACACAATAGAGCTCACTATCTCTTATTTCAGTAAGACTTTCTTAGACTTGCACCTACTTACAAACATGCAGCAAACACTTCCTTCCATATCCTTGTCTCTGGCAAACTGGGGTAATTCACATGTTCAGAGAGGCAGGAGAAGATCTAACATACTAATTTAGACTTGCTTAGATTCGCTTAGAAGGTAGTTGATATGGCTTCTCCAGAGTAAAACTTAATTATAAGCTCTTTGAGGTAGGGCCTGTCTTTGTAGTCTGTGTTAGCACATCCCCTAGCACATTGGGGTCTTACTCCATGATTTAGTCTTGTAGGCACCAGTGCAATGTATTTGATTATTAACAACAACTTTTTAAAAAAATCAGTCCCAAATCTAAAAAAATCAAACCACTATCCAACCTGGTACACTTGACAAACAAATGAGAGTATTGGAATCAGTTTAAATTAGGAGGCAAACAGAGTGGGGAAATAAGCCAATGTCATATGTATCATTTAACTTTACACACAGTCAGTATATTTAAAACTTCAGAAATTATGTGGGAATACCCCCAAATCAGGGAAATATGTAGAGGAACAACTAAGGGTATAACAACAATTTTTGGGCTGTTCAACCTATTTTAAATAGATTTTTTTTCTCCTCATATCAAAGTTTTTCAAATCCATATAAGTCCCATTTCAAGTCAGTCCACAAAATGAATCATCTCCTCTTGTAAAATAAGAAACATAATCATGGCAGCTGACCACAATCCTGAATTTCATGGGAAACAGCAGAACACTCATGACTTAAAGTATATTATTGTCTTCTGCCTCCAGCAAAAGCATTTCTTGGCTGTGAGTGGAGTTATTACCTGCGGGAAAATCTCACAGCTGAATTTTCAGACCAAGTATAACTGATTTTGCAACACACAAGAATCTTGGTCCAATCACAGACAGCTACTGTAGGAAAAACAGGACTGAAATACAAGAGCCTGATAGCTAGCATTTTCTTTGGACTGGAGAAAGGATTTATCTCTCTACCCATCTTTACATCCATCCATCTGCCTGTCTGTATTTCTAAAGCACCTGTCACCTTAGCATTGAAAAGCTGAAAGAGGACTATAATAGAGACAGAAGCTGGTAACTTCTCAAAAGTTATAGCCATCCTTCCTTAAGAATAGCTTCCCCTTTGATCTGATTAACAATTTAGGGAAGCTCCAGGAATCCAATATTTTTTCTCTCTCATTTTGTTTTCCAGCAAGCCTAACTTGATTTTCATTTAAGAACCTTTCTTTGTTAATTCTGACATCATGTTACCATGGTCACTCACTGCAAGATCCAAATCAGTGATCTTCCCATTAGTAGCTTTTAACTGTGAACCCAATTGCTGAAATTTTGCATCACTTGCAGAGACAGATTCCTGTAGGGCATCACAACTTTCTGCTATGAAGTTCATCTCTTTTGCCATCATTTCTTTCAGGCTCAGGAAATGTGCTTTTGTGATTTGCTGTATTATTATGTTTCTAACAACTTTCTCGTTTTGTGTTTAATTTTTGTTTGTTTCTCAGTTAAATGCAATTTTTTCTGGTTTTGGAAAAACATGTTTAGAGAAACTAAAACACAACAGGAGTCCCTCCAAATGATCAACATTTCACCAATTTTCACTGTTTCAGTTTGTTGTTGTGGAATATTTTCCACATTTTATCATCAGTTACTTTGGCTCAAAAAGTCAAATAATCTTAGTGCTAGCCTTGAAGAGGAGTGGATAATTGTCTAAAGGCAATTTCTCACCATGTAGATCCAAGCAACTTGGGGGAGAATGGGAACAAGGAGCAGATTGTTCTCCCTCACTGGATAAGGATCCCACCAAGGAAATAAAAGGAAAGACAGGACTTTCCTGCGGGCGCAACCTCCCCCATACAAGATTTGGATTTCATAGGCTAGGCCCCTTCTAACTTCATGTGTTGTTAAGAAGTTTTGAAATTAAAACGGAAAGGAATAGGAAGCAAGTGCCTTGTTTTCCAGTTCTGTATTAGAATTTATGGAATATATCTAAATACATCTCTATATAGCTGAAGCTCTACCTGATAAGAATATGATTCAGGTTGTATTGGATACTGTAGGTAGGAGAGCAAAATGTGGTTCTAGTAGCATATTTTAAGACCAGTTTTCCTAGCCCACATTCTTGTCTGTGTATGTGCCTGTTCAGCACACACATCTTTACAATTGCACAAGGGGAACAAAATGTGTCCTTCATTTTTTTTCTATTATTTTCTTTAATGTTTGCATTTTTGAGATGCTCTAAATTATTCACCATGGACAGTGTGCCACACAACACAAAAAACGGGTTCACCTATGAAATTAATAGGCAGCAGGTTTAAAACAAATGTAAGGAAGTAGTTCTTCACATAATACACGGTCAACCTATGGCATTCATTGCCTTGGGATGCTGAAGGCCAAAAATATAACTTGGTTCAAAAAAGAATTAGATGAGTTCATGAAAGATAGGTCCATCAATGGCCAAGATGGTCAGGAATCCAACCCCATGCTCTGAGTGTCCCTAAACCTCTGAGACTGGACTGGAGGAGATGGATCACTTGAAATTGGCCTGTTCTGCTCATTCCCTCTGGCCACTGTCAAAAGGCAGGAAATGGAACTGTCTGGAACATTGGTCTGATGTAGGGTGGGAGTTTTTAATGTGCTTTTCCCCTCCACCGTGTCTTGTCTTCCTGGTCAGCTTTTACATACCCAACAACAATATATTGGTGCAGAATCCCATTAAACAGCTAGGCATGGTAGTTTATGGCATGGACTTTGGTATTGCAACCCCACATGGTGACTAACTTTATCTGCTGCTGCTGCAACATCTGTTAATGCATCACTTAGGCCACGTCTATACGACGCGCCATATCGGCGCGTTACAATCGATTGCTCGGGGATCCATATATCGTGTCTCATCTAGACGCGATATATCGATCTCTGAGCGCGCTTACATCGATTCCGGAACTCCACCAAAACCAACGGAGTTCCGGAATCGACATGGCAAGCCGCGCACATCGATCCCGCGCGGTGAAGACGGGTGAGTAGATCGATTTTAGATAATCGATTTCAGCTACACTATTCTCGTAGCTGAAATTGCGTATCTAAAATCGATTTTCGCGTGTCGTGTAGACCTGGCCTTACTGTTCCTATCTTTGTCTCACCAGCTACTGCCACTGCCCCCATTATGTCATCCTCAACTACCACTTAAGTCCCATATCAAAGAGTGTCTTATAAAAGACAGCTGTTAGTAAAGCTAATGAGGCTTCAAAAGACACAGGGAAATGAATATCACAGAAAAGCAATGAATTGGCTATCTCAGTTCATTTCCCCCTTTCCTTCTCCCCCAAGACAAAACAAGAGAAATAACACTTAGGACAAATGGAAAATGGATGAAACCAAAATGCAGGTACAGTTCATGGGGGCACGGAATGTTTTGGTATCTATAACTCTTATCACATACTGCAGCAAGGGAGATTGTGGAGACAAATGGGAGGAAACTTTGTGAAAATGAAGCAAATGAAAGAAATCAGGGAATGAAAAAGAACAGTGGCAAGTGACTGTATCAATGAGGGAAAGGATAAGGCAAACACTCTGAAGTCTAAAGAGAAGAGACTGAAGGGACAAGGAGAGCATGTAGGTCAAATTCACTACTGAACAAGCTATTCAATTGCTGAAAGGAGCCTCTAACTAGAGGAAAAGTGGGAAAGCAAAGATCTAGTCAGGTTGCTTAACTGTCAGGTAACATTATCTTATCTGCAGTATTGATAAATTCTTATACAAATACACACACAAAACCCCTGCTACCAGATTGTTACCGCTGGAACACAGTTTAATTTAAGATTTCATTTATAATGTCATAAAGAGATAATAAAAGATTAATGGATATTTTAATGAATGATTATTCAGATGTTCTTGAGTCCAACAGGGCAATAGGTTGCCTATTATTATGACTCAATCATCTACGTGACATACAACTCATGTCTGTAACATGCATCTATGAATGTATTCGTAAACCCCTTATAAATGGGTTCCTTTTAAATGGAAACTTTATGGTGAAGAATAGGGTCAAACAGATGCTATCACCCCAATTAATTTTAACTGACCACCCAACCTTAACTATTCCCCTTTTATCCTTTAAAATGAACATACATTGATATAAGTCAGATACACATTTTCTCTGGAATGAATTAATTTTAAAGGGCCAGATCTTCATCAACTCTTGGTAGGGAGGATGGAGTTTGGATTCCCTTTATGAGGAGGAAACTGTATGTCAGGAAAATATGGCTTAATATTTTCCAGTATCTTAGAAGCAGAGAAAATGCATATTACATTAAATATGAGGACATGAAAGCCAATGTTGGGATAAATTGTAAAAAATATGAAGATACCATCGTTAAATGAAGGTGTTAGAATTCAAATTTCTGAGGTGCAGTAAATGTTTTGGGCCGAATTCTCCCTTATCTCATACCCATGGAAATCCAAAATAACTCTTTTGAGATCAATTAAATTACCTTGCACTTCCGCAGTGCAAGTTAGTGGAGAATCAGGCTCCCTGATTCTAGCATTCCTGGGATACATACATGTAAAGAATTTATAAAGTCTTACAGAAATTCCATATTTTCACACAATCTTACTCACTGGGATGTGCCATTCTATATTAATTTTCACTATGGACTGGTTCATTATCCAGGATTATAGATTTATCTGGTAAAATGGAAAGACAGGATAAATTATTCTAAAAAGACATACACATGAACATGTCATCAATAAATTCTCAACAGTACCGAGACTTGAAATATTTCTCAGACACCTGAGCAACTGATGTAAATTCATACATCACTATTGTGCTTTCAAATATGGATTTTTCTTCTGTTTTTTTTATTAAATGTTTAGAAGAGTACAGTACAAAATGTTAGCTACCCATCTTAATCAATGTGTTAGTACAGCAAAGAGGACATGTGCTATTTGTTTACGCAGTCAAAAAAGCAAACAGGATGTTAGGAATCATTCAAAAAGGGATAGAGAATAAGACAGAGACTATTTTATCGCCCTTATATAAATCCATGGTGCGCCCACATCTTGAATACTGCATACAGATGTGGTCTCCTCATCTCAAAAAAGATATACTGGCATTAGAAAAGTTCAGAGAATGGCAACTAAAATGATTAGGGGTCTGGAATGGATCCCATATGAGGAGAGATCAAAGAGGCTAGGACTTCTCAGCTTGAAAAAGAGAAGACTAAGAGGGGATATGATCGAGGTATATAAAATCATGAATGGTGTGGAGACAGTGAATAAGGAAAAGTTAATTACTTGTTCCCATAATATAAGAACTAGGGGCCACCAAATGAAATTAATGGGTAACAGGTTTAAAACAAATAAATGGAAGTTCTTCTTCACACAGTGCACAGCCAACCTGTGGAACTCCTTGCCTGAGGAGGTTGTGAAGGCTAAGACTATAATAAGGTTTAAAAGAGAACTAGATAAATTCATGGAGGTTAAGTCCATTAATGCCTATTAGCCAGGATGGGTAAGGAATGGTGTCTCTAGCCTTTGTTTGTCAGAGGACGGAGATGGATGGCAGGAGAGAGATCACTTGATCATTGCCTATTAGGTTCACTCCCTCTGGGACACCTGGCATTGGTCACTGTCAATAGACAGGATTCTGAGCTGGATAGACCTTTGGTCTGACCCAGTATGGCCGTTCTTATGTAGATCATTCCCTGGAAATTTCCAATGCAAGAGTTATTTCATTCATTCAACCAGTGTTGTAATAGTTTAAATATTTGTATTAGAGTTTATCCTTCTATTTTCTTTTTACTTGTTTATGTGAATCAAAATACAGGACTGAAACTCTAGGGCTTATCTGAAAGGGATGTTGATGACATTGAGATTAATGAGGAAGTTATTTTTCACACTGGTAGGCTTTTTAGAACTCAGTTAAGGATCCTCTTACAAGACTATCTAATTCTTTCAGTTAAACATTTTAGTGGGAAACATACAATAAATACATTGTCAACTACTGCTAATTAAGACCCTAATTCAGGAAGGCACTTTAAGCACAAGCTTAAGTACATCCCTACTCAGGAAAGTATTAAGCATGTGTTTGAGTTCCACTGACTTCACTGGGACTTATGAATATTCTTAAATATAAACATATGCTCACGTGCTTCCTCAGATAGGGATATTTCCCTGAATTGGAATGTAAGACTTTAATTCTGCCAAGATTCATGCAATTCCTTAATTTTACCTACTGTGAGTGGTTCCATTGATCGTATTCACGATTTACAGCATGTAAAGTTACGTCAGTGCATAAGCCTTTGCATTATCAGTGTCCAAGGGATGAATAATATGAAGTGGAAAACTATCAAAATTATTCACTGAAGGTCTGACCCCATACTCATTCCTTAATAAAAATTCTAGTTGGCTCTGATGGGACTGAGGAACAAAAGGATTATGCCACTAGAAAGGAATCAGGGTGTAAATATGAATTCTGTCCCCCTGGATAAAATGTATTCTTTATATGTACAGTCAGAACCTACCGTCTTCCCCCTGGAGGTTATTTTCACTTTAGTGAACTCTCCAGCCTCCTATTGTTGGATCACACTCTCATTTTTACCATAATTATTCTTATTATTTATTACCTTTACACATTACCTTAATTATTTACCCTTGTTTCAGATCCTTCACTTTACAGAGAGTAGCAACTGTCAGATTGCAATATCAACAAGTGACTATAATATACCTTCATTTAGGGATAACCACCCAACCATTATTGCCTTCATGTAGATTTAGACTGGAACTACAATATATATCAAGAAATGTTGTACAATAAGGCTGAGATATTCAAGGCTGCCTAGGCAAAATGGACACGCAATTCCCATTAACTTGAGATTGGGCATCCAAATCCCATAAGGTAGCCTTGGAAATCTCAGCCTAAAAATATTGAAAAAGAAAATAAAAAGTTTTCGAAGGAAAATGTGAAAGGTAGGCGAGATTTTGAGAGCAGAAAAATGGAAGAAAATATGCTCAGAGGTACTGCTGACTGGTTAGCAATGGTGGTCACGGACAGGGGCCAGAGGATGCTATGCAAAGCAGAGTCATAAATTAGGAGCAACAGCAGAGATCTAATGGATGCAGGCTAGAAGATAATAAAAGAATATGGAATACTCCTAATATTGATAGAAAGCACCAGCCATTGCTGGTTTATACATTTGGACCCCGAATCTACCATGAGCTCTGCACTGACCTTAACCTACCCATTGACTTCAGTGGGGTAGTGGAAGGGTGCAAAGGTCTGCCCTTGCAAGATTGGTGACTTAAAGCTGTTTTATTTCAAGCATATCATGAATATAGCTGTTTTCGCTGATGCAGGCCTAATCTGGAGTAAAAAAAAATCAGTTTAGACTGAGAGCTAATTCTATTTACTTATATATATTGGATGCTGTATTTGATTGAAACTTTCATAACATGCAATTAATTCTAGATGGAACTCACTTTGGCACTGATAATGAGGGGTTTTTGTTTGTTTTTGGCGGGTTTGTTGTTTTTTTGGGGGGGTTGTTTTTGTTTTTTTGCTGTGATTAGCTAATTTGGGTAATTATATTCCCTACAAATGCTTTTTGTTTTCTTTCATTTTTGAAAAATTCTACTTGAGAATAATGGACGCTGTTTCAAATTGGTTTGATATTTGTCATTAACATTTGCATTACCAAGACCTTCCTATGCAATTAAATAATCAAATCTATAAACATTGTGCTGTGAGCAGTAATTTGAAAAAAGTTCACAGGCCCTCTGCGATCAGTGTGTTTAATTGAGGTCACCCTGCCAGATGAAACCATGTGTGAATTTCTAAACTGGAGCTCAGACCTTTGTTCCTCCTACCCAGTTAACCTTCGCCAGAGAATACATTGTCACCAACTATTGGAATAACAAAAGAAAAACCTACTACTCTTTTAAACAAAAAGGCATTCTGTAGGCCTGATCCAAATCCTAAAGTCAATAGAAAACTTCCCGTTGACTTCAACCAAACCCTTAGCTGGCACCGTTCTTTTTGTTTCCCTGTGATGTTATATTCCTTCTTCATCAGTCTGCTGAAGGCCTGATCCTGCCCTGAGAATCATGTGGATGGGCTCTGTGTTTGAATGGAATCCCACTGAAGTCTATGAGAGTCTGCACAGGCCTATGGAATTTGTGCAGTTCTAAATGGTGGGGCCTGAGTTTATAAAGGTCACAATATGGATGAATGCATGGATAGTGGATGCATGCAAGCAGCGCCATAATAAAGGCTGCATTAGACTTCTGCATTTAATGGAAAATACCAACTGGTTTCAAGACAAATGGAAAGGCAAAAGAAAAGGAAAAATGAAAATGGTGGTGATTAAGCACCATGAATTCTTGAAGGACATAGCAGCAGTTTCCATTGGATTTGACAATTTTAAATAACTTTAGGTAAAAATAAAATCTGTTTGTTTTAAAAAGAGGGCAAAAAGTGATTCTCTCCTTTTCCCGTGAAAACTACTCACTGGCTCAGCTTTACATTTGTCTACAATGCAGGTATCCATTCTCCATGGTGCCCAAATGTGTGGGTGTTTTAAAGGACCAGTTTTGGGTGAAAATAAGCATTATGGGGGATACAGAGTTTCAAACTAACATCCACAAACAGGGATAAAATTCTGAGGCTGGGCAGATGTTATTTGCCCCCCACAGGGCTAATGGGTCTAAGAGACATTCATACAGAGCCAGATTCTGCTACCCTTACACACACACTGAGTAGTGCCTGACTCCGTAAGTAGCCCCCATTGATTTAAACACAATTATTTGTAGAGTTAGGCACTATGCAACATAAGTACAAAGTGACAAAATCTGGCCCACTGAACTCAATGTCAAATCTCCCATTGATTTCAGTAGGGCCAGGTTTAGAAGCATTTATAATCGTTTGCATATGAGAAGGTGGCATTCGATAATCAGAGGTCAGATAAGGACTAGGGAGGCAAGGAATATTTGCCAGCTTGTATCAGGGTAATGTATTATTACCATGTTCAAACATGTTCATTAAGTTATGACCTGTAGTCTCCCACCTACCGTACTGTACTGTGTCTGTTTTAATCCACATCGTGCCAGTGGCAACACTTGCTAAAGACCAGTCAGAGGCTAAGTCCTGCATACTAGACAAGAGGGAAGGCAGGAGGCCTTGGGCCAGATCCTCATGTGATGTACATCAATAAAGCTCCATGGGTTTCAATAGAACTATGGTGACTTACACCAGAGGAGAGTCTGGCCTCTACATTTCCAGAGGAGTTTAGTTTGCAGTAATGAATAGGTTCTCTCTTTAATATAAATCATTGTTGCTTTATGAAATTACTCAGTATAATTTGATAGCTGACTGAAACTAATTTAAAAATGTGCCTTGCTAAAGGCTTGTACACCAGCTTGAACTTTCTAGCATTAATCTTGGAAAATTAAGAGATGAAATGTGCCTTAATTGCAAAGGATAATATGCATCATAAAAATTTAGCACCGAATGAATGACTATCTGTTATCTGAACAGGCAAGGGCACAATTATTAGAGCTTTTTTGTTTGTTTTGGTTTGTTTGCTTTTTGAAGGTTGTTTCTTATTGTCATTTTCCAGGATACAGATCTGACTTTTTAAAAATCCATATATTGTTGATCATTGACTGTTTCGTGCTTGGCAGACATCTGAGTTTTTCCCAGGTTAAGGACAGTATGATTTGGACCCTGTATCCTGGCTGTGCTAGTAAAATGTACAAGGAGAGTAAAGTTTGCCTAGAAAGGTGGCTCTGGATTTTTTTAGATCTTATTGATTAATTCATTTTTCAGCAAAATGAGAAACAATGGCAATTTGTAAATTAAGACATTAATTAGATTTAAAACACAGTAGCGATCAGCAAAGATGAAAAAGATTAATTGCTGGTTTGAATGTGCAGTAAAACCCCTTGAAGTGTGAATATATATGTGAAGCAGGACTAGCTCCACCTCTTTGCTTAGCAAAATAGACACAGAATGTTTAAAAGAACAGAAAAAATCCTGCAACCTTTAAATGACCAGCCCGAAGTAAACACAAGTAAGTTCCAGTGATGTCAGAGAGTCCTACTCAGGTAAGTAAGCTTTGCAGAAAATAGCCTTTACTCTTGACATTTCCAGTACACCAGAAATCAACTTTTCTTGTGACATTTTGACGTACTACTCCTGGCCTCAGACCAAAATTAGAAACTACAGGTCAGGCAGAAAGAAAAAAAAGTAGGACATATAGTCAATAAAATCTTTCTAATCTTAAATTTTGGTTCAGTGTTGGCTTAGGTTTTGGAATAATATTCAGAGGTGTGTGTGTGTGAGAGAGAGAGAGACCACTTCGCCCTTTTTCGTTTAATATCAGCAAGGAAGATTCCCACTCTGAATTTAATTTTTCTCCTTTTAACAACAGGACTGGTGTTTTAAATTGTGACCACAATATTATTTCAAGTACTGACCGAAGTATATTCATAAATTCTATTTTTTAACAAACAAAATACACAAAAATATAAAAATCAAGGGTGGGATACAAGGAAGGGAAAATAAAATCGATGTGATGCCCTAAACATGCTGTTAGTTTATTTTGGGGAAGCTTGAAGTGGGGCAAAATAATTTACAGCCCCGGTCTGTCCCCATTACGCTGCAAGCAGCTTCAATGAATCAATGAGATTGCTTGCAGAAGACAGTACTACTCAGCAGGAGAACAGGATCAGGCCATTAGATGATAAATACGTTACAAAAGCCCTGAGGATTTTACTGAAACCCTGGGCTTAGAGGACTTTAAATTAGATATCATGAGATGATGCCATTTTTGCATGCTGCCCATTTTAAGGAGCGATGACTAGGTGCACTGCCATGGGGAGCAGAGGAAAATATTGTACTTTATAGAGACATGATTCCTTCCTGGGCTTCCATGCTGAATGGGGAAAAAGAATAATTTATAACATCCTGTCACAGGGTGAGCGCTTGTTCTCCTACTTGTGTGGTTGCACCCTGTGTTTAGGCTGGTTTAATAAAGAGTGTTCACTCTCTCTTTTGTTGAATCACCCCAGTGTCTTTATTTACAGTGCTCATGCAGTGCCCAAATCCCCCAACAGTTAGTACCCCCCAGACCCTCCCCAGGGTCTCCTGGCCCTTGAGGCTTCCTTCTTGGCAAGGAGACAGAGATACTGCCCTCCTGTCTCCTCCCAGGCTAACCTCCCCATTGAGGTTTGCCCAAGGCTTTTACAGCCTTCTCCTGCCTCAGCCCAGCTGCCACTACTTAGCCCAGCAGGTTCCTCTGAGCCAACCCTCATTAGGGCTTGCAGCTGGGCTCCCTGCTGAGTATCTGCATCTCTACCCCTGGCCTACCAGCCAGAAAGCAGGCTGTAGCCAGCATTTTGGCAGGGGTTTAAAGGGGTTTTACCCCTGCCCTGCCACATATCCCTTGATGAGGTGTGTGATGGGACATGCCTCCATCCCTCAGACAGCAAGCCTAACGAGTGTCCCTGCACTTCAGGCAGCACAAATTAGACACACCTGCAGAGCATGCTCTGCCTGGGGAAGGCAAACATAAAATGGGGGAGCTGGAGGGGAAAATTTTCCCAAGAAGAGAGGCTGCTAGAGACTGGTAGGGAGCTCAGTAGCCCAGAGAGCCCAGCCCAAGTCAGTGACTAGCCTTCTCTTTCCCACCCCACCCCACCCCACCTTTGTTTAGGGCAGACAGACACTGCAACCCTGAGAGGGGCTCTAGATGTCTGCTCAGTGCCTTGTAGCTGGACCCGAGGAGTAGCATCTTGGACTGGAGATAATTAGACTCAAAGGACCCTGGAAGTGAGCCCACCTCCCACAGCAAACCAAGAGCGTGCCCAGGAGTGGGTGTTCTGGAGGGGAACAAAGTGACATAAAGAGAAGACGGCTAGCTCTGGCTGACTACAGGGTGCAGCATAATTCCCTTTGCACAGCCAGACAGCACTTCTGGCCATCTGTACACAAAGGCATAGCTATACCTACTTCTCGCCCACCACATCCCATCCAGGTGGGGAGCATGCAGCATATATCCGCTGTACTCTCCCAAAGTCCTGGAGATGTGATGCAGGTAGCTTTACTTGTTCAGGTAAGGGGATGAAGAATGCTTACTTCTACCTGTTCCCCTGCACAGCTGCATAAAGGCATGTCGCAATCTAGTCCATTATTTTATTCCAGAGAAAGTAGATAATTTGGGTTCACAAACAGTATATGCCATATAATTTTCTCATTTCCCCTTTCTCCTGAAAGTGACTCCTCTGTAACAGCTATTTTATTTCTGAATGCCTTTCCACATAGATTTCATTTTATAATGTACAACTTTTTTTCATCATGGCCATGGCTATATTTTTTGTGCTATTATAATTCATTGATACAGGACCCATTTAAGGAATCTTTCAAATGCAGTCACATCTATTCTATTTCACGGTCTTTGCACTCACATCTAGGCTCATTACTTCTGAAAGAGGAATATATTTCCTAATCGAAGGAAGGATCCACATACCACATGGAGAGAATAAGTGTCTTCTGAAATAATGCTCCACAAAATAACTGATAAGAGATATATATCCTGTGGTTCTAAAAAATGATCATTTAGAGTTATTTTATTGGAATTTTTCCTCAGCAAGAACTATTTTTAAAGTTGAACCCAGAGTGACAAGAACCCACCTTCCTTTCTGAAGAATTCAGGTGGAACAAAGGCCTCAGACCTTATAAGTTTCCTGCTCTTTGGACAGGAAATGTATGTTTGTGTTTTTTTTCCAGCAGAAAAAAAATCAGATGAATTTTCTCTTTTAAATGGTTATAAAAAAATTGGAGGTTTTGGTGAAAAATCAAAATCTGAAATATTTTGATTCTGAAATGTTGCCACAATGCCTCATGGGAGTTGTAGTCCAGGTGCCTTATACTCTCGTTCTCCTCTATTGGCTGTCTCTCTGGTAAGACTACCTCTCCCAATAGTCTGGTAGGAGTACTGCATCATGGTTTCCCCTCTAGCTGAGGCAATGCAATGGATCATGTCAGTCACATCAGCAAAAAATTGTTTAATCAAACCCCCAATTTTCCATTGTAAAACAGTTTTGATGTAAAAATTTCAACCAGCCCTGCTCCTTATACAGTAGAGTTCAGTGTTCTAGTGGAGCAGTTCTCAAAAGCCCCTTATTAAAATATTAACCACCATTATATCAGTTTTATGCTAATACATATAGTCAGAGTGACAGGTTTAAAAAAACCCACAAAAGCCTTTTGTAGTTTTCTCCTCCTTCTATCTGAGAGTAGATATGTACAGAAGAAATAATCCTGCAATGGCAAGAGATTCACTGGGTAAACTAACAGGTCTTTTCTGTGTGTGAGTTCTGTGCTTCAGGTGTTCTAAAACATATTTCCCATGCTACAACCATTGGTTTAATGGGTCTGATGTGTGGTCATATCAAATGCTATCTACCAAAAAAGTGTTTTGTGGATGTGCAAAATCCACAGCGATTTCAAGCAAAGCAACAAAATACTTCCCGCAATCGTGTACCTACATGCAAACAGAGGCAAATCCTACGCCCACTGAAAACAATGTAAAAACTATTATGTGCACTGTACATGTTGCTGTTGGCCTTGGTGACCAAAGATGACACTGATGACAATTTTATGTCTTGTGTGTATGACTGTGGCTAAAAGGATCAAAGCACAAGTGGTAGTTTGTTCCGCATGAAGTGCATAGGTGGCTCAATGCCAAGGAAGGGATTGCAATCTGTGCCTGCTGAGTCTGGCGCTGTTTATTACTCAGCCTCTGTCCCTCAGGATTCATATGGTGTTTAATCTCAAACTGGCTAACCCCATCATTGACTACTGCTCACCAACATTGTCTATCCATTGCTCACAAGTCCCAGCTGTCAAGGCCAATGTTGCACTGTTTCAAGTTATGCTTCAGTGTGTCTTTGACGCTTTCTTCTGGCCACCTTGTATGCAGTTGCCCACGTTCAGTTTATCATGCAGCAACTGCTTTGGCATTCTGGTGTCATCCATCCTCTGCACAAGACCAGTCCAGGGTAACTGTGATGCGATGAGCATGGCTTCAATTCCTGTGATGTGACTACATTCCAGAACCTTACTATTAGTAACTTTATCCTCCCATTTGATGCAGAGTATGGTATGCAGATGTCATAAATGGAACTTCTCTAGATGCTTAATGTGATGACTTTAGCAACTCCAGGTTTTACACCATACATCAAGTTGGACAGCACAACTGTTTTATGGACTTTTAACTTGGTCTGAAGCTTAATACCATGTTAATACCATGTTGCTGCCAGACTCTGCCTGATAGTCTGTCGAATGAAGAACTGACTTTGTTGATAATAATGCTCTTATCTTATCTGCTCATATCTTCTCTGCTCTTTGTCTATAGTAACATTGTTTGACAATATACGGCCAAAATAGCAGAAGTCTGCAGCACCATTCAGCTGTGTGCTGCTGATGGTGACACTTGGTTTCATGTAGGATTTCCCTGGTGCAGCTACATGGCCTCTGTCTTTTTCAGACCAATTATCAGCCCTTACATTTCTGCAGACTCTGTGAATCTGTCCATAATCAATTGTATCTCTTTAGCATATGTACTTCAAGAACACAGTCATCAGCATACAGAAACTCATGAACTCTTGCCTCAAAAACCTTTGTAGAAGACTGCAGCCTGTTCAGATTAAATGGAAATATATCCTGTTACCAACATATAGGTCTGAAAAGTTTTCAGAAGATCACTGAAATGCTGTTGCCACCTCTGAAGGATCTCTTCCTTATCAGTGGTCAGTGTTAAGCAATGCACAGTCTTCAAAGGCACTGTAGTAGTGTGTATAGACCATATATGTCTTTCAAAGCAGCACAGAAGTCTTCGGTCTCATGATGTTCGACACAGCCCTGGATTTCACCTGCCTTGGTATTCCAATATTGATCCTTCTTGTCAAACTAATCTTGATCACGTTGTTTTACTGCACTCAAAGTGATGAGAGTAGCTTGATATACCATGTCATGAAAAGTTATCCACTCACTGTTTACATTAGCACGATTAGCCAAGCCAGCAGGGTCAAAAGAAACTGCTGTAATGTTATTAAAGAGTTGCGCTCATGTAGTTTCATTTTGTAATCACTTTAAGTTGAGACATCTGATTGGTTATAGATGATGGTTTGTGAATGACTGGTCAAATTACTAATAACAGTTTGAAGCAGATCGTGTGATGGTCTATCCAGCAGTCTGCCTCTTCATGGCTGCAGTGATGTCTATATCCTGTAGATCTTGCACCTGGATATGATGTAGTCAACAAGATGCCATTGTTTGGATCTTGGGTGCATCCATAACCTTTTATTTTTGTCTGATAGGTGCAGAAAGGTATTTGTGATCACTAATTGCTGTTTGACACACTCACTAAGTAGCAGTACCATTGCTATTCTCTTTTCCCATCCCATATAGTCCTATACCAGACCACCAGATTACTACATTACTTCCAACCTTTCCTTTAAAGTCCCCCAGGATAATCAATTTAGCTGATACCAGTCTAGAAACAATGAGTTTGTCTAAGTCACTATAGAACTCTTTTCCCTCAGTGTTGGCATTTGTCAGGGTAGCAGCATAAGTGTTGATGATGGTTACATACTGCTTATGTTTCAATGGCAACCAGAGAACCATAAGGACAATCACTTACACATTTAGGTAGATTTTTGAGCTTGGAAGCAAGGTATTATCAATGCCAAAGCCAAAACCTGACTGCTCTGACTCTGAAGATGGGTGACCTCACCAGAAGAACATGTATCCTGTACTGATCTGTGTGAGTTGCCCTTCATCAGTGAGTCTGGTTTCACTCAGTGTGGCAGTCAACCCTACACATAGCCAGTTCTCTTGCAACAAGTGCTGCTTCTCTCTCAGGTCAGCTGGTGGTAAAGGCTGTCACTTAAAGTCCTAACATTCCACAAAGTTATTATAATTGGTGTCATGAGCTGCCTACATGCTGATCTGGGACTGCAACCACCAGTGTCACACTAGGCCTGATGCTTCACCACTCAGCCATCACTGTAAAACTTTCCTTCATCATCAGAACATACATATGACTTGTTTTTAGTTGTGGTGGCTTGTGTCGCACCATCCACACTCTCTTGCCCATTCACCTATGCTCCAATGGCATTCACAAGATGACTGGGGGTAGGGTTAAGTCTATGGCCCTTGATATGGCATAATCCCATGCGGTCTCTATAGTAGTACACAACTGCAATGCCTGAATCCGCTTGCTGTGTCGTTGTAAAGTGTAACAAACACTCTTGTCCATCACAGAAACCACAGAGGTCTTTGCTATCGATCTGATAGCTAGGACATGAGTTATTGAGTGTTAGGGAGTATGCCACAGACTCGTGGGCCTGTTCACTACAAGTCTGAGGCCCTGTTATGCTCTGAGACCTCTTGCATAATTTGCTTGGGCACACAAGGTCACAGTTACCAACTGGTACACTCAGGAGATACTGCAAGGGTCTTGCCTGTGGAGAGGCCATGAACCAGCAGGGAGGACTTATGCTTTCAACCTCCTTTAACTACCCGATACACAACATAGAGAGTATGCAGCACCACTGGCACAAATTTAGAAATGTCTAAGTCAAACCCACACATTTCAGTCATGACAATTACAAGAGAAGTCTCCAGAAATGCCTTCTCTTAAATTTGCAGAATTCCTCTGAAAGATTCTTCAGTCGACAGATATACCCAGGATATTTTACTATTTCTTTTTTGCATTAGCTGCAGTAGCTCTTTGTAGCTGTGCAACTGCTGACTCAGAGAATCCAGCTGTGCATCTTGAAAGCAAAGGTGCTCACTTGTTAGTCTGTCGCTGCTGTTACACACTGGCAAAATGTGTATTGTGTCCCATTCTAGTAGTCAGTAAAAATTAACAGCCTGTTATTGCCAGTAGTCAACAGAGTTACTCCTATAGCTCAAGTGTTAGAGATCGGTGCTGACAATACCAGATTGAAACCCTCTTAGTGAGAGAACCATTGCGAACTATTTCCATCAGAGATTTTTTGTTGAGTGTTTGTACAGTGCCGAGCACAGTACACACCTGGTCCATGACTAGGACTCCTAGACCCTACCTCTATACAAATTGCCCTGAGAAAGCAGGGACAGGTAAGTGTTGGGCAAGCAGTAGCAGATCCGTAATCACTCTTAAAATCAGAACAGAAGAATGGAAGAGAGTGGGAAAGATGAGGAAAGTCACATGGATGAGAAAGGAATTCATGCAAAATAGAAGAAATGGGGACAAAAGGAAAGGGGAAATGAAAGGATAGGTGAAAAATGGAGAAAATGCAAAGGAAAAACAAGTAAGAGTATATTAGGTCCAACCCCTTCCTCTCTTCCTTCCACTTCTCTATTCCTTCTGATTCTTCATTTTGTTACCTTTCATTCCCTTTTCTTCACTTTCCCCTTCCATGGCTCCCTTCTTAGTGTGAACCCCTTTGATTCCCAAGAAACCCTGCCCCCTTGCATACCTTCTATATGCTATCCTGGGACACATTGGCTGGCAAAACAATGTCTGTTAGCATTTTGAACCATGGAATGTAAGAATGGTCCGCTATTTCATACAAGTTTAAAGATAGAGAGAAAAAAAGGCCAAAACTAAATGGAAAAACAAAAATAAAAGATAATTCTTCAAGGTTACGGTTCAAGCACTTTCATTTTACTAGATAGGTAATAAGAAGAGGCAGCTTCTGAGCCCACTAGTTTTGCTCGGACTCAAAATATATTTTTATACACCAATCAAAATAATGAAGAAAAGATGCCAGCTGCCAGAGTTCATTTTTCCCTTTGAATAAGCTGAGCTAGGATGAAATTTAGGTGTGATAAGCCAGAACAGTAGAGCAACACATAAGGTCTATGGCCCAATAGATAAAACTAACATGTTTTGAATCTTGGCAGTAAGAATATTGTGATTTGCTAAGACATTTACTAGAGAAATAGGACAATTTAAAAGCTCGCAGAGCATGAGTATTCTGGCGTGATGGGTCACCTTTAATAGCCTTTACACACTATAAATGCATGAAGGGATGGTCTCTGAAACTAATTCAAGCCCCAGAAAATAGTGTCTCTCTTTTATTGGGCTGAGGAACAAATTCTCCTTTTCCTATTAATGTATTTTTCTTTGCTGGATGTATTTATACTGTGCATTTCTGATAAGGGTAGAATGCAGAAGTGACACCTCTAATGGCTTGTCTACATTAACAGTTAGTTCACAGCAGGCTGAGACGTGAATCCATCCTGTGCTAGTCTGCCACACACTAACTGTCCACGTGGACCCCGCTGAAATGCATTAACAGTTTGTTAATGATCTATTCCTTTGATCCAGTCCTCTTTGAAATGGGACTCGTTAGACCCGCTCACGATGTGCAGCTTACACCTCCTTACACTTCACTTCCAATCGACCAGCCCAATGACTGAAAATGATTTATTACCTTTCATACAGAAGAATTGTCAAACTGAATGTAGAAATCACCAGTAAACTGCAGCCACCTCTGGGGCCACTGATATTTGATGACAACTAACTCCCTAATGTTTCCAATGGGAAGTTCTGCTTAAAAACTGGTGTTATGGTTTCGGGGTGGACACATAGCCAATAGGCACCAGCAGCACAAAGCAGAGACACCTTGGCTCCTCCCCTATCAATGTGTCTGGTGCAAAGGTGGAGTGAGCTGCTATTGGAAAAGATCATAGCAGATTACTTCTCCTTGGGAAGAAAAGGAAATCCAGAGAACAAACTGTGAATGTCACAGCCACAACGCATTCCCTCCTCTGCTCCTGAGAAAGCTACTTCCCTGCCATCCCTTCAGATTTCTGGAGCAGCCTGAATGTTTTCTTCCCACAGAGCTGAAAGGATGTAAAAAGGTCTATGTAGGTGCCTGGCTGGCAGAGCTCCTGCTGTCATTATTTCGAGCTGCTCAGATTTTAGTGTATGTATTGCATTATTAATAAGCTGCCAGGATGCCTAAGGCCTAGGATAGGCCTGTATTTTTTTAATTTGAAATCTAAATAAATAATCTATATCAGGACAGATTGTAAAAATACGTTTTAACCTTAATATAGCAAATATACTGTCAGGCTCAGATATCAAATAAAGAATTTACAGATCTTTCATGCTACCAATTTTGACCTTGATAGTAATAATAATTATGTATCCAATCACTAACACTTGATGAAACATCCAGTGCCAGGAAAATCTAGGCTAGCAGAACTGAGACGCAGTTCTACTCCCATTGAAGTCAGTGGCTAATCTCTTGATTTTACATTTCTAGAATATGCATTCCACCACCTATGGTGAGACATACATGTCCATAATACCAATTTGTGCATCTCTTCCCAGATCCTTCCAGTACTATGATGCTAATGCCTCTCTCTCTCTCTCTCTCTCTTCACGTACCAGATCCTCCAATGATATACAAACAACAGAGACGTTCTCTTTAATTAATATGACTAAAGCTTTCATTGCTAGAAACAAAAAACAAAACAAAAATGCACAATGTAATAGTTTTACCAATTTTTTACAAGTAGTAAATATTTCAGATACAACCCTGCTTCTCCTTTTCACTAGCATTTTTAGCAAATGCCTAGCATTACATTCCAAAGCTTAATAGCCAGAGAGTTTCCTGCTTTTGAAACATTTATGAGCTGACTCAGATGACATTGGTTTACTGTTCTATATGAGCAGTATCAGCAATTCCATTTTTAAAAAGAAAAAAGTATTTATTTTTAGTTTTGCTTAGTCTTCATTACTCAGTGGGACTTTGTAGATGTTCCTCAGTATGCTGCTTATGATTTTTTTTCTATATATATGAATGAATGGCTCTCTTGGAGCAATCTGGAGATATTTAACTATTTATTGAAAACTACAGGATATATTATCTAAGTCTCAAAATAATTCTCCACTCCACAATGAACTCCTTTTGAATTTCAACATATAACCAGCCAATGTCCCCTCATACCTAACTAGTCACAATCATGGACAAATGCAAAACTTTATATTCAGTCTGGTATTTTATCATAATACTAATAACATATATAGACTTCACAACTATATGTCAGTAGGAACATAAGCTAATCTAGAAAAGGCTGGGAGTTTGACTTTCATCGTGAGGCATGGGATGTGTACAATGTGCTTGGTTATCTGTTGTTATTTGTATTATCATCACCTAGAAGCCGCAGTTATGGAACAGGATCCCATTTTGCTTGGTCCTGTGCAAACACAGAACAAAATGTCTCTAGAGACAACAGATAAATAGAGAGAAACAGATGGGGGAAAACAATGAGACAATATTGATTAGCATGATAGGCAGTAGTAATGAATGGGGAATGTGGAGTGGGTCTGTGCATGTTTTGAGACACTGTGTAAGTTGGAAGGTAAGACATGTGAACTGAGATAAGAATTCTGGTTTAACTCACGACTTCCTCAATTTTTAGGGTCAATGATTAAGGTCTACAGGAGTCTGGGATCAGACCTCTAAGGCCTGATCAAAACCCTGTTGAAGTCAATGGGCTTTGAACCAAGGCCTAAAGGTGATTTATTTGACCATAAATGCACTTGGGCAGTCTTAAAAGTGAGTTAATCAAGTTTTTATGTGGAATTTTTCTGATCATGAACAATGGTGATAAATCATGTGGATAATGATAAGAATTGAGAACAAGATGGACAATTTCCATTAATCTCTGCAGAGATGTCCTTAATTTCACAACTATCTGTTGGTTTGGGGGGTTGATAGAGAGGGATGAAGTAAGATCCCTGCTGAATCTTTGTTTAGTTTGAGGACTGAAAACAAGCTTTCTTCAGAGGTCCAGAAATATTCAGCAAAGTTTCTCTTTAAATTATCTTTTCATTCTCATGTATCTTTACACTTCCATGTGCTGTCTATGCCCAGAACTAAAAGTGTCAAAATTACATGAGAAAAGGCTACTCCGTTCCCACAGTATTTCTAACCAGGCCAGAAGTAGAAGTGCTAAAATTCTCATGAAAAAGCCTTTACTTATGAGTTTTCCAGCTCAGTTTGTAGGCTGAGGAAGTTCTGCTAGTTCAGATATTCTTTGTGCATGCATTCAGACTTCTGAATCCTTAACTGATGTGAATATGAACTCCATTTACTTGAGGTTCTCCATCACTAGTTGTTTGAGTACATTTCTTTCATAGATACTAAAAGATCTTAGTGACAGATATTAAAGAGGCTCCATTTTCAAACTAAGAGGAACTTGGGGGAACTTCATGTCCAGGTAGAAGAATACAAACTGTAAAAAGAGCTTTAGATAGAAATATGTTACAATGTTGGTGACCTGCACAACCCTCAGTTCACTAGTACAACAAACTTGCTATCAATGACAATTACACAGGTAGATCAACTGGAGTTGGTGGGTATTAAACTTGCCATGTGACATGAGATACTAATCCTTTGTAACCCTGCAACATACTAAATGACTAGGACCAGGGAATAAACTTAAATCTTAATACTACCCATGTAGCTGAGATCTTTATTACACTCATTGATGCATTTTCTCAAGCACATCCTCCTGTATTGTCTGAGTAATCTGCACCTAACAATAATACAAGTGCCCACAATTCATTTGTCAGAGTAAAAAGGGAGGCTGAGCTCAGGCCCATCAGAAACTGTGGGACACCTTATGTCCTTCTTCAGCTCTCCTGCCTTGTCCTGACTTCATGGACGCCTATCTTTGGGGTTCCCAGGATGTGTAGATTGGGAAAGAGTATGGAAGGGAATCTGATAGAAATAATCTGCCATAAGCTTTCCCCAAATGTCGTAGGGAGGGCAGGAAAAGTTACTGCAGATGGAGTCTGTGCCATGGGTGCACCTGAAGATTTGTGGGCTGTTAGCAATGCATTCAGTTATGGATTCACATGTTCAAACTTTGAACTTTTGTTCCTCATGTTAGTGTTCCGCCTAATCTCTATATGGCTCCTCTCTGTTTTTCATGAGCATCTGTAAGTCCTACTTCCCTTTAGCATGTTCTCAGGCTAAGTACAGAAAGATACAATGCCATCTCTGTGCATGCTGTTAATCTCAATTTTCCCTAACTAAGCCAAGAGCCTGGTTAAGTTTAATTAAAGCCAATAGGTAATTTTAATGTGGGAGGAGGGTGGAAAATGTGAGGGAAGCAATGAATAATCGTAAAAGAATAAAAACTTTTACGTTTAAAATTATGTATCTATGAGAAACCAGCAGGACTGGATGCCAGGCATCACAAATGCAAGGTGTAGACAGGTCAGATGCAAGTGGTATCATGCGGCAATGGCAAAGGGATATGGAAAGGGGACTCTAACCGGGTAACATGAATGCCAAGGTGGCAATCCTGCTGTCAAGGTGCCAGTGCCTGCTGATAACAGCCCACTTTAATTGATTAGTCTCATTAGAGTTGGTATGGCAACCCCCATTTTTTCATGTTCTCTGTGTATATATACCTTCCTACTGCATTTTCCACTGCATGCATCCGATGAAGTGGGCTTTAGCCCATGAAAGCTTATGCCCAAATAAATTTATTAGTCTCCAAGCTGCCACAAGTACTCCTTGTTCTTTTTGCTGATACAGACTAACACGGCTACCACTCTGAAACTTGCCACTCTATTCTGGTCTTTTTTCAGGAGAGTTTAGGAGGGATTTAAATGAAGAGAGGAATGTGGCTTGGCTTGCAACATCACATAGAGAGGGGAACAGGACAGGATGTCAGAGCTGGCTGCCTTTGCAGCATGGAGAAAACAAAGGGGATATGACAAGAAATGAAGGGCTAAATGGTGTATCCCCACTGATGGGATTGAACTCAGTAGTTATTCCACAGAGTCTAGGCCAAGGTCTGAGAAGGCTCAATTAGTTGTATATTGACAAATGAAGGAGCTTCTTATTTTGGGGACAAGGGTGGAGCAAAAACAATTGATTTTTTAAAAATATATTCATCCAATGACATTCTTAGAAATACGGCTTCTCTGCCCCACTGCATTGACTGTAGCAAGAATTGCTAATTCTCTGCAAAATGGTAAAAATGCTTTATTGTCAAAGCTATACATACAAAGTTATAGGCTAAATTAGTCTACATTAGATGTGCTATTGGGCCTGATCTCAGCTGGGGTAAATTGGTATAGCTCCATTGACTTCAACAGAGCTAAGCTGATTTCCACCAGCTGAGAATCAGACTCGAATCTTTTTGTTTGTTTTTCATTTTATAGTGAATACATTTTAAAAATCCTGACTCCCTGCCTATACTCTTGTTCAAACATGTTTCCATTCAGTTTAATGTATTATTGCACTTGTTCTGGAGAAAGTGCTGTGAATGGAGTTTTTGAGAATTCTTTATTTCATGAGTTTTGAGCATTCTTTTTTTAAAAAAACTTGTCTGACAACACTGTATACTTTCAGCAACAAAAAACAAATGTAAACCTCTGCTTTGAAGGGGTACAGATGTGCTAATAACCTTTAAAATAATTTACCATGGTTTTGTCACACAGAATACTTAATTTCAAGTATCTTGCCATATGAATGATCCCTTTTTCAGGGGCAGCCTGTCCATATATTGTCTTCCTCTCATCTGGTCACTCTAGCCCTGCAGGACCTAGGGCAAATTGCCCTGTCCCCTCCCTCTGGGCAGCCCTGCATCAGACTGATATGGAAGTGGAGAAAATGTATTCACCTTCAGAGAGACATGCAGAAACTGAAGTAAATGAAGTAGAAGGAAGAAAGGATGAGGAAGTTGCAAACAAGTTACAGTATGGGCACCCAGCTTCATGGCCCAGATGTGATGACAGTGTGCAGCAAATTCTCATGGAACATGGACCCGAACAAGTTTATGAATTTCCCCTTCCCTGAGGATAGAAATAAAAGAAAATTCTCTGCTCAGCATTACAAGAGGAAACTCGTTAATGGGGAAGAAATTCATCGAAACTGGTTACAATATTCAGTGTTGAAGGACTCTGTGTTTTGCTTTTGCTGCAATTTGTTTAGAAATCGAGCAATTGGTACATCACTCACTGAAAATGGTTTGAAGGCCTGGAAAAAATGTATCTTCAATTCTCTCTTCACGTGAAAGAAGTACAGAACTTTTGGAATGTTTTCAAAACTAGAAAGGACTTGACAAGACGACTTAAGAAACATTCCACTCCTGAAGGACTGAAGTTTGTTTGTGAAAACAAACTCTCAGACAGTTTTTCCAAACTTTTTTATAGCTCTGCACATTCTTTTAACTTTGCCAGTTTCCGAGGCTAATGGGGAATGTAGCTTCTCAATGTTAAAATTGATAAAAACATATCTGAGTTCAATAATGGTGCAAGAGAGACTTGTTGGACTTGCCACAATGTCAATAGAGCAAAACTGGAAAACTGGATCTAAAAGAACTAGTGACTGAATTTTCAAATCTTAAAGCAAGAAAAGTCTTGTTTTAAGAGCACAGAGTGTTTTCTTTTATTCAGAGTGTTTTGTAAATACAGGTTAAAGTTCATTGAAGAGCTTCCTTATTTCTTTCTATACTGGATGTGGTGGCAATGGCAGTTAAAGCAGGATAGCGTAATGGATGATTTTTTGATTTATAATAATAAACATAATTAATATTTTAATGCATTTTTATTTGAAATCGGACTGAAATATCGTCTTGCTGTTGTACAAATTTTTTCTGAAAATTTTTTGTCTCTGTTTTATCTGATCTCAGAAACATTGGTTGTACAGATAGATGAACGGAGAAACTGAATAATTAAGCCTCTGTTTTAAAAAAAATGCTTAAAAAACATCAAAAGGAAAAAGGGGCAAAATGTTTCCCAGTTTACCAAAAACCTCAACCTAGATCTTGGGTTTTGTGGGTGGGGAGGCGCCAATTGCATCGATCGCCTAGGGCGCCAGTTGTGGGCAACTAGTCTAGGGCCTCCTCTGCCCCTTTTTATTTCATTTTGTGAACAGAGAACTGTATTCATTTTACTAGTTCTTGAAACTAAAATATGTTAGTCTGTTCTCAGTATCTTCTGTCTGAACCTACACGGAATAAATCAGAGCTTTTGATTTCCTAAAGAGTCCCTTCTTGTTGCAACATAGCTAGAAGCTCTATCATTCCTATTCGCCTAGTGTTTCTCTCAATGGGAGCTGAGTAGGTAATGTAGTCTTCAGAGAATCATATTCCCTAGGCAGAGAGGAAGTCATTCCTTCTTTCAAAATGAGAAAGTGGTTTTTCCCCCTTAAAATACAAAGTTTGGAAGCCTGCTACTTCAATGGATTGCTGTTTTTCCAAAGATGAATTTTAGTAGAGCTTTGATTGATGCCAGATTAAATTAACTGGAAACATTTAATGTGTTTAACATGTAAAAGCTTACAGCTCTGTTCACTTAGAATTATCGGAGGCCTTCTGTGCTGCATGAACCCACAGAGGACACTAGAACATGGATTTCAACTCTGCATCCAGATGACTTATTCAGCAGTAAGCTTGACTCTTGCTATCTTTGTTACTTTTCACTTCATTTCTTTGGACCTAGGCCATGAGATGTTATGTGGCAATCTGTAGATTGTGGGCCAAATGGGAGGGCTCCTGTTACTACTTGGGAGTACAGTACAACCTCAGAGTTGCAAACATCTGAGTTACAAACTGACCGGTCAACCACACACCTAATTTGGAACTGGAAGTATGTAATCAGGCAGCAGAGACCAAAAAAACCAAAAACCAAAACAAAAAAACAAATCCTGTACAGTACAGTACTGTGTTAAACATAAACTACTAACAAAAATAAAGGGAAAGTTTAAAAAAAAGATATGACGAGGCAAGGAAACTGTTTCTGTGCTTGTTCATTAAAATTAAGAGGGTTAAAAGCATTTTTTTTCTGCATAATAAAGTTTCAAAGCTGTATGAAGTCAATGTTCAGTTGTAAACTTTTGAAAGATCAACCATACTGTTTTTTTCAGAGTTACGAACATTTCAGAGATCCGAACAACCCCCATTCCCAAGGTGTTCGGAACTTGGAGGTTATACTGCATTGTTTCCGTCAGCTTTGCAGCCATAAGAAATTCAATGGAATTTATACTCCAAAATGTGAGGAGCCTTTGAAAATCCCACCAAAACTGTGTGAAAAGGTGTTTCACATGTCCCAGCTCTATGGGTTTACCAGATTCTCCCCTACCAGATGGCTGATCTGGGCTGGGGCTCTGAAAGTAAAAGGAGTGTGAAGGAGGCTACCTTTGGGGAAAGGCAAGTCTTCTCCCGTCCCAACTTGCTGAAAGCTGGAGAGGCCTCTGGAGGCTGTTATCAAGTGTCTGAGTTGCTTTGCTTTTGTTCTGGATTGTTTCGTGATAATAAAATGAGCCTGGAGGAAAGAGAGCTTTATTTTTACTTTCCCTGGCTGGTGACTCGCCATGGGCTGACACGCATCCTTAAAGAAGGATATGTATCATTCTTGACACACCTTCCCTTTCTGACCCTGTGTCAAAGCTGCACCATCCTACTTTCAGGGATAAATATCTGGGGCTCTTTGTGACAATAAACAATAACCCTCTTCTTAGACAACCAGAGGAATTATTGTTGAACAATAAGAAACACTCTCGCCCCACGAAGAGCTGAGAGCACTCCTCACTGCCTGCAGATACTCCGCTGTTTGACTGAGAAGGAAGGACAGGAACCAAGCAAGCTGCGAAGATACTGAGGTAGAACTGAGAGGAGAGCTCATCAAAATATTTGGACCCAGAAAAATGTTGCCTTACGTTTGATCTTCTCTGTTTGCAGATCTGAGCCCATGTGGTTGAATAATTCATGACTGTGGGTGGTGCTTGTGAAGCTGAATGCTCTGTGAACCCCATTCAGATTTCCTCTCCACCAAGAGCAGCCCTGCTCCACTTTGAGGAGCCCAAGGCATCTCCACCCCTTCTGTGAGATGTTCCACTTGAGATAAACATACAAGAAGCAGACTAGAAATGTCAGAGGTAGTCTAATACCTGAGTTAAAGGAATAAAACACAAATAAATCTGAGAGTGCCGATGGGATTGCACATACTGAGTCAAATCCATCTTTGCTCAGACAAAACACCCATTGAAGTTCATGAGAGTTTGGTTGATGTACGGACTGTGTAAGGCTTGCTGGATTAGACCCTAACTGATTTGAAGTGGATTTACTTTTGTTGTAATTGTTTTTTCATTGCAATTCAATTCTGCTTCATTAATATGGAAGGGGATCTTTTGCTAAGTGACTGAGATGCTATCATAGATTTAAATTCAAAACAGCATTACTTTATTCTCTGCCTGTTTATGCTATATGTCAATGAGAAGTCACTTAATGCCTGGATTATTTATCAACTAATCTTTACCAGGAATGCATTGTGTTGTGCTCAGGGCAGTTTAGATCTTATAAATATATGTTCAATAAGACACAATTATACAATACCTCCTAGTTAACCTGTCAGTAATGCTTCAAAAACAAGTTATAATTTACAGTCATGACTTCAGCACTGGATTTGCTGTAGCAGTGACAGTGATATACATTAATGGCACAGTTATCACAAAATAACCTGACTCCACTTTATGCACATTAATGCAGATTATTGAGAGCATGAGCAATTTTCCCCATCATAAGATCTTGATTACAGTCCCAAGAGACATAAAGACTGTATATAATTTAAGCAGTTCACCGCCATGTCTTATTTCTAAAGAACCAGTTCATTCTCTTCTTTACATCTGAGATTTACATCTCACAGTTTGTCTGAGAATGGAGTCCCAGTCAGAATGCATTTGCCATGCCCCAAATTTAGCAAGAGTTTGTGAACAATCTGTGAGACGCAGACAACTAGCTTCTGTTATATTGAGGAGATAGCAATGCTGGGTCCTTTATTATGATGATAATAATACCTTATATAGCACTTTTCATGTGTAGATCTCAAAGCACTTTACAAAGAAGGCCACTTATCACCATTTCACAGATGGGGAAACTGAAGCATAGACAGGGGAAGTAACTTGCCCAAGGTCACCAGAAGAGTTGGAAACTGAACCCAGTTCTTATTCCCAGTCCTGTAATCTAGCTACTAAATCACACTACAGCCCCATGCAGGATTTGAATTGAATAAGTAAAGTATCACTGTCAGCAGTAGAAGAGATTCTTGCATTAACAGAATAGAATGTTGGTTTATGCTACTCATTATAGGTGCTAGTAAAAGCAGGTATTCCTTGCTACTTAGAATTCCTATGATTTTGGAGAATACATCTATTACTTCTTAAAAGATGGATCTAACCTACAGGTTCATTTTTTTTCTAAAAACCTGATGTTTTAAAATAAAGCTGGAGAAAAGAGACCAGATAAAACCAGGTGTCCTGATATCTATCTTGTACTGAATAAGACATTTCAGATTACTAGAATAATAAAATATTCCATTGCAATCCTATTTCTGTAACTGACTGGAAATATAAGCGCAAGGCTATAACTACTTACTTTAGCCATCATGCTGAAAAATAGTTGGTTATGTCTGAGGCCAAGATTCTGAAGGCACAGAGCATGGGACCAGTTTCCTGACCTTATAACAAGACATTGAAAAGACTGGGTCTGTTTACCTTCAAAAAGAGCCTAATAAGAGGGGACAAGATAAAAGCACACAGCAGAATGAATGGGATAGAACACATAGGCAGAAGAATCAGAGGACATTCATTTATATTAAAATGTGGCAAATTCAAATGATAAAAAGAGAGATATTTAAATACATTTTAACACAACCCATAATTAGACTGTTGAACTCACTGTCACATGAAGCCAAAAACTTAACAAGATACACAAAAGGATTGGGATAGGGATATCCCAAAGTTATAATAATTAATTATAACAAATTTGGAAGTGATTTTAAACCTCATGCTTCAGGGCTTAAAGCAATTCTCTAACTATTAGAGATCAGGGTGAGACCTAATGCAGGGGGCAGATTACCTTATCTCTGCCTACTGACTTTCACCTTCTTCTAAAGCATCTGGTGCTTGTCACTGTTGGAGACAGGCTACTGGATTAGATGGAACTCAAGTCTGATCCAGTCCTGCAATTCCTATGTTCCTTCTGTCTCAAATATTGAATTGTCAGACTGTATGTAAGACACTCATCCATCGGGTATACCTTACCATTTCTCAGATACCTGTCTGAAACATAAACACACATGCACACTAACTAGTAAATATCTTTGAAGAAGCTATTGACCAGGGCTGACACCTATTTCTTGACACAACACTCTAAAAGAAGAAACTTGCTCTTTATAAGCCTACTATTTTCATGCTATCATCAAGCATGCTACTGCCGTGAAACATGCTTCTTGGCACCTGAGGGAATCGAGCACTTTGAATAGCTCATCATCATTGATGTATGTCTGAAGTGACTTGCAGGAAAAAATAACTTTGTCACTATCACCATTCTTTTCATGCCAAGAGCTAATGTATCTTAACAGCTAGGGTATTTAGAATTATCAGCGGATCCATCAGGAGTGGAGGTGAATGGCACAAATTCTATCCATCAGCTAATCCTTTGGGTAAAATTCTCCTGTCATGGAGATATCAGTGCTTAACTTTCAAAAGTCTCTAGATCTTTCCACATGGGAACCACTGCCATAGATTCACCATATTCCTGATAGTCACAAATATATTCTTCCCAGGTGTACATCTGGATGTGACCATGACATGAGAGAAGCTTGCAGATATACAATTTGAACACAAGGGCAAGGTGCAACCCTGTCTTGGAGTTACACATTGAAATGTGTTTTTGCTAACTTGGAGTGTCCTAGTTCTCAAATAACAAAACAGTATCCCAAGGCATTTCACCATTTGAAATTAAAATAATCCTAACTTGGAACAGTGTTATCTGAAGTCTATTTAAAACTAGGTGCCCAAAAAATAATCTATAAAATGAGATACTCAGTTTCTACTTATGATTAGCAAGCTATAGTCCAGTTTCCAGCTATAGTCCAGTTTCATACTACATATGATTAACAAGCTATAGTCCATTATTCAAACAATTGTTGCCAAAAATGACACAGATTAGAAATCTCTCATATCACAAGTGAAGTTTAGTACTGGATCCTTTAGGAAATCAAATATACAGGATTATGTTAAACAAGGCAAACTAGCTTGGCAACTGAGTAAAAACAAATAGCTTACTGTTCCTAAAGACTCCATGTATCCATGCCAGCCCACCCCAGAAGTTCAGAAAAAACATAGATGAGTCTTAAAACATGATGCTAAGGTCAACAACTCCTTGGAGTTTTGGACCAAGTCAGAGATGAATTTCAAATTCAAGCCAGAGACCTTCACAGAAAGACATTTTCCACTATCCTCCTTCCTTCTAAACTAGGGAGTTGATGGCTTTCATATTCACTGCAATGTGGCAGTGTCACACAGATATGGCAAGCAAGTTCCAAGCTATTCAGATCTCTGTGAATCAAGACCAATATTTTAAACTTTCCTTGGCAGTCAGCTCTCAGGTGAAGTCAATGTAGATAATGGCACATTGCTCTTATGTGCTCCCAGGAAGATAAGTAGCTTAGTAAGAGGACAGCTGGATCCTACACTAGCTTGAGCTTCCTTAATGGTCTTCAAGAGGGTCCCATGGAGAGTATATTGTAGTATGAAGTCTATCTGAGAGGGTGAATACTCACACAATAAGGTGCTACTCAATTTAAGAGCAGAAGAATCTCACTGTAATTCACAAAGTCAACTTTACCATTGTGAGACCAGACAGCACTGGCTGCACTTGAGAGGCTTGCTCTGCATTCCTTGTGGCAGTGAGAACATTTTCAGTTGCTTCAACTGATGCAATTTTTCTGGGAGGATTCCTTGCAGCTCCAGCAGACCTGGAGGAACTAATTGCTCTATTTTTGGCTTGATATAACTTCTCACACTGTTTAATGTGTAGGTCTCACACAGGAGTAAGGTTTGCCATGAAAGGAGGCATAGTACTTGGTATTAGGTGCATGAGAAGTCAGCCCACTTTGCTCCTCCTGAGGTTTTTGGGAACATCTAGCTAACAACAGACATGCTCAGAGGCTTAACAGAGCTGGAAGCATAGTCACTCCCAGCCTGGTATTAAATCATTGTATTTGCATAGTCACTCCCTTACCACTATATTGATATCTTTCTTCCTGTGGCCTATTACAACAATCTGGTAAAACATCAACAGGATGCAGGAGTGAAAACTGAGATGAGGAGGGCAAAGAAGTGAAGGTGGTCAGAGGCTATTCACAGCTGTTGTTGAGGGGAATTTGAGATTCAAAGCACTACATCACAAGATCTAAAGAGGCAGTGGGTACATGAGTAAATAAGGGGTGCTGATGGGATCCAGTAATCCTGAACTGAATTTGTCTCACTCTGGTGGTGAGGTGAAAATGTGGAAGGAGGGTGGGTACTAATTAGCACTTGTTTGGGAAATGAATTCAGTTAGCAATCTTTATCTGTTTAAAGTGGAACTATTACCCCATTGTGCAAAGAGTCCCACTTTTGGGCCAAACCACTTTTCTTTTTAGAAGCCCATGACCTGAAACATAACGGAGATAAAAAAATCTGGGAGTTAAAACATTTTGGAACTAGAGAAGAAATCAGAAAAGCATCAGTAGAGCAGTTCTTCCCAGAAGAGATTTCACATAAGTCACTTTTCAGAGATAAGCATGTGGGAAAGCTGATAGGAGATGTCTGCCCTTAATGTCTGTTATCAGAGAGAAGAATTAAACTCAATTTATGGTCAAATTCAGCTCCAAACACCATGGCACATTGCTACTTTGCTTAAGGAAAGACATGATTCTCATCAATTGAATGTGGCTCTTCTGCTTAGCAATTGAGAAAGACATAAAATAGGAGGCTTTGGGGGGTTTATTTCGCAAGTTAATAATTATGTGTTTGACTTGCTACATATACAAACAGACACTATGGATTATCAGTGGGGACCTCAGACCTTAAGTTCCCTAAATACTGGACTCTACCACGTAAGCCTCGGGATAGATTTTCATACAAAGTGGGTCAGCTGTTCACAGTATGTTGTATATTGTATTCATTTATTAATAGCATTTCCCTCCCCCCCACACACACCCTTCTCTTTTTTCACAGACTCTCCTGGCATCAGTCCTGCAAACACACACACACACCTGCCTTAAGCCTGTGTGCAGTACCAGTGAAGCCAAATGTGAAAAGCTCTGCTTCAGCAATGCACTTCATTGACTTCAATCAGACATAAAGTTAGGTGCATGCTTAAATGCTTTGCTGAATCAAGCCCCAACCCCATGTGACAGTATATAAATCAATTAATTATATTCAATAAGGTTACACTGGGTCCAGGTCAGAGCAGAAATTGATCTATACAGTCTGAGCTAAAGAAATCTGTTAAGCAACATAGGATGCTATTATTTTGTTTCGCTTTGGTCCAGGCTCAAACCTTACATTTTTATCATAGTGACAACAGGAGCTTTTCCCTAAATGTAAGATGTTCTTACAGAAGATTCTGCACATCCCTTTATCTCCATCCCTGACCTCTGATGATCATCAAATGAACAGGGTCTTTTAAGTGGGGGGGTTTCCTGTCAGTTAATGTATAGTATTCTAAGGATTTCCTTTTTCAAGTTGCCATGCTAGTAAAAATCTAGCCAATATTGCCACAGCCACTGTGCTATTTCCAGAGCCAACTTTCTGGACACTTCTATGAATGTATTAATTTACTTGACCCATGTAAAGTATGTGCCCCTGTAGAACAGAATATTTCTCTTCAATTGTTAATCTGACGTCACAGATACATATGAGAGTTTAAAAATTGTAGAGACCAGCAACCATTGGCTCCATGGAGGGATATTAACCTTTTGTTTTTAAAGGGCTTAAGTCAATTTCCAACTATTAGAGCTCAGCACGAGACCTTTGTGGGGGCACATTATTTCACAGCTACTAGCTATGGGGTCCTCTGAAACTGGTACTGGCCACTTCCAGAAACAGAACACTGGACTAGATGGACCTTGGGTTTGATCCAATCTGGCAGTTCCTCTGTTTGCCTTTCCACTGTAGATGAATATTACCCAAACGAGCAATCTTACTGCACTCCTTCAAACATTAATGTATTGCATAAAGCTGCTGACAACAATACAGCTAAAAAGTAGAATTTCTTAATTCTCTAAATGGCATTTTTGTTGCAAAGGTCTAAAGCAAATTTGCTGACTTTATGCTAAACTCCTTTTCTCACACGGCTTAAACTGACCTTTGATATAAACTAGAATGTGCAGGTGTCAAAGTGCATCAGTATCGTTTACGGAAGATGTGTACAACTGGTTTTTTTGGCACTTTCTCCTTCCAATTTATTAAAGGTTGTGTCAAAATAAATTTATGTAAGTTGGGATCAAGTTTTATTAGTGCAGCATCATTTGTTTTTAATGAATAAGGCTACTGCAGGGGAATAGTTGATTAGGTTAGAGGGAAGCAAAAATAACTAAGCAGAGCATGTGAAAGATCAGCTCTTTCATCTGGCCTATATCTCACTCTCTCTCTTTCTCTACCTGTTTACCCGAAGTCCTGAAATATTGAGAACTACGGTCCTAGTTCAGCAGAGCATTTAAGCATGTTCTTATGTCCATCCTTCTTCTAAATAGCACTTAAACACATATTTACATCCTAACGGGACTTAAGCACATGCTTAAAGTTAATTTATATGTGTAAATGCTTTCTAGAGTGGGGTTGTTTGCTGAATCAGCCCTTACAAGATTGATAATTTGTTGGATTGTAGAATGGTTGTGACACCACTCCATAATAGTGTGTTTTAATATCTGTAATACTTCTACACAAATGGTGTAGATCAAGTATTTGCCAATCAAAGGATAAGAAACAGAGGGTCAGATTTTATAACAGTGAAAGTAAGCACAGATCCTTTTGTTGATTTACACCAGATGGGAATATTTTGCCCCATCTCCTCTGATCAGTATCTTTGGGCCAGATTGTCTCTTACAGCATTAAAAGTTGCAGGAGGGAATTTTTTACTTGAAAATCCCCTGGGGATCGCCCCATGGAAATTTGCCCTCATCATCACATCAGGGGGCTGGAGTTTGCCTCCCACAGAGAAGTCACTCCCAAACCTTTGAGATACCCAGGTAGTCAGAGCCATCTGTGTAGAGACACTTTGCCCACATTGTGACTCCTCTCCTACCCCACCCAGCAGCTTTTCAAGTGGCGGCAGAGAGCTACTAGGGACATCCATTGGCTTTAGTGGGGTTGAGGTGGGGAGAGGGCATTAATAAATACAGTCTGGGGCTGTGTCATGGTCCTTGGGTAGGCTGGCCTTTCTGAGACCATTTTCCAGTCTTCTGTGCACCCCTTTCATGCAAGAGGCCCTGCCTCCACTTCCCTGTGAGGTGGGAACCCACAAGTCAATCTCTCTCTGACTGGGTCTCCAATTTACACCCCCGACTGGTAGCAAACTGGGAGATCTAGCAAGACCAATGGCTTGGCACCTGTAAGAGTTTTCCTTCAGGAATCTGTGGATAGTATTATGTAGTGACACCATAACAGCATCTTCAATGCAAAGTATGATTTATATTCAGAAAGATTCACAGCATTCAGAGAAATTGATTTAAAACAACAGAGAGCCCTATACGCATACTGTTACCTATGCTTGACATTCCCCTCAAGCTCCTATATAGACCAGACTTAGCCTTGGTGCCCTCTCTTCTCTTGGGTACCAAGTTACAGCTTGTTTGTTGAAGACCCTGAATCCCAGTTTCTGTATCTCCTTGCATATCCCTCATGCTGACGAACCCTGGATAGCCTTGGGCCACTCACTCAACCTCCTCCCTTTTGTAGGCCAGGGGTCATAGATTCATAGATTCATAGACTCTAGGACTGGAAAGGACCTCGAGAGATCATCGAGTGCAGTCCCCGCCCTCATGGCAGGACCAAATACTGTCTAGACCATCCCTGATAGACATTTATCTAACCTACTCTTAAATATCTCCAGAGATGGAGATTCCACAAACTCC
>NC_133777.1:24602085-24626104 GCF_003597395.2 Chelonoidis abingdonii
TAACTCCTTGAGTATTCTAGGATGCATTTCATCAGGCCCTGGTGACTTGCAGGCATCTAACTTTTCTAAGTGATTTTTAACTTGCTCTTTTTTTATTTTATCTTCTAAACCCGTAATGATTTCTTATCCTCCTTTAATTATAGGCTTACCCTTGGGAAGAATAGGCAATTCCAGCCTGGATGGAGCTAGTTAGGTAGCTTCTTCCCAGCTGATAGCCCAGCCATTGTTATCTTAACTGTTTTGAAGCTGTTGACACCAGGTGTCTTATCTTTGCTATTCTTTAGTTTCCTGTAGGAGTCTCTCTTAAAGACTGCTGTGATTTCACTGTATGCGTTCAGGAAGGATAATATCACATAGATATACTGAAATGCATATGATATTTATAAAAAATAATACATCTATTTCCCAGTTCTCCACAAGCTGTATTCACTTTTCTTATATATTATGCAAGAACAAAGGGTGGACAATATGCATTTTCCCTAAACCTCACTGCATTTCCTTCCAACATGGAGACTCCTCAGCAGGATCAAAGGAAGTCAGCAAAATTGTGCCAGAGAGGCATCCAAGCTCCCTCTTCTGTGCTGAGCAGGAGAGATCCCTGCCAGAAGGACTCTTTCATACAGGGATCTCTGTGGGTATGACCTGACCTTTAACATGAAGCAGTCTTCCTGGGATGAAATTAAGTGGTTAATGTGAGGAAAGTGCACTGTGCACTGAACTTCCAAAGAACCTCTAACATTGCAGGTGCCTTTTCTAGATCCCAAAGATTTGCATGTGTTGTTAAAGAAGGCATTCAATGAGCTATTATTATTTACATTGTGATTGGGCCTAAGAGCTCCAGTCATGGACCAGGACCCTGCACCAGGCACTGTAAAAATCACAGAACAAACAGATGGTCCCTGCCCCCAAAAGCTTACAGCCTAAAATTCTGCACATTGTGCGATCCGTCTATTACTACTGTAGCTCATCTCCAGCAACTGAAATAGTCTTATTAAACCAATGATGGAGGATAAGGAGGTGTCAGAGAGCACTGCTCCTCCAGAACAGCTCTCCTTCTGCTTTAGAGAAGGAGTGGGAACGGCCCACGCTGCCACTCCCCCTTACTTTAGCTCCTGCTTTCTATCATATTTGACAATCCACAGAACCGACCTGGCAGTTTTGACAGGGCACTCAGTACAGAAGGATTAACATATTTACTTCTGCTTTGAAAAACAAAATTTAATATTACAATATGGAATTTCACCAAGTTTTCCACCAAGCTGTACCACTAATGAAATGGAAAATGTATCTGAATTAACTTCCATGATTTAGATGCAGATGTCAGAGTTTGGGAGCCATACCACTTCTACAGCTGAGGACCTCTTTGATTTCTTATTAACTGGGAAATAACTGACAAATTTGTCTATGTTCCATGCCTGTCTTCCCCTCCCCTCTCCCCCACATCCTTTTTGATAAAAAGGTACATATTTGTTTCTCAGCACCCATTTGGATTTATTCCTGTATGTCGGGTTTCTGTGGGTTGCATCGGAGAAAGTCAGAATAAATGTCCCTTTGCAGCTGTTGTAATATACAATAGAGCAGTGGTTTTCAAACTGTGGGTCACGACCCAGTACTGGGTTGTGGAATGTAATGCAGGGCCGCTCAGAGAATTCAGGGGGCCTGAGGCAAAGCAATTTCGGGGGCCCCTTCCATAAAAAAAAGTTGCAAAACTACAGAATATTATATTCTCGTGGGGGCCCCTGCGGGGCCTGGGGCAAATTTTCCCATTTGCCCCCCTCCCTCCTCTGGGCAGCCCTGATGTAATGCACTGGGTTGAGGTGGTTCTGGTCAGCACCGCCAATCAGGCCGTTAAAAGTCCTGTCAGTGGTGCTGCCCGGCTAAGGCAGACTAGTCCTTACTTGTTCTGACACTGCGCTGCGCCCCGGAAGTGACCAGCAGCAGATCCAGCTCCTAGGTGTGGGGGCCACAAAGCTCCATGTGCTGCCCCTGCCCCGAGCACCAGCTGTACAGTCCCATTGGCTGGTGGGATCTGGGGGCCAGTTTCTGTTGGCGAGAGCCACGCAGAGCTCCTTGCATACCTTTGCCTAGGAGCTGGACATGCTGCTGACTGCTTCTGGGGCGCAGCACGGTCCGCAATGCAAAGACAGGCAGGAAGCCTGCCCTAGCACCCCTGCTGCACCACTTACCGAGAGCCATCTGAGGTAAGCCCATGCCCCAACACCCTGCCCCAGTCCTGATCTCCCCCCCCAAGCCCAGAGCCCCTTCCTGCACCCCAGAGCCTGCAGCCCCAGCCCAGAGCTCTGACCACCTCCCACACCCTGAACCCCTCATTCCCAGCTCCAACCCACAGCCCTCATCCCTGTACTCCAGCCCTGATCCCCTCCCACACCCCCAAACTCCTCATCCCCAGCTGTATTGGGTCACGGGCATCAAAAATTTTCTTCAACTGGGTCACTAGGAAAAAAAGTTTGAAAACCACTGCAATAGAAAATATATATGTCAGTAATTTTCTCCAATAAGATGACACTTATCAGAATAGTCAATGAATTAGAACCTGTGGGAATACTGTATTTTGAAGTTAGTTGACAGAATGATAAGCACATCTGGATATCACTAGGAACAAAGCAGATACTGGAAACTGCTGCATCTAACATGTCATATGGTTAAAATATTTCTTAGACCTGAGCGCAACAGAACAAAATTCCTTCCCAAAAAGTGTGTAAAAGAAACTAGATGAATGCACATTTCTAACCAATCTGGTCCAAATCCACCCCGATGTCACACTCCAACACATCAGCAGTAAATCTGACTCTGTTATTTTGATCCTGGATACTATGGAAAAGAACTAACTTTGTAAATGGAATGTCAATTAAAAAGGGGTATTTAAAAACACCAGTGAGACTAATATTTAAAACCAATTTTTTGTTACCTCGGTCCATTCTTAGAAGCCCTCCGGTCTGGTTTTGATGCTTCTTGAAAATAACAGTCCTGTGCCACAAAACAACAACAAACAAAAACAACGGAAAATCAATTATTGTAGCTTTGTGGGCATTTACATCCCTGGGGGAAAGTTACTCCGTGCTGCACAAGAAATGATTACTCGCAATATTTGTTGTAAAATATTCCCCCCCTTATGAGAGGCAGCAGCATCTAAAGGACAAGGCATCATCTGGAACTATGGGGATCTGGGATCTATTTCCAGCTCAGCCACTGACCTTTAGCAAATCACTTCACATTTCTTTGCCTATGTTTCCCCTCCTTTCTTTTGTCTCTGTAAGCTCTCTGGGGCAGTGATTGTCTCTTACTATTCATTTTTACTGTGCCTACTAGTACAATGGGGAGCTGATCTCAGCTGGAGCCTGTAGACACTATAGTAACACAAATAATAATGATTATATGAATGGGTTGGTCATTAATCTTTAGTTTGTTCAGTTGTGTGAGCCTTATCAGAATGAACCCATGGCACTTCCACCTTTGAAAAACTCCACAGCAGCCCCATGGCTTTCAGAGTGTTAATGCACAGTTCAGTATTATGCCTGTAAGAGACATGTCAGAGCAGACACTGCTTATCATTACCTGACATGCAATACCTAAGGAGGTAGCTGTCCCAAGAGGTGCTATTATATTAACTAGAAAGCTAGCAGTTATTTTGCTGATGCAGCCAAGCAGATTGAGGAATACTATATACTGGCAGTTCTTTCTTTTTTTTCTTTCTTGCACAATAATTGGGAGGAACAATATCCTTTTGGAAATCAGACACAGCCTTTATCTCTCAAGGGAGGACCTGCAAGAAAAGCCAGTAGGTTTCACATCACTGTTCAATAGATAGCCGTGCCATCTTGATCTTAGCTAGTTGTCATGGGGTTTAATGAGACGCTCTAAAGGAGGAAGATTTTTCTCATGAAATTCCTGGCCACCCCTAATAGCAGGAGCATGTTTTTGTTTCCAGACTGAAAACACATCATTGTACTGCCAAGAAATCTGAACTTAAAAGAGGCAACTCTGCCATAAGCGCCCACCTTACCAAACCCCCTGAGATATGATCTTTACTTAAATCCCACCTTTGCCAGGCAACCAATCATTGCAGGTCCTTTGGGTGTCCACTTAAGACAGGCTTAAATTCAAATGAACTCTGAGTCCTTACAGAGAAGGATGCAGGGGTCAGTTTTCCTACAGTAGCTTTGCTTATGCTGGCACCCACTAACATAAAACAAGGATTTGGACAACTAAATATTTTTTAAAAGTAAGTAACCGTGAATAGTGCCTACCTATGTATGCATTTTTCTCATAAGAAAAAGAAATTGAACTGAAGACTAGCAGCTGGAATGTGTGTGTGTGTGCATGAGTTCTCAACACATACACTTCCCTGCCCTCCCACCCCCAGAGAATATATGTTGAGATTTTCAAAGTCATCTAAAATAGTGGCTTTCAACCTTTCCAGACTTCTGTACCCCTGTCAGGAGTTGGATTTGTCTTGTGTACCCCTAGTTTCACCTCACTTCAAAACTACTTGCTTACAAAATCAGACAAAAATACAAATGTGTCCCAGCACACTGTTACTGAAAAATTGCTTACTTTCTCATTTTTACCATATAATTATAAAATAAATTTATTGGAATATAAATAGTGTACTTACATTTCAGGGCATAGTATATAGAGCAGAACAAACAAGTCATTGTCTGTATGAAATTTTAGTTTGTACTGACTTCGCTAGTGCTTTTTATGTAGCTTGTTGTAAAACTAGCTAGATGAGTTGATGTACTCCCTGGAAGACCTCTACATATCCCTGGGTTGAGAACCAGTGACCTAATTCCCATTAGTTTTGGGAAGTCTTGGATGCTTTTGCTCTTCTTCCTTTCATTGTTATGGAGATAAAGACTGAAGAAAGATACAAGCTAAACTTTTACATCAACTAGGTCACAAGAGACAAAATGAAAAAAGGTTTGGCAGCAGAAATTGGCTACAATGCTGACTCCACAACCTAATTACCTAAATAAACTGATTCCTCTAGAGAGTGTAATATACAGTAGCTTCTTTCCCACCACATACACTCCAACTTCCACATTCTTACAGCTTTTTGGCACATAAGGTGTCAACTTAGACTGCTGAGGCAATTCCATCCCTGGTGTAACTCTGTTAGCTTCAGTGGAATCACACAATGAAGAATCTGCCTTCCTTAAGTCTTTTCCATCTAGGGTGACTAGATCACAACAGTAAAATATCGGGACATATCAGGGTGCTGTCAGCCTCACCCACAGTCCACACTCACTTCTCCCAGGCTCCACCCCCACTCTGTCCCAGGTTCTGCCCTCTTTCCGCTTGGCCCCCCTGCCACCAAGCCCTTCTTCATCCCCCGGCCTGCCACTGGCTTCCTGTGTCCCTCCTCAGTCCCCCACCCATCACTTGCCTCCTTTCCCCCAACCTCGCCGCTGCTCACCTCCTCACACCCCTCCCATAACTGACCTGTCACTCGCCTTTTCACCCCCCCCACCCGTCTCTATGGTGCTGACTTCCCCTCTGCCCAATGGGTGCTCACCCGCCCCTCTGCCTCTTCCCACCCCCATACCACGCTCACCCCGTCCCCATTCCAACCCTTTCCCCCAAGTCCTTGCCCCTGCCCTGCCTCTTCTCCGCCTCCTCCCCTGAGTGTGCCGCATTCCTGCTTGTCCTCCTCCATCCAGAAAAGTCCTATGCACCTCCAAACAGCAGGATGCTGTGTGAGGAGAAGGAGGCAAGGAGCAGACAGCTTGGCTGTCAGTGGGTGCAGAGCACCTGCTAATTTTTCCCTGTGGATGCTCCAGCCTCGGATCACCCACGGTGTCGGCGTCTCCCTCCTGCTCGTTTCCTTACCTGAATATCGGGACGAAAGAGGTACATCATACATCAATCGGGATGTGGGACAAAGGGTTAAATATCAGGACAGTCCCAATTTTATTGGGACATCTGGTCACCCTATTTCTACCCTCTCTTGGATGTATAACTTTCCCCATCTTACATATTACGTCTAAAATTTACTGGTTCTCTCTAGGGAGTTTATGGCTTAACTTATCAAAACTAAGGAGGTTAAATACAGGTAGACATATCCACTTTGGAGGCTAGTCATGTTATTTGAAAAGAGAATTTTGAGTTGGGCTTATTAAAGACAAATGGACAGATCCTCAGCAGGTATAAAATGGAACAGCTCCATCAACTTCAGTTGAATTATCACAATTTAAACCAATTGAGAATCCAATCCATAAAGTTTAATGAGTTTGTGGAAACTATAAATTAAGTCTTTTGAATTATCTAGCCAAATAAGTGCACTTATTTTCTATATTCTGGTATTTATTTCCCATAGTTTGGTCCATTTAAGGTACTAAATTTTGCCACAGTTTACAGTTTCTCTAAACTTGCTACCAGTAGAGCATAATAAGGGTGAATTATTAAATTGCATAATCTGAAAGTGTATTTAAAGTATAGCTCCCCACCCTCTTTCCCACCAGCTTGCATTTTACTGATCTTTCTTTGATGAACCATAATTTGATCACTTTAAAGAACTCTAAGTAATAGCTGTACTTTTTTTACCTTATTCTTTATCTTTTATTATAGTTATGATGTGTCAGAATTCAGCATGGTTATTAAAGCAATGATATTCACTAATTTATCTGTTAAAATGTTACCTGTTACACACTTTTCCGTAATCAGGATGCTACATATTGAACAATGGTGGCTGTCTTTCCAATGTGCTCTTGAACATATTTTCTACTTGTTTATCCCTTTTTGATATTGTGATCTTTGCTTTAAAATACAAAAGCCTATACACACACCAATAACTGTACCCATTCTAGATGTCATACGTTTGAAAGAATAACTGCAGGGCTCAGAACAGCATTGGCAGGAAGATGGATGGCAGGTCCTACCATAATAGAGCTTTTCAACCTTTAGTTTCCACAGTTCTGTACCGGATATTGTGCCCTAGATGACAGAGCACTGGAGAGGGAGTCAGGAGACTTGGGTTCTCTTTCTGGCTCTGCCTCTGACCTGCTGGGTAACCTTAGCCAAGTCATTTCACTTCTGTTTCCCCTCTCATACTTTGCCTGATTAGACTGGAAGGTCTTCCAGCGTGGGACTTTCTCTTAGAGAGAGAGAGCGTGTGTGTGTGCATGTGTGTGTACACACAGCACCTAGCACTAGAGAGCGGACCATCGCTGGGGCCTCTGGGTGCTACTGTGATATGAACTAATAAGCGGTACACAGAAAAGTGCTTTCCATACAGTAACAGTTTTAAAAATGCCCCTTGTTATTTCTCCTCTATTTCATTTCATTAATTTCATTCTATCCTAAAGTTTGTTTATTTCAGGTCAGATCATGTCTGGCCCTAATGCATGTGCACATGGTGAGGGGAATGACAGGAAAGAGAACTGCTATTTGCATTGTTGGAAGCCACTCAGATGCCCATGGTGATGGGCGTGGTATGAGAACCTGAATAAAACAGAAAAATTGTACAAGAAGCATTACCCTGGTCCTGGTCACCCCTGCATAAAGGGCAGAGGAATCTCTGTTCTAACAGAGAGTTCCCCTTGGGATATGTATGTGTTACATACACAACCCCATACTGCCCTCTTCACAGTCCCCAGCATTTTGATGGCATGCTAGCGATGGGACTGAAGGTAGGAGCACACTGGGGGCAGGAGTAGCTGGATCTGATCTTGACCCAGCTGTGAAATGAAGACAGACATAAGGAGGGAATTTAAGCAGCAAGCTGCAACTTTTATTAAAAACTTAAACACAGGGGAGTTTCTCTATCCGCCCATTACCCATACGCTCCTATGCCAAACATTTCAGTGACTCCAGTGCAGGGATAAGAAAGCTCCCACAAGTAGGGTCTTATTATCCTACCCCTCTCTCCAGGATTTGGCTCACTCTGAGTCCTACCCTCCCCACCTCCCCCAATGAGGGAGACAGAAGATCTAGAAGGGTGGGAGACCTCAGCCTGTTAGGGCCACAAAGTCTGACCCTATCCCATGAACCCAAGGCCCCTCTCCAAAATCCCAGGTGTTTTACTTCTGCGAATCATTCATCTATCCTTTTAACTGCACTGGAAACCAGCTGCAAGTTGTGATGAACTCAGACAAGTACCTTGGTTAGATACTAAGCACATTTCTACTTAACCTGCTGTAGCTTTGAAGATGCTGTGAGGATGGCAAAAAACTCCCTGGTCCTCTGGCAACTGGACCTGTGGGAGAAAAATTCCTTCATGACACCCAAATGTGCAATCAGCTAGACCAGCACACCTTTCAGGCTAGGTTCTTAATTCAGAGTGGGGAGTGCTGGGCTGCTGGAATGGAGTCCAAAGAGGTTCCACATGGCCCCTGCTTCAGGTTAAATCCTGGAAGCTGGGGAATACTGGTCAACTATCACCCCTCTCCCCCAGCTGGCCAATGGGTGCCAGAGACTCTCAGGTGGGGAGGATCTACCTGGTGTCCCTCAGCTAATGTCTCTCTCCTTCACTGTTGGGGCTATCTCCTTTCACCACTGCACCATCAAGTTCCCTCACCTGTTGAGGCAGGTGTGTGGCATTTCTCTGCATTCTGGCAATTCTGAGACGGAGATCACCCCACTGGAAGGCAAACAGACTTGCAATAACTTATGCCATGGACTGGAGAAGCACAAAGGTCATCTTTTGAAAGATACAGCACAGGATCTCTCTCTCTATGTATGTATAAAATAAATACAAATCACAGCCCAGGAACAACAAACAAGACAAGACTCAGTTCCTCCTTTTTTAAAACTTTCACATAATCTTATCCTGCCAAGGTGCTTTTATTCAACGTAAAGAGACAGCAATAAATGATGCATCTCTGCACAGACAAGGAATGGGGACTAGGGCACATGACTTATGAGGAAGACTTATGACTTATGCACCCTGGCAATTCAAGTATAATATTACCACTCAGGCAGCAAGACAAATCCATATTGCTGAATAGGTGACCCAAGGTCAAAGACTCCATGAATCACAATCTCTTTTCTTCTTCTCCTCTTTTCCATTTACTTGTCACTTCTTTCTATTCCTCTCACTTTATTGGTAGCATGCATCATTTGATCTTCCTTCTGCTGTAGACAATAACCATTGATTTTATTATATTATTCTGTGTTTTCCATCAGTCTAGACTCTGCTTTGAATGCTACTGATCTGGATTTTGAAAGTGGACAACAGAACAAGGTAGACTAAGAGAATCATAGAATCATAAAATATTAGGGTTGGAAGAGACCTCGGGAGGTCATCTAGTCCAATCCCCTGCTCAAAGCAGGACCAATACCAACTAAATCACCAAGCCAAGGCTTTGTCAAGCCAGGCCTTAAAAACTTCTAAGGAACAAGATTCCACCACCTCCCTAGGTAACCCATTCCAGTGCTTCACCGCCCTCCTAGAGAAATAGTGTATCCTAATATCCAACCTAGACCTTTCCCACTGCAACTTGGGACCATTGCTTCTTGTCCTGTCATCTGCCACCAGTGAGAACAGCCTAGCTCCATCCTTTTTGAAACCCCCCTTCAGGTAGTTGAAGGCTGCTATCAAATCCCCCCTCACTCTTCTCTTCTGCAGACTAAATAACCCCCTTTCCCTGAGCCTCTCCTCATAAGTCATCTGCCCCAGCCCCCTAATAATTTTCATTGCCCTTCGCTGGACTCTTTCCAATTTGTCCACATCCCTTCTGTAGTGGGGGGACCAAAACTGGACTCAATACTCCAGGTGTGGCCTCACCAGTGCTGAATAGAGGGGAATAATCACTTCCCTTGACCTACTGGCAATGCTCCTACTAATACAGCCCAATATGCCATTGGCCTTCTTGGCAACAAGGGCACACCATATCCAGCTTCTCATCCTCTGTAATCCCCAGGTCCTTTTCTGCAGAACTGCTGCTTAGCCAGTCGGCCCCCAGCCTGTAGCCGTGCATGGGATTCTTCCATCCTAAGTGCAGGACTCTGCACTTGTCCTTGTTGAACCTCATCAGATTTCTTTTGGCCCAATCCTCCAATTTGTCTACGTCACTCTCGACTATATCCCACCCCCCAGCCTAGCGTCACCTACGAACTTGCTGAGAGTGCAATTCATTCCATCATCCAGATCATTAATAAAGATGTTGAACAAAACCAGCCCCAGGGCCGACGGTTGGGGCACTCCATTCGATACTGGCTGCCAACTAGACACTGAGCCATTGATCACTACCCATTGAGCCCGACAATCTAGCCAGCTTTCTATCCACCGTATAGTCCATTTATCCAATCCATACTTTAACTCGCTGGCAAGGATACTGTGGGAGACTGTATCAAAAGCTTTGCTAAATACAAGATATATCACATCCACCACTTTCCCCATATCCACAGAGACAGTTATCACATCATAGAAGGCAATTATGTTGGTTAGGCATGACTTGCCCTTGGTGAATCCATGTTGACTGTTCCGGATCACCTACTCCTCCTCCAAGTGCTTCAAAATGGATTCCTTGAGGACCTACTCCATGAGAGTTTAATTTTAAAACTAAAACCAAAAATACCCCACAGATCGAAAGCCCAGAGGATATACAGTGTAGGTTGTGACATTGCACCCCACAATGCTTTATGGAAATATGCTTATGAATGTAAATATGACATGACTGGAATATGTTTTATGCTACATATGCCATATAACATATCTCTGCAAAGGTTATGATCTACTGAATACATTCCTCCTATTTGTATGCATGCATTATTTTTGTATTCGAAGTTATGAATATTGGCTATGTACTTGTTTAATTTTAAATAGCCTCAGCGAAGCAGTTGGTCAGCATCCTGAGAAAAGACTATTCTCAGTAAGTGGCCAATCAAGAATCACCTATGCTAAGTTCATTAACTTGGAGATGCCAAGTTACATCTGAGTTTTCCCAGGAATGTGGCTTGGTTGGTAAGGAACTCAGGCATGCATGGACATATGACTTGTCCATGTGAATCCAAAAGCTGGCTCAACACAGGGGGAGTAAGGGGTGTCCACCCACATGAGAAAGTCTATTTAAACCCCTGGGAGACCCCTCCATTTTGTCTTCAGCTGGCTTAAAAGATAGCCCCTCCACCCCAAAGGATACCTGTAAGAAACTGGGACAAAGGACAGTAACTACAGGGGGGTTTGAGTGATTGCTGGATGCAGACTAGAAAGAGACTAGTCTACAAAATGAAGCTTACTGGAACACCTCTGAGGGTGAGGTTCTATCTGTACTCGATTTTCTTACTGTATTAGGCATAGACTTGCATGTTTTATTTTATTTTGCTTGGTAATTCACTTTGTTCTGTCTGTTACTACTTGGAACCACTTAAATCCTACTTTTTGTATTTAATAAAATCACTTTTTACTTATTAATTAACCCAGAGTATGTTTTAATACCTGGGGGAGAGGGGCAAACAGCTGTGCATATCTATCAGTGTAACAGAGGGCGAACAATTTATGAGTTTACCCTGTATAAGCTTTATACAGGGTAAACTGGGTTTATTTGGGATTTGGACCTGAGTGTTAAAGACAGGAACACTTCTTAAGCGGCTTTCAGTTAAGTTTACAGTTTGTGGGACGTGATTCAGACCTGGGTCTGTGTTTGTGGACGGCAAGCTTGTCTGGCACAACCAGGCAGGGTGCTGGAGTCCAAAGCTGGCAGGGAAAGCAGGGGCAGAAGTTGTCTTGGCACATCAGTTGGCAGCCCCAAGGGGGTTTCTGTGACCCAACCTGTCACAAGGTATAGATGCAATCAAAGACTATCCCATTTAAAAGTATAGACAGAGACTAGCAAATGGCCTTTATTTAAAGAATCAATAAAAATAGCATAGATGGGCAAAAATCAGTGGCAACTCGATTCTACCTGGCAGCATTATGAAGTCAAAGCTCAATCATTTTGCAAATGGCATCAAATCTGCATGATCTAAAGACAATTTCCTATGCGAAGCTGAGTTTATCTGCTATGATACATGACAATACAAGGACCTATGTGCATTGTAGCAAGGTATTTTTATTGGTCTTTTTTAAAGAATTAATCATGTAATACATTTTTATGTGTCATTTTTAAATATTGACACTGACTTTGTTTGTTTTTATGGCTTCATGGGAGAAGCATTTAGATTACTAACTGTTTGAATTGTTACCTTCCTGATGCTGCAGTATGGTAATGCATTTTGCAGCAGATAAGCCTCCCTGAAGCTAGGTATTACATGTCATATTCCTCATTTTGTTAAATCATTTCGTCACAGCAAAGAAACTGTGCTTCTTGCTCAGAGTTATGGTGGGAGAAGGTTAAAGAGGTAAGTTTCAGCTGCCCAAACTTGATGGTCTGTTTTTTATGGTGCAATTTTTCTAAAAGGCTGGATTTACAGGCTCCATTGATGCTGGTGCTATTAGAATACATTTCTGGTACAACAGTTTTAATGTCTTTTTAGATTCTCTCCAATTTGTGCTGTTGTCTTTTCTTCTTAGTATTCACGGAAATTCCCCAGCAAACCACTATAACATCTCCCACACTGCAAGCCCAACTATTCTTTGTTTGTACATTAAAATACCAGTCTTTTTTTTAAAAAAAATCAACATATTAAGCAATAGAATTTTTAGTGCACTTGGCGTTTTGGTAGTTGGAATAGTATAATCATACTGTTTGTTTCTTTAACTGCTTTCTAGGACAGGTACCCACACTGAGAACATGCCAACACTGCCTCAGATCAGCCCAAAGGGTGTGAATCAGGTACCCACACTGAGAACATGCCAACACTGCCCTCAGATCAGCCCAGAGGGTGTGAATAGCAGTATGCTCCAAAGAGCTGCGCTGTAGCTCTCCCATGTGGATGCTGCAGGCACTAACTAAAAAGTTCTAGTTCACAATGATATAATCCTCTTTGCAGATTACGTTAATGCAAATTAGGAACCTTTTAGTTCATGCCTGCAGCATCCACACGGGGAAGTTACAGTGCAGCACTTTGGTGGGCACTCCTATTCACACCCCATAGCCCGAACTGTGAGGCAGTGTAGATAAGCCCAAAGCTTCTTTAATGAAATATTCCTGCTTGGCTGATATTCAGACCTTATTTCCATAAAGTACTGAACATGGATATCTGCGCTGAAGTTCCCATCTGTCCACATATCTTAGAATAGTACTGGGACTGCATTGCTCATCCTAATCACAACTGACATTTATTTCACCTAGCCACTGAAAATGGAACTGTTAGTCATTTATGTCATGTGCATCTATTTATTATCTTAAGTCCTGGATTGTTCAATTATCAAAAAATAAAGGGGAAGAAAGATAAAGACCCCAAAGGCAACATTCACATAGACTTCACTGAAGTCTATGTGATTTCACCCCTTATGTCAGAGGGGACCGCAGCCTCGTCCCTGGACCCTCCCCTGCTGTTCCTCCTCTCCTGCAGCCTCAGCTCACTGCGCCACTAGCGCAATGCTCTGGGTGGCGGGGTGGCGAGCTCCTGGGGCAGTGCAGCTGCAGAGTCCGGCTTTGTGCAGTGTGGTGTGTGGCTGGCTTCAGCCGGGCAGCGCGGCTGCAGTGCCACCAGGCGCTGGTGCTCCAAGCAGCGCGGTAAGGGGGCAGGGAATGAGGGGGTTGGATAGAGCACAGGGGAGATCGGAGTGGTGGTCAGGGGGTGTGGATAGGGGTTGGGGTGGCCAGAGGGCAGGGAACGGGGGCTGGATGGGAGCAGAGGTACCAGGGAGGCAGTCAGGAAGGAGGCCTGGGTCAGTGGGGGCAGTCAGGGGCAGGGGTTCCAGTGGCGGTCAGGGAGAAGGGGTTGTTGGGTGGGGCAGGGATCCCAGGGGGGCAGTCAGGATGAGAGGAGGGGTTGGATGGAGCAGTGGGGGTTCCAGGGGCGGTCAGGGGACAGGGAGAAGTGGTGGCTGGATGAGGGCAGGGGTCCCAGGTGGGGGCAATCAGGAAGAACAGGAGGGGTTGGATGGGGCGGTGCAGAGCAGTCAGGGGCAGAGGTTCAGGGTCAGGGGACGGAGGGTGGATGGGGCAGGGAGCCCAGGGGGACCATCAGGGAACATGGGGGTTTGGATGGGCCAGGAGTCTGGGGGGGGGTTGATAGGGAGTGGGGACCAGCCCAACCCTTCCTCCCCTAACCGGCCCTCCATACAATTTCCAAAACCCAACGCAGCCCTCAGGACAAAAAGTTTGCCCGCCCCTACCTTACGTGCTGAAGCAAAGTTAACGATGCAGAGGGTAGAATCCTACCTTCAAATCCACATGTGTATTTCCGAACACTGACGTACAGGCCATACTGCCCCATGGCCTCAGTTTGCATTTTGGAGCTTCAGTTCATGTCACCGAGAGGTCTACACATATCCAGGAGCATATGAATTAAACACAGCATGTGACCTAAATGAGATCTCTTCTGGACAAAACAATATAGGCCCTACCACAAGCAATTATGTAAGTGAGTAACTTTATACATGACAGTGGAGTCCGGTTGAATGAGGTCGTGCGTAGGACACAATGGAATAATTCATGCATAACAGGATGCAGGACTAGTATCTTACTGAGGATCTCTGCAATTGCCTCATTCACCAAAATGAACTTCACTCTCCAGCTAAGGATGCAAAACACGTCTGGTGTTGAAACTTCCAATATTTGCATGCATAATACATCACTTATTCCAAGAATGCCCTCTAAAGCTGGCTTAATCGATGCAGATTTAAGGATGTATATGCGTCTGATGAAGTGGGTATTCACCCACGAAAGCTCATGCTCCAATACATCTGTTAGTCTTAAAGGTGCCACAGGACTCTCTGTTGCTTTTTACAGATCCAGACTAACACGGCTATCCCCTCAAACTAGATTTAAGGATTGTGAAGTATTTCTGATGCTAGATGGGATAACTCTTTTCTCCGCACCTTCCTCAGACAGATAGCTGTGTGTTTGGCCCCTATATCTGCTAATGTTATGGTCCCAGACTATCTCTTGGATAAAGATTCACAAATGAAATCAGTAAACACTATGCCTCTGTAGAAAATAACCTCCCTCTTCTGCCTTTAGTCTCTTAGTAATAAAGGTTGTTTTTCTAGATTTCTATTATAGATTATCCAGTTCTTTCTTATCTAACAACAAAATCCCCGACAAAAATAACCGATGTGTCCTTTTACTGTCAAAACAAACCATTTGTATAACATAAAACTCACACAAAATGCATTACATAGAAACGTCCTTCTCCCAGTTTGTTGACAAGGGCTCCTTCTCCCCACTTTCCAAGTGCATGTCTAAGCACTGCATTTGTCAGACCTCAGCAAGAGAGACCAGGCTTTCACATTAGTTGTTCAATATAACAGTGTAATTGTTTCCTCCTTTATCTCATGCACAGCTGCACATGGAAGGGCTCTTTGGCACTACAGACAATTAGAATAGACAGCTGATGGGGCCCAATCTGTGCTGTTACAACCATGTGCCACCTCACAATTTCATTTATAGAGGATAATCTGCATTTCAAACGATGGTAGTTCTGAGATACTCACTGCCATGTGGAAAGCACTTTGAGATCTACATGTAAAAACAATATTTAGGGGCTAACTACTATTATGTCACTATAAGTAAATAGCATGATGTACATAGCCATGGTCTATTCTAACTTTTTTTTATTTTCAGATGAAAAGGCAGGCAACCACATCCCCAGTCTAAATGACAGACACGTTACTCCATTTACAGCTCACTTCCTACCTTGGTCCATGCCAGCCTGAGCTTGTTAGCCCACAGTTCATGCTTCAAAGTCCATCTTTCCCGTCTGGCCTGTTGAGAACTGGGGGCAGGGCTGCCCGGAGGAGGCAAGTGGGGCAATTTTCCCCAGGCCCTGGGCCCCACAGGGGTCCCCATGAGAGTTTTTTGGGGCCCCTGGAGCGGGGTCCTTCACTTGCTCCGGGGGCCCTGGAAAACACTCGTGGGAGCCGGGCCCCCGGAGCATCTTCCACTCCAGGTCTTCAGTGGTGGGAGGTCCTTCCACTCTGGGACCCACCGCCGAAGTGTCCCGAAGACCTGCGGCAGGGGGTTCTTCTGCCCTGGGACCCACCGCCAAAGACCCCAGGCCCCCTAAATTCTCTGGGGGGCCCTGATTGGGGGATGGGTGAGGCTGAGCATTATTTGGAAGGGATTCTGGTGGGATGCATTGATAGTGTTTATTAAATCTTTGCAATATTTATGTTGCAGTCAAATTAGTGTAATCTGCAGGTATTTGCTGGACTCTTTTACTTTCTCTGATTTCCATTTATTGTGATTATTTATTTGTATTGTGGTTGCCGCTCAAAGCCTCAGCCATGGTACACCTCATGTTTACAAATAAAGATGGTTATTGCCCTCAAAGAGCTTGCAATCCATGACTGAATCAAGGCTGTATTGGACTCCCAAGTATGGCTACATAAGAGAATAAAGTCACCATCACATAACAATATGAGGACGTCTTATTTCTATGCAGTGTAATAATTCATATCCAAGCTAGGGCCAGCAGGCATAACTCCTTTCCTAGTCGGGCATCAGTTTGGTTTTTTATAATAAGCAAAGGCTTCCTGAGTTGAGATAACATGATGGGGGGAAATGACAGTCATGAACAGTTTATTATCTACACCAGTTCCGGCACCAGCCTTTGTAAATACCCTGCAAAATACCCTGCAATCATTTGGGAGAGTTTGGGATCCATTTCCACCCCAAAGGTGGGGCCCTATCATGCTCCAGAAGTAAGTCAATTGGACATGTGGTTCATTCAGGAAATCATACTGTTAAGCATGTTAAAAGAAATGGCTGAGGTTAATACTGACTGACCATTTTGTTACATAAGAACGGCCATACTGCGTTAGACCAATGGTCCATCTAGCCCAGTATCCTGTCCTCCGACGTTGGCCAGTGACGGACACTACAGAGGAAATTAAAAGAACAGGGTAATCATCAAGTGATCTATCCCCTGTAGTCCAGTCTCAGCTTCTGGCACTCAGAGCTTTACAGACACCCAGAGCAAGGGGTTGTGTTCCTGACCATCTTGAATAGTAACCATTGATGGAGCTATCCTCCATGAACTTATCGAATTCTTTCTTAACCCAATTAAACATTTGGCCTTCACAACATAACCTAAACAAGGAAGTACTACTTCACACAAGGCACAGTCAACTGGTTTAGTTTTAAACCTGCTGCCTACTAATTTCATTGGGTGATCCCTGCTTCATGTGTTAAGTGAAGGGGTAAATAACACTTCCTTATTCACTTTCTCAACTCTCAACTTTTATAGACATCTATCATATCCTCCCCCAGTAGTTTCTTTTCTAAGATGAACAGTCCCAGTCTTTTTAATCTCTTCCCATCTGGAAGCTGTTCCTTACCCCTAATAATTTTCATTTCCCTTTTCTGTACCGTTTCCAATTCTAATATATCTTTTTTGAGATGGGGCAACCAGAACTGAATGTAATATTCAAGGTTTGGGTGTATCCTGGCTTTATAGAGTGGCATTATGATATCTTCTGTTTTATGATCTATACTTTTCCTAATGGTTCCCAATATTCTGTTAGCTTTATTTGGCTGCTGCTGCTCAATGAGCAGATGTTTTCAGAGGACTGTCCACAATGATACCAAGATCTCTATCTTGAGTGGTAACAGCTAATTTAGACCCCATTATTTTGTATGTATAGTTGGGATTATGTTTTCCAATGTGAATTACACTTTGCATTTATCAACTTTGAATTTCATTTGCCATTTTCTTGCCCAGTCACCCAGTTTTGTGAGATCCTTTTGTAATTCATCACAATATAGTTTGAACTTAGCTATCTTGAGTAATTTTGTATCATCTGCCAATTTTGCCTCTTCACTGTTCATTTTTCATTTCTAAGGACTTACTGAGACAGCACATTCCCTTTCTATCTAGAGTGGATCCCCTTGGCCTGAGACTCAGTTCCATGCCACAGGATTACTGATGCTCGAACCTGAACATAAACAAAAACCCTCAGTCTGGAAACCCACAAGAATGAGGATTTGGGGGTTTTCAGTCCCTCCTGGTTTGAGATGGTATGGAAATACTGTGTGAATATTAATGCTGTACTTCTGCTTCCATTTTGGGCTGCCACCAGCTGGCACAAAGATATATTGTATCTACAAATCTCTTTTCTGATCCAAATTTTTGCCAAGTTCCAGAGTATTTGACTCTCAGGTTTTGGTTTGTTCTATCTTACAGGTCAGGACCAGTCATAAAATTCAGATCCCAGTCTGACTTCAGCTCTTACAATGCAGATAGGAGATCTGAGCCAGAGGTTTATTTCACATCCATTCCTGCTTTTGTACTTTGCATTTCCTGAGTTGCTTTGTTTTTGTGAAGCTGAGAGAAAAGGAAGGTGAGAGAGGGGAAAGAAGGGCATTAAGAGAAGCTTTCTTTTAAAAGATTATGAAATGAGGGGCAGTTTATCTTCAAGACCATATCAGACAGAGTTGACTATGACCAATAGTTGTTGGGGGATTTGTAGCCTCTTTACAATGCAACTTTTGGAGTGAGTTAAAGTCAAGAACAAAAGTATGTTATGAAGGCTTGATCCGGCAACATGTTCCACACCCTTGCAAAGTGCTAAGGGCACCCAACTTCCACCGACATAGACGCATTTTGAGAATGTTCATCCCCTCACAGGACCAAGTCTTTAAAAACTGTCTATTATGATGCCATGACTGACCATAAACATTTGATTGTAACACATCACCCGACTGACCAAGGACCTGATGTAAAGCCCATTGAAATGAATGGAAACCCAAGATCACTGCAATCAATGGTTTTCCACTGACTTTAATGGCCTTGGAATCAGGTCTGCCCTCTTCTGTATTCCATTCTGATAAGTGCAGCCAAGGAGCAAAACTACAGCTGATCGTTAGAGCCAAAGTCTAGGCAACCACGGGAAGAATTACTTTAATTTTCTTTGGAGCTTCCACTTGTAACATGTAATTTACAGGTACTTAAACATAACTGGCCAGTAGTCACATCACACTGTGCTATTTTTGTGTCACTTTCTGTTAAATCATTTCAGCTTAAATTGCAATGCAACATAATATGCTATAGCGCATCATAAATTTTAAATGCTCTGGAGATGTGTGGTATATCTGAGCAGCAAATATTTAATCAAAACTCTGCAGACCAAACAGCAGCGCTTCTTAGCATTGGTAAACTAGTGCTGTGGTTTACCCGCTATTCACATTGACCTGATTATCTGAAGAGTTAGTCATGAATGAAGAATATATTGAACACAAAATGTGTATGTCAAATATGTTCCTTGTTGTCTGTTAATAAGCATTCAAATAAATACTATCATTAAGCTAATAGGACTACTCAAGTGCTTCTCAGCACGAGGAAAGGTTGTAGAACAAGCCCTTTAAATTTTACCCCTGTTAATCACAGTGTAGCATGATTGATTAGGACATACAGTTGATTTGGCAAGGGTGGTACTTATTTCTTTCCTTTTGTTTGAGTTCAAGCTATAATGAAAAACAATGTTACTATTGTACAATGAAGAGAACTTCAGGGCTCTATTCTTGGCCTTGTGTTATAGACCAATGATATGTAGATAATATACAGATTAATGCCACTATCCCAAGTAATATTTCAAAATGTAGTCTTAGTGTTGTCAGACAGTTTGATGAATGTCTAATCTTAGAATTTGCTCAAACTCAGTCCTGATAATGAGATGGTTCTAAATATAAAGCATAACAGCATAACAGTTCATTCACTTTTTTCCTCCCTTTTGATGAAAACACATTTTTTTCATTTTCTTTAGCTAAGACGTCACATTTGAGCCACACTTACTTTCTCCAATGCACATGATTCATATTGTCAAGACATATTCCCATAATTGATTCCTTTCATGACAGGAAGTTGGATTTTCTCTGCATAGCATTAGCACACACAGCTAGTGCTCAATGCGGTAAAAATGAAGCCAAGACTAAATAATCAAATAATGGAAGACACATTCCTTTTTGCTGCAGTCTGATCATAAAATGGCTTGGCACATATATATTTCTTCCTAATGACATTACCAACACTCACTAGATGCTGTCTTTAGGTGATAAAAAAAATGCAACTGCCAGGTTTCTAAATAAAGAACCCAAACATCCTGACAATTCTATAGCACTCTGCATAGTTGCATTGGCTGCCAGCTAAAATACATTTTATTTTGAGATAGTTCTAAGTATTCATACATCTGCAACCATCCCACACCCCGTCTGGACTTTTTTTTTCAGCAAGAGTATCATAAGTCTACAGAACCAGGAAGAGAAGCAAACCAAGCAACTGTAGAGAAAACAAGAGACAGAAACTGGTACCAACAAGGTCATATAGCTTAGCAAAGTTAGGAGGCAATGCAAACCATCCCTTGTACCACTGTGAAGAATTCCTTTAGTATACAGAGGCAGGAGTGGTCTCACAGTTTGCTGAAGAAAGGAAGGGCCACCAAAAGCATAAAGATATATTCAGTGGCTCTCTTGCACATATTGTAGCCTTTTTTTCTCCAGACTTTGTACCTGGACTTAGAAGAGAGGGATGAATGTTTCCTCATCGAGTCTCACTGCTGGGGACTGTAGGAACCAAGCCCCTAGTTGCTAAGGGGAGCTGAAGTTCCCAAAAGCACAGGACCCCAAAGCACTTGCTTGTCTTGCTGTATTTAAGGCAGTTGTAAGGTGGCAGGCCTTTGGGAAATTGAGATAAAAAATCAGGTCCATATTTGTACAACTGTATAGGCAAAAATATGCAGGTATCAGTGACCAGTTGGACATCCAACTAGCCACTGGCATGAGCAGCCTAAATATTTTAGCCTTATTGACTGTGGAATCGTGGAATGCTAAAGTTCTGAATATAAGATATAATATCCCTTTGGAGATGCTAGAACATTAATTTTCTTTTATACTTTCTCATCTACAGCACATCTTCTTTATAAAGCTGGCCCAGTTACTTGGTCTCTGTGACTATCACCTGACCAATTTTGAAACACAGACCAAGAAGTTTAACGAGTGTGCCAGCCAGAGGCTCAGATGAAAGCCCCATGATGCATTGACAGTGAGGACCAGTATTCGTCAGTAGAGGTAGAAATATGAGGACACAATCGCAGAAGGTGGATCAATGGGTCGTAAGACAAAGGACCCAACAGATTATGATACATACCTAGCAAGGGCAAAACTGGAGGAAACTGGTAGAGTTGCACAGTTGTTCTGATGTGTCTATGGGTCATTGGACATGGATATAGGAGTGGAAGACTAATCAAACTATCTGAGAGACTATGACTCAATAGCTAGTAATCTGAATCCAACTAGTGACACCATATGTCATAAGACCAACCATCTGAGTCAGCTTTCTTTTTTGAACAAAAATTTCTGGTTTTGCTGTGAAAATTTAGCTAACGAGCAGCTTTGTTGAACTCTAAATCCAAACAAATTAGTATTGCCTTTTTATTTCCTACTCCACCTTTTAGGCCTGAGGAATTATGTATGACGTTAGTTTAGCAGACAAATCAATATGAGCTGAAATAGAGGGTCAGACTCTCAATATTTGTAGAGGGACTCACATCGGATTAGCCTTTGCCATCTGCAGGATTTCTTTTGGTAGGTGATTCAAAAGAAAACTCTCTAAGGAATCAAAAATAAATAATGACAAGATAAGAAAAAAATACCTTCAAACGGCACAAATGGCCCTAGGATGCATGAGGAAAAGAAAGAAGAAAAAAGGATATGTGATTCCTCACTGAAATTTACACTAACATACTGAAATCTACGATAACTGTGGAGTTGTGATAAACGACTCAAGGGAGCCATTTTAGTGAAAAATGTTGAATTCATTCCTAGTTGAAAAGGACTGGAAAGTATTTATCACCCCTCAGAGAGAGGGATAGGATTTTATATATATTTGGGTGGAGTATTTCCCAACTATTAAAAAAAATGTAAGTAGAACACATCAAGTTCCATATCATGTGTGCTGACAGATCTGTTGTCTGTTCTCTAGTCAATTTAATTTAGGGTAGTGTAATTTATGATTTTTTTTTTGCCCTACCTACTATAACTCCAAAGGGATGTAAGTAGTAGTAAATCCACCATTTTAGAATTGTAGGATCCCAAACACTAACATATTTATCCTCTGTAGATGTAATAAAAGAATGCCATTTCTGCTTTGCAGAACAGTTTTACTTTCTGAGTATACTATACAATATTTATAACACTATTCCTTCTGCTCACATCATTCACTGGATATGATAAACTCTCATTTAAAAAATACACTAAACTTGACTAGTCAGGGTGGCATTTTTTCCACAGAATGACATTTTAACATTGATAGAGCTATTTGGCAAGGACTCATACCGTTCATGTTATTAGTCGTGCCCCTTGTTACCCAAATTGGGAGGTACACCACTTATTGTCTCCCCAGGGGATTCAATCCTTGTTCAGTTCCTGTATTGGATATCATCATTCCTTAACATTAGGCTTGGAAGGATTAGATTTATATCTGTAAATGTCGATAAACATTTATTTCGGCGCACACACACAAATCAATAGAAAAATATTTCCACCAATAATGATCAAAATTTACAAACAGGCAAAGAAAAATGCTGATTGAGAACTTTCATTTTGATTTAAGGATATTTACTTTGTATATTTTGACATGTGATGTTGACAATTTGAGTTTTAACAGTTATAAGGCCTTACCTTTTTGCATCTCAGCTTCTACTGTCATTAAATAATTATCTGACCCCCAATTTCCAATTCTGAAAATTTAAAGATAAAAATTTTAAAATGCTTAAAAATAAACATTGATGTTATCTATTGAAATTATTTAAAAAATAAAAATTTAATTTTGCTACACCTACTTATCTGACACTACAAAAAAAGTGCATGTGTCCAGATAAGAAACCCATATGCATTTCTAGAACTGAAGCACTATGAGTGAGTGAAAAGTGCTCAGTGTGTGGTGGACTGAGTCTGCTCTCAGTGAAATCAATTTAAAAACTCCCTTTTACTGCAACAGAGGCAGCTGTAGGCCAATTCTAAGAACTTTTGAAAACCTCTCCCTATATTATTAACATTTTATTAGACATTTATTACCTGGATTTTCAAAGGAGCCTAAAGAAGTTAGATGCCCAATTCCTATTTAAAGTGCATATAAGTTGCACATCCAACTCCCTTAGACTGTTCTGAAAATCCCAGCCATAATGAATATCCAAGTACCATTTATGTAAGAATCACAGAAAACCTGATTTACATGAGTCTTGAGTCATCAAATGAAAGACTGGTCCTCATGTTTAACATAGATAATGATGTTTTTATTTCTGTTTATATTTTGTTCTTACTGATGTGAAATAAAAAAATAGAACTGGAATTGGAACTTTTTTGTAAAAGCTTTGACTAGTTAGTCAATATTTTAAATTTCAAAATATTTCAGCCAGTACTACAACTGGTGGAAAAACTGGCTGATTTTTGTGGATTCTTTTTTCCAATGAAATATCAAAATTTTGAGCAGCTCCAAAAAAAACTACTAAAACAAGAGAAAATGATTACATGACGTATTTCTGATGTGTTTGTATGTATCAGCGTTTGAAAGGGTTGTTTTTGTTTGAATGTTAGAGCCTTCAAAGGGACTAAGTATATAAGCAAGTATTGCAGTAGCTAGATCTTCACCTCCTAGTGCACATCATATGTCAATGTCCCTCTTCCTCCATTACTTCAAAGCTCTTCCTCAATAAAGATAACTCTGTTCCTTTTTAAAAAAAAATAAAAATCACCTCACCCTCCCTTTCTTGAAGTGTTGTCCACTGTTTACTCTTACGTTTATTATTTCTCTTTTCTTAATTAAATTGTAAGCACGGAGCATACATTACAATGACAAGCACATTTATAGACCCTGTGATGGAGCAAGGCCAGATGGCTACAGTAAAGTACTGAGAAACAGATATGTTAGCCCCAGACTAAACAAATCCCTAGTACCCTGGTAACCAAATGGCAGTTGCTCCAGGTTAATCAAGGCACCTGGAGCTAATTAACAT
>NC_133777.1:24626521-24688052 GCF_003597395.2 Chelonoidis abingdonii
CCCCCCAAACCTCCCAACTCCTGATCAGACACAGGAGGAGCTGACCCAGACTGTGGGTTCCACAAGAGGGGAAGATCACTGAGGTGAACAAATCCGCCAATAAGCGCAGGACCCACCAAAGTAGAGGAGGAACTTTGTCACAACCCACATACATGGTTTGTAACAATAAAATACACATTAATATGCATTAAAGTCATTGAACGAAAGGAAATCTAAGGGCAGCCAGAGTGTAATAAAATTACAGCCAAAGTGATTTAAAATATTATGACACTGCAATCTCATCTTTTCATAGATAACTCTTTATAACACCAATAAATCACTTTGATCATTTAGCCACTCTTCAGTGATCGCTGCCCCTTTGGATTTTCGTGTCTGCTTCATTAGCTTTTTACCAATGCATAGGAGCCTCCAGGAACCTCTTCTTTTGAGATAAGTGAAGATTGAACACTCAGAGGAGACTAGTCTTACTTTACTTGAAAGGAGTCTTCAGTTTTGCTTCATTTGCACTTGGATCAGGTCCTAGATCCACATTACTCGGGCTCTTAGTCTTAACCATGCCTATGAGTGAGCTTTTTTCCCTCAGAAATTAACTTGGGAACTTGAAATGCCAGGCATGTAACATTCTTCCCTCCCTCCCTTCTTGTGTGGCAAGCAATCAGGAGAGTTGTCTAGCATGTGGGAATTTCAAACCTTGAAATGCATTTTGGAAGAAAAGTCTCACATAAACTCCAGTGGTGTGTGTCGTCCCCCTCACCCACTCCCCAAGCAGTAAGAGCAGGAGAGTGGTTACTAGATTTTGTTACAGAAGATAAAAAGCTGAGAACATGTCATCTGGCTCACCCTATGCAAAGGGACTTCATTGAGGTCTGTTTGAAGGACCCTCCTATCTGTACCCCCATCCAGGGATGGAATAAGGCAATCCAAGCGCCCTAGGCACAGACCTCTATGGAGCCCTCCAACCCAAGCCCCCTTTGCTCCAAAGCAGGCTAGAGTGTGGCAAAGTGTCCCCCACTTCACTCAGGGCAGCAACAGCTCCCTCTCCCTCCACCCCTCCCTGCAGTGGGAACATGAACTGATCTAGATGTGGGCATGAAACTAGGCAGCTTCCTCCTGAATCTAATAGCAGTGGGGTAGCCAGGTGGAGGGAACAGGGGGAGTGTTCAAAAAAAAAGGTGCCACCTTCTGCGTCACTTTTACTCACCCGGCGGCAGGCCCTTCACTTGCTCCAGGTGTCTTCGGCAGCACTGAAGGACCCACCATCGAAATGCCAAAAGACCCGTGGAGTGAGTGAAGGTTCTGCCCAAGTGCTGCCAAAGACCCAGAGTGCCACTGGGTGAGTAAAAGCACCATAGTGGGTGGTGAGGTTTTTTTTTTTTTTTTTGAATTGCTCTCCCTGTTCCCTCTGGGTGAGTAAAAATTAAAAAGGTGGCACTTGTGCTCAGTGGAGGAGAGGCCGCTGCCCCATTCCCTGCCAGCTATGCTATTGTCTAACAGCTATTCCTTCTTCCAGAGGGTGGCTGCAGGCACTGATCATGCTCAGTTCACATTTTCAAAGTTTTCTTCACACTGGCAATACATAGAATCATTTAATGAATGCTGAGAGTCTGACATCACATGACCCTGAGAGAGGAGGTTGTAGAAACATGCCTTTTCTGCCAATCCCTTAATCCCAACCCTGTCCCTCCCACTAGCACAAGGCATGAGAAGATCTAACTTCAGTATGCTGTCCTGATATTGCTCCCTTAGGGCATGTCTATGCTGGCAGAGTTACAGCACTGCTCAGAGAGCGCTGAAGGAAAACTTAATGCTGTGTGTTCACACTGACAGCTACCTGCACAACAGCATGTTCACACTTGCAGCACTTGAAGTGGTATTTGGAGTGGTGTACTCTGGGCAGCTATCCCACAGAGCATCTCTTCCTCTTCTGTCACTAAGACTTGTGGGAAGGCAGAAGGGATCGTGGAGCATCCTGGGTCCTGTCCCAATCATGCATTGCTTGGCATCCCAGCAATCCCTGTGCTTCCATCAGCATTTGGCACCATCTTTCAATGTTTTGTGTACTGCGCACCCTGCCTCTTCGGGCTGCAGTAATGGATCCCGAACTGTTGACCAGTATGTTACTTGCTCTGATCAACGCGACATGAGTGGCAGTGGAGTTATTCCTTCAACTACAAAGGCAAGGGGAGTGTGACATTGATCTTACCATGCATAGTAGCTATGAACGAGATTGTTTGCGGCATTCATGGAGGTGCTGACCACAGTGGAATGCCATTTTTGGGCTCGGGAAACAAGCACTGAGTGGTGGAATCACATTGTGATGTACCTCTGGGATGACAAGCAGTGGCTGCAGAACTTTCAGATGAGGAAAGCCACAATCATGGGACTGTGTGATGAGTTCACCCCAGCCCTGTGGCACAAGGACACAAGAATGAGAGATGCCCTGTTGCTGGCGAAGCACGTGGTGATTGAACTGTGGAAGTTGGCTACTCCAGACTGCTACCAATCGGTTGCTAATCAGTTCAGAGTGGGAAAATCTACTGTTCGATTCGTGTTGATGGAAGAGTGAAGGGCCATTAATCGCATCCTGCTCCAAAAGACCATGACTCTGGCATGTGCATGACATTGTAGATGACTTTGCACAAATGGGCTTCCCTAAGTGCAGAGGGGTGATAGAAGGCATGCATATTCCAATTCTGGCACCAGACCACCTAGTCACCAAGTACATTAATTGCATGGGATATTTCTCAATGGTTCTCCAGGCACTTGTAGATCAACGTGGGTGTTTCATAGACATTAATGTAGGCTGGTGCGGAAAGGTGGATGGCGCACGCATCTTTCAGAACACTGGCCTGTTCAGGAAGCTACAAGCAGGGATTTTCTTCCTGGACTAGAAGATCACCATAGGGAAGTCAAAATGCCCATTGTGATCCTGGGAGACCCTGCCTACCCCTTAATGCCATGGCTTATGAAGCCATACATGGGGCAACTTGACAGCAGCAAGGAGCAGTTCAGCAGCAGGCTGAGCAAGTGCAGAATGACTGTTGAGTGTGCTTTTGGCCGTTAAAAACCCCACTGGCACTGCCTCTATGGGAAGCTGAACCTGGTCGATGACAATATTCCGATGCTTATAGCTGTGTGCTGTACACTCCATAATATTTGTGAAGGGACGGATGAAAGCTTCATTCAGGGCTGGACCACAGAGGCTGAGCACCTGGAGGCTGAGTTCGAACAGCCAGAGACCAGGTCTATTAGAGGAGCACAGCACGGTGCCATAAGGATCAGAGATGCCTTGAGGCAGCAATTTGAAGCTGAAAGCCACAAATATTTGTTGACATGCTCGGGAGTGCTGTGCTTGTAATGCTAGGAAGTGATTGGTGCACGATGCAATATGTGCGTTTAATATAATAGTATGCTACTTTGCAAGGCTCTTCTTGCTTTCAATTAATAGAATAAAGATTGCTTTCAAAACAACTGTCAAGGCTAATTCTCTAGTCTGGTACTCGGACGGCAGAAGGTGGGGCACGCAAGGATTCTAAACATTAATACCGGCCACTCCAGGCTTGTACTAAACTCCCAAGGTTACAGCTTTTCTCTGACCTTGGATGGGTAGATGCTGCCACCACCCAAGTGCAAAACCCCTTTGAGAATCCAGGAAGGCACATTTGGGAATTCCTTCCTGTGCGATACCCTCAAGCCTTTTCACCCCCCTCCAGGGAAGAGCTGAGAAAGAAAAACAAAGGAAATCAGCTGTTGCCACCAGCTAATTAAACAACATGTGCACAAATCTCTTAGGGCACAAAAATCCAATTCTGTTCTTAAAAACGGTAAATTTTATTTAAAAAAAAATACATCTGAAAACTCAGGCTATTGCTAGGTTTTTTTTTTAAAAAAAAGAGCAATAATAAGAATTAATCACCAAGAATAACTTTCTTGAGGTCCGGCTAAAAGGTTACAAGCAAACAAAAGCATCTGGGGTTAGTCCACAAGCCATAAATAAAAAAGAGATAAACATAATTGTGTCTTCCTAGACATTTCCTGATCTACTTACATATCTGGGGTTTCAAATTAGTTGTTTCTAGGTATGATACCAATGAGTTTTCATACCTAGCCCCAAGCTTCTTACAGCCTAGTTGCTGCCCTGTTTCCTCTCTCCAGAGAACAAACAGACAGACAGATAAAAGGAGAATCTTGTTTCAGTTTTAAAAAGAGCCTTCCCATTGGCTGTGGTCTTCACAGTGGAGGTAGGGTCACCACCGAGTACCATGTCCAGCTCTTGTAGAACCGGCAGCTTGTGGGCGCAGCACTGGAGAAGCGGTTTGCATCCTACGCCTTGTGGTAGGCTTTCCGCAGCTCCTTCACTTTGACCCTGCACTGAAATATGTCCCGGTCATGGCTCCTTTCTGTCATGCATCGTGAAATCTGTACATAGGTATCATAATTGCTATGGCTGGAGCACTGCTGGGAATGGACAGCCTCCTCTCCCCAAATGCCAATGATGTCCAGAAGCTCGGCATTGCTCCAAGCGGGGGATTACATAAGAACGGTCCTACTGGGTCACACCACAGGTCCATCTAGCCCAGTATCCTGTCTTCTGACAGTGACCAGTCCCAGGTGCCCCAGAGGGAATGAACAGAACAGGTAATCATCAAGTGATCCATCCCATGTCTCTCATTCCCAGCTTCTGGCAAACAGAAGCTAGGGATACCATTCCTGTCCATCCTCGATTGCCTGGTGAGTGGAGCAGGCATGGCCACCTGGAAAGATGCACTGAGACCACTGCATGCATCACCGAGCAAACAGGAAGGGGGCTTTCAAAATTACAAAGGAATTTACAAGGTGGGGCTGAAGGTTGGTCCCCTGAGGGCAGGGCAGTAGAGTTCAAACCGATGACCAGCGAGGTGAGAACAGGCATCGCAGTGCTGTAATCGACCATGGTGTCTACACTGGCACCGCAGCTCTGTAGCCCTGGCACAGAAAACTGTACGCCTCTCGTCGGGGTGGTTTTTTAAAGTGCTACAACTGCGCAGTTTCTGTGGCTTGGCAGTGTATATACCTCGGAAGTTACAGCACAGGAAGCTGCTTTACTGCAGTGTAGACAGGGCCTTAGCCCCAAATCAAGGAAAACAACGTAGGTATGGTAATGGATTCTCCACTGGCCACACCCATGCACAAACTACTTCCAGTTGACTATCTTCCTAATGCTGCCACTTTGCCTGTATCTGTCTATGCGTTTGTTCTTCTCTGGACCTCTGAATGAGGATGGGAGAACCCCAAAATATGCACTACTTTAGAGGACTCTGCCTTTCAGAATTTTCATTTGAGTGAAAAATCACAGAACAACAAAAAAATCCATTGATTCGGGAGGAAAACAAGTTCGCTTTTTAAAGCACACAGATTATTTAAGCTTCTCCTGTGGCATACACAAGTGGGATGTACAGCCTTTAACCTCATCCTTCTTCCGAAGCATCTCACTGATTTCTGTTTGACCTCACAATAAAAATCTGCTGCCAGACTTCACTTTGAAGCCCGAGAAGACACCCAATTTTCACATCCGTGCCTCCCCACTCCAGAAGCCATTCAACAGTAGGTATTTCTGAAACGGAGAGGGAGGAGTTGGGGAAGGGATGACAGAAAGAGTAAAAGATGTCCCCATCACAGTCAAGTTTCCCAAAATCCAAATTACCCCCTCCGCTCCTTCAGACTAATCCACACAAATTCCCAGGCATTGTGGAACTCCATTTAGAATTACACATTCCCTTTGCAATTTGAACAGTTTAAGCAAATCGAATTTACCAGACAGGAAACTTTTAATATTTAAAATCTGAGTATGAGGCTTTAAAAACAATCAATCAATGTTGGTTACCGGTGGTTTACACTAAACATATTCCAGATGGTAGGGATGACTTCTTTTTTTTTAAGACACGTCTTTTAGATCATCTCCAAAAGAATCAGAACATTTTCTCTCTTTTGCCTCTAGCTATTGTATTACATTGCCAGTACAAATGATATGTCATTGGAGGTGCTGTCCATGAATATCTGTACCTTATTATATGTATCATGCTTCTAGTTAGAATACATTTTTCAAACTCTGGCCATTACATACAATGACTCTTGTCAGCTTGCTACCTGTGGCGATATAAATCAACATGTTTGTAATCAAAACACTGTCCCGCGGTCAGTGCCAAAATATACGAGAGTTACTACAATAAATACAGTACCTTACCCACAAGCTTTGTAATATATATGTAATTGAATGGAATCTGGGAGGATAGTGAAGCGATGGCTCTGCTAGTTAAGTAGTTTAACATTTGAACTGGTGAAGATAATTTCACACACAACACAAAGCAGCAAAGTTGGCTTCTGATGATTTGTTTTTTTCATCATATTCTTTTAAAAAATTAACCAAATCCTGCTGGCTTTCCACAGGCAAGTAATTCCATTGTCTTCAGTGGGACATATCACCTATAGAAGGCAAGCGGGACTTGGCCCCAGGCTCAGCGCAACATTTTGCATTGATTTGAATTGAAAACCTGAAAAAAGTGCTTCCTTTTACCATCATTGCTTTGCACAAAAGAAACATGTGCATTATTGTAGAAGTGAAATATTGAGGTTGAAAGGGTCAGGTTTGCTCCTGAAGTTCTCAGTCCCCAATCCAGCAAAGCACCTGAGTACATCCAATTATTTTAATTGAACTACTCATGTGCCTAATGTTAAGCACATGTTTACGTGCTTTGCTGGATCAAGGCCTCGTTGTTTACTGGCAAAACTCATTGGCCTCAGTGAGAGTTTTGCTTGCCTAAAGATTGAGTAAGGATTTAGGATTCAGACTGTGATCAGAAGAATACAGACCCAGTATTGATGAATACACCAGCTGGTCCTTCAGTGTAACTGGTGCCATGGCACACGTGATTTGAGAATAATGGTGAGTACAGCTTTGGCACCAAGTTGGAATTTTATCAGAATAGAAATCAAAATTATAACATAATGGCAATGGGTTTGGCAGACTTTGAATAGTATAATTATTGCAAGGAGCTGACTTGGGAGTAACGCCTTTGACTTCAGTGGTAGCAAGATCAAGCCTTTAATCCAGTTTTTCACATGGTGAAAGAAACACCGATCGTTGATAGAGTGGAAACAAATTATTTATCTTGCAGTAAGGACTTGAGGGATGGGTAGAGAAGTAAGAATTTATTATGCTATATATTGACCCTTATGTTTCTTAAAGTAATACAAGTGTGAAAAGAAACTACAAACGTATTTCCTTAGGCTAAGCACAGTAACAACCCTTGGAACAAACTCAATCTATAGTATAGGGAAAAACTTACAGCAAATTAAAGAGAGAGGTTAGAAATTGAACAGAGAGAGGGCAGTCATGTAGGTGAAATGCTTGCATCTTGAAGCATCCAAAGAGCCTAAGTCATGACCGTCTAATGCCATTTTGGCTTTGACTGGCCACTGGATTCAGAAACCATGTACTTTCCTTCGAGATGGAATAATATAAATGTAGCCACGTTGGTTCTACTGACTGAGGGAAAAATCCTTCCATGTTTTTCTCTTCTTTGAAGGTTTTGATATGCTCATTTCCTGGATACGTTTGGTATTTTCTTCATTCTCTTCCTCTGCCACTCTCCTCAGCATGGTAAGGAAGGAAGACTAAAATGTGATCTCCAGGGCCCATCTGCTCTCCCTTTTCAGTGTTAATTTATACAGTTCAGCTTGCTGGCATTTTTCTTATCTAACCCTGTGCTCTCCTTTCCTTCTCAGGGTCGCATATATCTGTAGTGTCTTTTCTCTTTACAGCAGCATATGCTACATAACTAAACAGAATAGAAAAAATACTATAAATAGCAATGGTGTGCTGAGTGCATGAACATCGGGAGCCTGAACACACTCCCTTTGTAGCCTGGTGTATATTTCATTTCTGTTATCTTTATATAGATTCAACCAAAGCAGGGCTCTTGCTTGTCATCTGTCTAATAAGGCTCAGTCCTGCAGTGACCACACATACAAACCTCATGTTCATTTGACTGGGGATTGCATACTGATAAGGGATGCAAGATTGTGCTACAGTTAAGAGGGAAGCAATGAAAGGAGAGTAAATTTTGACAAAGGAAATGAAGGAGCCACTAACAGAGATAACATGACAGTGTTTAAAAGTTTGAAACTAAACCTAATAATTTTTAAATAATCATTATACAGTGAAAGCCAAGCAAAACATTATGAACTGAGGCCCTCATGTCTCCAGAGCTCTCTTTCCTGTCCATTGACTTCAACTGAAAGTAAGCATGAACAGTCCACTTGTCCCCAAGGACAAGTTATGCCTGACCAACCTGATTGCTTTCTATGATGAGATGAGATAACTGGCTCTGTGGATACAGGGAAAGTGGTGAACATGATATATCTTGACTTTAGCAAAGCTTTTGATTCGGTCTCCCATAATATTCTTGCCTACAAGTATGGATTGGATGAATGGACTATAAGGTGGATAGGAAGCTGGCTAGATTGTCGGGCTCAATGGGTCGTGATCAATGGCTTGATATCTAGCTGAAAGATGGTATCAAGCAGAGTTCCCTAGGGGTTGGTCCTGGGGCTGTTTTTGTTCAACATTTTCATTAATGATCTGGATGATGGCATGGATTGTACCCTCAGCAAGTTTGCAGATGACACTAAGCTGGGGGATAGGGTGACCAGACATCCCGATTTTATCGAGACTGTCCTGATATTAGCTTATTTGTCCCAAGTCCCAACTGAAGGTAGGTCGGGACGCAAATTGTCCCAATATTTTGCATCCACTCACAGGCGGAGCGGAGCCCGGAAGGGGGCTCACCCTCCCGCCCCGATTCCGCTCCTTCCTTCCCCCATTGGATCCCTCCCCAAATCCCTGCCCTGGCCCCGTGTCCTCAGCCCTGTCCCCTCGGATCCCTCCCCAAATCCCCGCCCTGGCCCCGCCTCTTCCCCAAGCATGCTGCATTCCTCCTCCTCCCTCGTCCCTTCCAGGCTTGCGCTGATCAGCTGTATGGCAGCGCAAGCGCTGGAGGGATTGGTGAGGTGGAGATGGAGTGGAGGCAAGCTGGTGCGGGGTGGGGCGGGACGTGGAGCTCCGGTGGCCTTTTTTTAATTTTTTTTGCTCTGCCCTCCCGTGTCCCAATATTTAACCTGCATGATCTGGTCACTCTACTTGGGGGAGAGGTAGATATGCTGGAGGGTAGGGATAGGGTCCAGAGTGACCTAGACAAATTGGAGGATTGGGCTAAAAGAAATCTGATGAGGTTCAACAAGGACAAGTGCAGGGTCCTGCACTTAGGACGGAAGAATCCCATGCATTGCTACAGGCTGGGAACCGACTGGCTAAGTGGCAGTTCTGCAAAAAATGACCTGGGGACTACAGTGGACGAGAAGCTGGATATGAGTCAACAGTGTGCCCTTGTTGCCAAGAAGGCTAACGGCATATCAGGCTGCATCAGCAGGGGCATTTCCAGCAGATCGAGGGAAGTGATTATTCTCCTCTATTTAGCACTGGTGAAACCACATGTGAGTATTGTGTCCAGTCTTGGGCCCCCACTACAGAAAGGATGTGAACAAATTGGAGAGAATCCAGCAGAGGGGAATGAAAATTATTAGGGGGTTGGGCACATGATTTATGAGGAGATGCTGAGGGAACTGGGCTTAGTCAGTCTGCAGAAGAGAAGAGTGAGGGGGGATTTGATAGCTGCCATCAACTACGTGAAGGGGGCTTCCAAAGAGGATGGAGCTAGGCTGTTCTCAGTGATGGCAGATGACAGAACAAGGAGCAATGGTCTCAAGTTGCCATAGGGGAGAATCAGGATGGATATTAGGAAAAACTATTTTATTAGGTGAGTGGTGAAGCACTGGAATGCGTTACAAGGGGGTGGTGGAATCTCTATCCTTAGAGGTTTTTAAGGCTCTGCTTGACAAAGCCCTGGCTGGGATGATTTAGTTGCTTTGAGCAGGGGGTTGGACTACATTACCTCCTGAGGTCTCTTCCAACCCTAATCTTCTATGATTCCATGTTATGATTAAAGTTAAGCATGTGCTTAAGTGCTCTGACAGACAATCATACGTTCAGCTGTTTCCCTAAACAGGACTTCTACAGGCAAGAAAGCTGGTACTTCGCCTCAGAAAGAATAAGTACATCAGCTTTGTGACACGCTGTTGTGACAGGTTGGACCCCTCTTTTGTGGTGTCACCTGATGTACTGGGGTCCCACAGAGCCTGCCTGTTCCACCTGCGTGGGTTCCCCTTATTCTGTGCTGCTGTGACAGGCTCTTAATCCCCCTTTCAGCACACATCCAGCTGTAGAATCACACAGAGTCTGTAATCAGCTCTCTGTGGGAAGACTCAGCTCAGGGAATTTCCCAGCACTCTGGTGCACTCACCTTCTGGAGTGTAAACCCAAAATTGTATCATCTTGCATTGTATAGAGATCTATACAGCATAAGCTCATGAAATTCATCCCTTCCCTCAATGTGGAAGAAGATATGCACAGCTTCCCCCTGCCCCACCTCTCCATCACCTCTCCCATTACGAATTGCACAAACTGGGTTTTGCAATAAACAAAAAACAAGCTTATTATCTACAAAAGGTAAATTTTAAGTGATTAAGGGATAGCAAACAGATCAAAGCAGATTACTGAGCAAATAAAACAAAACACGCAAACTAGGCTTAATACACTAAGGAATACCGGCTACAAATAATAATTTCTCTCCCTAAACATTGTTTCGAGCAGGTTGCAAAGATTTTTGAAGGCAAACTGCACTGCTTGCTGCTTAAATCTCCAGGGATTAATTTACAGGCTGACCTTTCTTACCTGGGCTCAGCCCCTGCCCTCCATCCCTAGCTTAGTTCCTTTGTTTCTTCAGGTGTTTTCAGCAGTCTTCTGCTTTCCTGGGCAGGCAGACAGTGGACAAGAGCTAAGATTAACTCACTCCTCAGTCTTAAATAGAATTTGCATATGGCAGGAATCCTTTGTTTCCCATCCCATGGAAAATTACCAGCATTTTAAAATGGTGTCCTGTACCAGGTGACATGATCACATGACCCTACAGTGTCAAAGCAGCATTCTAGGAAACTTCTTAGGAAGGAAGGAGATTAGTAACATCAAAGTCTGGTTGTCCTTCCTAATGGCTCATCCAGACTAATTGCATACTGTCCGGTGGGCGTTCCCCAAGTGTACACACAGTTATAATTGTTACATAGTCAATGTTCCTAACTTCAGATACAGAAATGATACATGCATCCATTGGATAATCACATTTAATAAATCATAAGCTTTCCAATGATACCTCACATGACCCATCTTGCATAAAACATATCCTGTTTATGCCATATTAATATCATAAGCATATCTCCATCAAGAATATGGGGCACAGGGTCATAGCTGTACTTTCCAAAGCCCAGGAATTGTAAGTACTTCATCTTCTACACCTAGATTTCCCATATGGCAATGTGATGTACTGCTATATGACATGGATCTGGCCTCTCTACTGTATTTTAAGTAAAATTAAATCTACAGAACTGTACAGCTGAAATTTAGGCTTTGTTGAATAAGCCCTATAGGTGTTCTATGAATGTTGGCCATGACTTCCAATTACTCATGAGGCTTGTGATGGGCTGTTCAGAGCTGAAAAGATTGAAAAATACCCCAACCCTCCTTCTGAGGTTGTAACCTTCAGTGTTAAGCACAGTGAAGCAATCAGTTAATAGTCATGCAGTCACCAGAGAGCACCAAGTGCATGCCCAGTGACATAAGAAACTGGCATTAATGTCAGCACGGAAGCAGCATTTGAAGTATCCCCAACAAAGGGGAAAGTCCTTATGGATGTATTTCTCTTCTTTGCAGTCAGAGGGATTGTATTAATGCAGCAAAGAGGAGAATTTCACCCTGTGCTTAGTGTATACCCACACTCTTGCACCTCAGAAGGTTTGGAGGCTCCATCCAAACATTCTGGGACCAGATCCTCAGCTGGTGTAAACAGGTGCAGCTCCATTCCAAATAGCCCCTGATGTTTATGTGAAGTTTATTCATAAATACAAGCTTGACAGGTTGCGTATGTGTGTGTGTGTGCGCGCGCAAGCATGCATGTGCACATGCACACCAGTTCAATGAAAATATCAATGCATATTTTACATTTTTTACCTATTTCACTTTCACAGTTGCAGGAAATTATGGAGGGGGCAGGTCAGACAATAGTTATTTAACAACACCACATGTTTAGATCCAAAAGTTAAAGCTTCAGGAATGCTGCATAATTATCTGCAGTTCCAGCTCCAGTAAAACCAGAGCCAGCTGTTTTCACAGAGCTGTAATACATACTTCACGCAGCATTCATTACAATAGGTGTTACACACATTCAGATGGGACTCTAATACATTTTCAAGCAGTGTTTTTCTTTCTTTGCTGATCTGTAAATCTCTATTAACTTTGACGGAAATATTTTTTCATCAGTGTGTCAGTATATGGTGAAATCAACATTTACTGACATTTACTGACAAAAATCTATTCTTTCCAAGACTACACAGATATCTCAATATCATTCGTGTAGAAATAATCCTGGACATTTTCATAGCTTCACAGAATTTGGGGTCAGAAGAGACTATTATGATTGTGTAGTCTAACCTGAACAGCACAGGACATAATCCATCAACAGCACAGGAATTTCATCAACTAACACCTGTAATGAGTCTGTTTACTGAGAATTTGATTTCTTGCAATGGTCAGTTTTGATAATTCCAAGGCCAGACTGGAAATTGAATACCATCAGACCCTCTGGCCATCCGTTTTGCCACCCCACTACTCAGAGAACTACGCATACCAAACTGAGTTTCTTATAGACAGAAGGACGGCTACTAAATAGGGTGACATGAAAATGTGGCTAAAGTGACCATCTCTATGTATATAAATAAGAACTTTGTGGTTATCCTAAACAGATCACTGGCATCTTTCCATATTTTTCTACCAATGATGTGAAAAGCCAAATTTAATCTTATATCTCCTAATATTAGTATTTGAATCACTGGTTATAATAAATTGATTTATAAACTTCAGCAGGTTTCATCCAAACACTTTCCAGTCTAATAACAAAACTTTGCAACTGGGGCCTGATCCTGCAACCTTTACTCAGAGGAGTAATCTTTACAGAAATAATATTGCTGAAGTCATGGGGACTAGCTGTATTAGCAAAGGCCCATTCCACCCAAGGAACTCAAAACACTTGACAAATACTACAGTGAATTTCACCTCTGAAGGCCCCTACAAGATTCTATGTAACAATGAGACCTTCTGAAACCCTTCAACCTGGCTGTAAAGGGAAGCCTAAGACTCTGCATTGTTGTATATTTCACCCATTAGAGGTAGGGCAGTATTATCAACCCGCGTTTTGAAGATGAGAAATTAGGGTCACAGGAAAAGTTAAATGACTATTCCAAAGACACACAGCAAATTTGTGGTAGAAGTGGGAACAGAATGCAGATCTCCTCCATGTAGATCCAATGCTTGTGATCATTAAAGCCCAGATTCAGGAAAGCATCAGTACTCAGGAAGGGCACTTAAACAGACACTTAATTTTAAGTGTGTATTCATGTCCCCCTGCTACGGGCTTTCCTGAATGAGGTCTTAGACCTGATTTCCTCTCAATTAAGCTTTACCTCTCCGAGGTAAGTATTAGTGTTGTATTATTAATACTATGGCCATTTTCATAGATGCGAATTGAGGTACAGAGAAGTTAAATGATAGTCATCACACAGCAAGCCAGTGGCAAAATTGTGAATATATATCCACCCCTTGCTCTATACCTCAATGGGCCAAATTCTGGTCTCACCTACCTCTCTAATCCCGTGTAGAATTCAATGCTTGTAATAATTAGTAGGAATGCAAAATGTTTCAGCAATATGTTTGGGCATATCAGCCATTCTAATTCAGTTTCATAAGATATGGTAACTAGCAATATTTCATGCACCTTCATTATTGGAAACTTTGTTAGCTGTCCGATACAAATAATTTTATGAAATGTATTTATTATTATTTGTGTAAATGAAGCCAACAATAAAAGGGAGGCTGAAGACTGTTTCTTAGCCAGGAGTTTTCTGGCATTTGCTAAGATTCTTTATGACAGAAATAAAGACATGTTACTAAAATACTTTGTGTTTCCGAAAATCTATCTCAGTCTATAGATGTCTCCCAAAATAATGCTGATAGCATTCTGATGATGCCAATGCATGTAAACACAGCGTTTTCTCCCTGTCTTGCTACTAACTAGGGAATCTGTTTGGATTGCCAAGAACGACATTCACCCCTGAAGGAAGGAATCTGACTTCCATCTGTTTTTTTCCCCCCAATGTGCCTCTAGCCCCTGAATTTTTGAACTCTAATTTTCTTTTGAAGTAAACCTTATTTAACCTTCCTTCCAAGTTTTGAATATTCATGCAAAACATTATAAAAAGAGTACTTAGGAAAGGATTAGAATGCTTTGGAAATGAGAGTTCATCCTCTCTCCTTCAATGAGAGATCTGCCAGGCAATAAGTCCTTTTTTTATATTTTTTTAGCTTCTTTATTACCAATTCATTTCCAGCTAACAAACTTCCTAACCTCTTCCTTTATCCTATGACATCACAAGGCCAATTTGCTTACCATCCATATCGTTCTCTTTCACCAAGTTGGTCATTTTTCAGGGGAAACACGCATCTTGTATTTACATATGTGATTCATTTATTTACAGATCACTTTGTCTGGAAAAATTGTGTGGCACAGGATTGCCAACAAACAGGGAGCTCCTCCAGGCAATATTCTTATGGTATTGACATTCTGGCACCTCAAGTCACTTGCATGCTTTTCCCAGGGCTCTGGTGTATTGAAAACGAATCTGCTGTCAGCCAGAGACGTTCATATGAGTGAACCTCCTTTTAATCCTTCATTCAGGAATCTGTATCCCCAATAATTGTGAACACAAGCACAACTGTGAGGAGGATTGGTGACACAATCAGTGATAAATACATATTTAATTTTATTAGTCTAAATGATCAAAAGTGACTTGGGGTGATCAACTTCAGATAACTTACGGAAGTGTTGAGTGTCTTTCCTCTGACAATCGAGACCCTTTAAGCTGCATAAAATAGGGTACCCAAAAAACTGATGCTCTCAAATCATTAGCTACATTTAAGATGTAATTTTAATCCATAGACTTTAAGGCACTTAAAGGTAAGACAGTGCAGAGGAACTTTTCCAGAACACATTAACTGTATTATTACTAGCAGAAATTTTAATACTCTTATTCTGCAGGATGCTCATAACGTTTGCCTTGAGGACAGATGTTGCCATTTCGTGAATAGGCACCAGGCCATACAAATACACTAACTGATGCAGGCAATCTTGAAAGTATATACTGCATGCATCTGAACATCTAAGAATCATCGGCCTTCATATAGAACCATACACTTATTAGTTAGATCTAAGAGAGATTTGTCTAATAGAGTAAACACAGAAAGGATTTGTGATTGATTTGGATAGAATCTGAAGGTGGGGATAGCCTACTTGGCTGGATAAGAAGTAATGGGCTGCACCAGATTTTTATGTACCTTAACACAGTGTTTCTCAAACTAGGGTCTGCAGAGCCCTGAGGGTCCTCAAGGGTACTTCAGAGGGCCCCACTGAGAAACTTCTCCCCCTCCCTCCCAGAACTCCAGGGAACAGGCTTCCTACCTGCCCTGGCTCCATGCCACTCCTGGAGGTGGTCAGCACATCCCTGCAGCCCCAGGGAGAGGAGGGGGGTCTCCACACGCTGCCTCCACCTCGAGCTGTGACCCTGCAGCTCCCATTGGCCAGGAACTGTGGGCGGTGCCTGTGGGTAGGGGCAATGCACAGAGACCTCCTGCCCCCCCCGCCTAGGAGACGCTGCCAGACGGATGTGCCGGTCACTTTGGAAGCTGCTCGAGGTAAGCAACACACCCCTCATCCCCTCCTACACTCCAAATCCCTGCCCCAGCCCAGAGCCACACCTCCTCCTGCACCCAATATCCCTTCCAGAGCCCACACCCCCTCCTGCACCACAACTCCCTGCCCCAGCCTCGTGAAAATGAGTGAGGGTGAGGGAGGAAGGGGGAATGGAGTGAGAGGGGACATAGATTTGGAGATGGGGCAGGGCAGGGCAGGGGCATCACCTCAGGGAAGGAGCAGGGAAGGGGCCAGGCAAGGGCTGAGCAAGGGGGGGCCTCGGAGGTCCCTGAAAATTTTTAAATCAAAATGAGGGCCCTCGGCTTGCTACAGTTTGAGAACCACTGCCTTAACAGGTTTGTGTACTTATTCTTCATCTTATATTGCTATCAGGACATAAAGTCCTCATGCAGCAGCAGCCAAATTACAGTGACATCTGATGCCTCCTGCCTGTTGCTTCCAATTAATACAAGATACCATTGAGCAGGGCTGTCGGAATCATGGTGTCGATGCTGTAAACAAACTTGTGAAGACATGAGGAGTGTGCCGTACATTGTTAGATTTGTCAGCACATTCTCGCTGTAAGCAAAACAGCGGCACCTACTCCTTCTGGGTTAACTATGTGGCAAACTGATACCTTGTAACACTGCACCTGAAATATGTCACTGAGTCCTTAGGCTAAACATCAAAAGATCACGTGGCAATGTAACTTAAAAGTAAAATCATGTGATATATCACATGGCAACACAGTCTTTCCTCTCAGGAGTGTAACTAAGAGATAGTTCTTGAAATGCAAATATCCAAGGTGACTGGAGATCATTTGGGTAAGCAAAATGAGGCATGGTCTCACTCACTAGTTCCAGAGATCTCTGGACCATAAACTCCTGACATGATCAGAACAGAGATAATGTTTCTGGAAGGTGTCTTTGGAATTACAAATGCTGAAACAGCAGAGAATTGTTAATATAATAATTGATCTCTGGAGGAGGAATAAAGTAATCGCTGAAAGGGGTGCTTTGGCAGAAAGCTTGGTCCGAATGAATAAAATGAAACCTTCCTTTCCCTTTCTCTCTCTCCCCACTATGCATTCCCTGTCAGTTCACACCTGCAAATATAGCTTCGGACAGTTGATTTTACTTACTGTCATGAAGACATTTGTAAAAAACTCCATGTGAAGTATGGAGGAGGGGTTATTTAGGGTGGAAACGTTCAATGTTATTTATCTGTTTGCACTTTTGCTGTAGCCATGTTGGTCCCAGGATATTAGAGAAACAAGGTGGGTGAGGCAATACGTTGTATTAGATCAAGAATGAAACAACAGAAGCTGTTCCAATGAAAAATAATATCTCACCTACTTTATGTCTCCAATGTTATGACTCAATTTCCAAAAAAATTAATTGCTTTTTTGACAGAGGAAAAAAACTGGGACAAATAGATTCTGCCAAAAACAACCTACCCCTGCATATGGCTGCTATTATACATCATGGGTACAGCAGAAAACATGCCTGACTAATCTAATTGCCTTCTTTGATGAGATAACTGGCTCTGTGGATGAGGGAAAAGCAGTGGATGTGTTATTCCTTGACTTTAGCAAAGCTTTCGATACAGTGTCCCACGATATCCTTCTCAGTAAGTTAAACAAGCATGGGCTTGATGAATGGACTATAAGGTGGCTAGAAAGCTGGCTAGGACGTTGGGCTCAAAAGGCTAGTGATCAATGGCTCCATGTCTAGTTGGCAGCTGGTATCAAGCGGAGTGCCCCAAGGGTCAGTCCTGTGGCCGGTTTTGTTCAATATCTTTATTAATGATCTGGATGATGGGATAGATTGCACCCTCAGCAAGTTCGTGAAGGAGTGGTAGAGGAGGGAGGAGTGGTAGATTTGCTGGAGGGTAGGGATAGGATACAGAAGGACCTAGACAAATTAGAGGATTGAGCCAAAAGAAATCTGATAAGGCTCAACAAGGAAAAGTGCAGCTTCCTGCACTTAGGACGGAAGAGAAAAAACTTTTTCACTAGGAGGGTGGTGAAGCACTGGAATGGGTTACCTAGGGAGGTGGTGGAATCTCCTTCCTTAGAAGTTTTTAAGGTCAGGCTTGACAAAGCCCTGGCTGGGATGTTTTAGTTGGGGATTCAACCTGCTTTGAGCAGGAGGGTGGACTAGATGACCTCCTGAGGTCCCTTCCAACCCTGATATTCTATTATTTTTACCCAAATTGTCTCCAATCATCCCGGACATTTGCATTTCAAGAACTCTCTCTTCTCCCAACCAAAGAGATACCTCCTGTGAGCACATCACGGCTGGAAACAAATCAGAATGGTCTGTTGGCTAAACAGCAGAGTAATGCTGAGATCAGCCTCTTTCTAAAATCATTGTATACTTTTAAGGAATATTAGCCAAACATACTTCCAACCTCCACTTTGAGTGCCAACAGAGAAGTTTATTTGGTTTCCAAGACGTATATATGCACCTACTGAGTACCCATAGTTTGGTGCATTTCTAATGCTGTGCAAGCTGGATTGTAATTATTACAGATGTTGGCCCTTCATTCCAGTCCAGTCACCGGGATAGTTATAGGGTGGGATTTTCAAAAGCACAAAGCACTCATCTAACTCTGCTCTCATTGACCTCAATGGTAAAACCCCCATTGATTTCAATGGGAACAAACTGAGGCTGATCCTGTTGGCTTTTCTAAATCCCTCCTAGTTTCCTCTACTGTTGCACATTTGCAAACAACAAATATATCATGGAAATAAATTTAAATGTCATATCATTTCAATGGTATTGTAATCCACAAGATGCTCAGCCTGTGTACATTTGAAGAATATCAGCACAGTCTAGCCCTGGTTAAGTCTATCCTGTGCAACTGGGCCATCCAAGGAGCACCGCAGGAAAGAATCATACCTCACAGAGGCTCAATTTCTTTCCTGCTCCCAGACCTCATCCCCATCTTGGGCAAAGTGCACTGGCCAGCTCATTGGAGGAGGCAGAACCAAAAGTTCCATCTCCTTTTTGCCCAGTGCAGGGGGCAAGTACCAGAGAAGCATAATCCATGCTGCTCCTATGCATGAAATGGAGATGTTTGGATACCATGTATCAGGGTGAATCTGCCAACCCAGATCTCGTGCACCTTCCTCTGAGGCATCAGGTGCTGGCTACTATCAAAGACAGAATATTGGGTTAGATGGACCATGGGTCTAAGCTGCAATGACAATTTCTATGTCCCTAAGGAGATCTTATGTCCTTTTGTAGCTGTGCAGGGCTGGATTTGATCCAGACCTAAATAAATATTTGTCTGCATTACAAATTCTGCCTACACTATTATACAATTTTCAACTGCATCAAGTGATCTACTTTTTGTGATTTAATAGTCTTAATTTTGCAAAAGTACCTTAAATTGAGCCAGAAGCAACTGTAGAGGGAGAGAGAGAGAGACTGGAACATGGGGACTTTGCAAGACCTGAGGTCTGAACCAGAGGCTCTGAACCAAAAAGTCAGTCCATGTATTAAAGCAGACACTTACAAGCTCACTGTCTGGTAGATGAACTTGACAACAGTACTGCTAGCATTGCTAAAACAGAGGTGCTCCTAAGAAGTGCTAAGCACTAGATATTCAGGTAAACACATTCTAGAAGGCTAGCACAGTATGCCCCAACCTAGCACAAGATAAGATGGCTTGACAGAAGTGATGAATAGGGGTGCTTTGACTGAGACATCAGACAGAGTTAAGCAGATGTTATGAAATACATAAGGAGGTACATATCAGAAGGGTAGCCGTGTTAGTCTGGATCTGTAAAAGCAGCAAAGAATCCTGTGGCACCTTATAGACTAACAGACGTTTTGGAGCATGAGCTTTGTGGGTGAATACACACTTTGTCGGATGCATCTGACAAAGTGAGTATTCACCCACGAAAGCTCATGCTCCAAAACGTCTGTTAGTCTATAAGCTGCCATAGGATTCTTTGCTGCTTTTATAAGGAGGTATGTCAGTTGTTTGTTTCACTCCATAAATATAAAGGTACCACTCCATGAATCTTTGTACCGGCTTAGAGGATGTGCTGGTACCATATCACAAGCATGCATGCAGCATACGGGATGCTGGTAAAGTGCTTTACAGATATTAAACCTGGCAGAGCCTTTTTGCCACTGAACTGGGCCTGTGGTCTTTCTGGGTAGTACTATCAAGGTATGCTGAACCAACTATCTGTGCAGAGCAGGGACAGCCTATGGAGAGAACATACATGCATGCCAGCTGACAGCAGCAATCGCTGACAGACACCATCTCTTTAAGACTTTCAAAACAACAAACAAAAAAGGATGTGACACACAAACTGGATTGTCAAAAGAGCTTTCATCATTTTCATGAAAACTCAGAAATGTAGTTAGGCTTAATCATCTGAGAGTCACCTGGCAGCATGGTTTTAATGGCTCTTCCAGGTTGTTTCAAGTTGAATTAAGCTACAGTTACAAGTACAATACTTTTTATATTGGGCATGTCTAATCTATATTAGATTAAGTCGATCTATATTAGGTCAACTTACAACCACCGCTAATGTCCACACTACCTTCCTTCTGTCGGTGGTGCATGTCCTCACCAAGAGCACTCCCACCAACTGAAGAGGGGCAGCAAGGGGGGCTGAGAGCCCAGGCTCTCAGCACCATGCATCTCCACACCAGGAACCCAGCTGCCCGCCTGGACACCCCTCTCCCAGCTATGAGTTGGGGGCAACTGCCTGGACTTCTCAGCTCCCTGAGCAGGGAGCATTGAGGCAGCAGCCTGGCTGGGAGCAGGGAGCCTGAGGCAGCTGGGTTCTAGCTGCCCAGCTTTCTTGTCAAAGAAATTGACAAGTCAGCACAGACACCATATCACCATAAGTACACCAACATAAGCCCTACACCTCTCCTGGAGGTGGAGTTATGATGTCAGCGTAGTAGGGCACTTAGGACAAGGCTGTAGTGTGTACACTGACATAATTAGTTCAACGTACATCAATCTAACTCTGTAGTGTAGACCAGGCCTACGTGTGGTGCTCTGATCTTTAGGAAGACAGAGCCATTGATAGATAGTTCCTTCTTTCTGTCATTGATTCTTTGTGGAGTGGATATAACAGACAGGAGTGTTAGCTGACCTTTGTATGTTTGACCATCGTCACTAGGAAAAAAACAATCACCACTTGAGATAGCCAGTATCAATGCTAGATGAGGGATGTATTACAGAGTAAGGCCTCCAGGAAGCGTACATATGCTACCCTCCCTGTACTCTTTTCTTGCAATCTTTGGATTTCCAGTGACATCACTTTCTGTTGGGGCAGAAACAAAGCAGCCCAGCACAGAGCAGTAGGAAGTTTGCTACCATATCCCTGTACATAGTTCTGTTCATAAAGGGTTTATCTTGGCACTGCTCTGCTCTTCAGTAAGCTACTATGTGGGTCCAGCAGTAGAAAGCACAGTGTGCTGAAGACCCAGGGAGAGGTAACATTTCAGTGGCTACTACAGAGCTTGTGCTAGTGTAGGTAACTCCCCCACCAGTCCCTGAAAATCAGGAGAAACGCAGAAAATGCCTAGAAAAGGTTCAAACAGCTGTGAAAGCCACAAGGCCAAATAAACTGAAGGAAGAACAAAAGACTGCCCTGCTTGTAACGCAAACAGGCACAGAAGACCTAGTTGTATTCAATGCATTCCACATAGATGGAGGGAGAAAAGCATTGCAGAAATAATGGAAGTGTTTGAGATCACTGTGTCCCTAGAAAAAAAAAATGTTAGCTGTAAATAGGCTTGGCAGGAATCGATTTTTTTTGTTATAGGTTAGACGGCTAATATCAATGTTTATTTTTAAGCATTTGTTTCATTTTGTTATTAATTTAAATTTTCACAGTTGCACAAAATTATGTGATTTAAGCATTTTTTTCCCAATTTTCATCAATTTAAATTTTCACACATGAGAAATTATGGGAAGGCTGGTTCAGACATTTATTTAATGACTGTAGATGTTAAGAGACCAAAAGTTAAAGCTTTAAAACAGTAAAAGTGTTTTAACCATTAAAAACACAACATCACATGTCAAAGTATGCAAAGTAAATATCTCTACATCAGACTCTAATAAATTGTCAAGCAGCGTTTTCCCCTATTTTGCTTATCTGTAAATTTCAATTACTACTGATGTCCTAAATCATGCGATCTGATTATCAGATTTTAGTATTTAGTAATTCAAACATCTCCTTTAGCTACTTTTAACTAAAATGTATTATTATTTTTATTATCATTTATGTAGTAACTTTCTTCCCAATGGATTCCTATACACTTTATGAGACACTTATACATACATTAAGGAACCACTGCACCCACCACTGCAATGAGTCAGAACAGAAAAAATAGTTTTCAGTGCCTAGTAACATTATCCAAACACTGTTCAGTCTGAAGAAATGCTGCATTGTTATGATGCAATTTCTCTTTGGGGAAGCTGGTGCAAACATCAGTTAGTTCTTTGCCTTAATCTCTCTAACTAGAGTCATTGTTAGGGCTGCGCTGCTTCTTGAGAACCAGGAATTGATGGCTTGGCTCAGATTTCTGAAACAGATGATTGTCTGTGTGTTTCACCATCTCTGCTAAATGATTAGTGTATAGTGACTAGTGTAAGGTAAAATACCCAAATTCTGAATCACTAATTTGTCCTTCAATGGAAAACCAACTTGCAAGGTCCTGAACTCTGCTGCCACTCAGCAAAGTGGCAACCATAACTGTTAAGTTGCAGGGAGAATTAGACAGACAGGTAGTTAGTAGAATTTTACCAGAGTTATCAATGCTATACTGATAATATGTAACATGGGATCTTTAAAGACCACAAATGCAAGTCTTTTCATTGACCTTGTTCTTTATTTTTAGGCCACCAGAATTTCTTAATCGGGATTTGGAGATAGGAAGAAATAACTTTTCCCATGCTGTCACCAGTTAAAAGCATTTTCTCCAGCGCGTGTATGTGGATAGTTTTATTATCCTCAAAATTTGTTCTCACTAAGAAATCTCTGATCCATAAGTAATAAAAAAATGCAAATGTGTAAGATAGAAGTATTTTGCCTTGAACAGGAAAAAAGTGACTCCTTCATTTTAAAGGCGATTTTTATAATGTCATTTCTTTCTTAAACCAAAATTAAAAATGATGAAAAGGATGAGATACCAATAATTGTGCCTACCTAGGATTTTCTGCCAGTCCCTGAAATTCTGCATGAAACTATCTTCTCACATAAGAATACTACCTGTGTAATGGGATATCATCTTTGATATACAAAGCTACATTGTTCCATTTATGCCATAGGCATATGTAGAGGGCGGAATGGAGTTATGCTGACTCTGGAGGAGCACTAGAGAGTACAAGGTGTTGCTCTTCCTCCTATCCCCTTTATAAATGACTTGATCTCTGTGCATAGGGAGCAATGTTGACCAGTCTGCATGGGGAGTACAGAGCTATTGAGGGATGTTCTTGTGCAGTTACGCACAAAGTCCCAACAAGCAACATAGAGTCCACACCCACAGACAACCCGCCAACCTTAAGCATATTCTCACCAGCAACCACTCACCGCACCATAGTAACTCTAACTCAGGAACCAATCCATGCAACAAACCTCGATGCCAACTCTGCCCACATATTTACACCAGCGACACCATCACAGGACCTAACCAGATCAGCCACACCATCACCGGTTCATTCACCTGCACATCCACCAATGGTAACAGATGCCATCATGTGCCAGCAATGCCCCTCTGCTATGTACATCGGCCAAACTGGACAGCCCTACCTAAAGAATAAATGGACACAATAAGATATTAGAGATGGCAATATACAAAAACCTGTAGGGAACACTTCAACCTCCGGACACACAATAACAGATATTCAAGGTACTCATCTTGTAGCAAAAAACTTCAAGATCAGACTTCAAAGAGAAACTGCTGAACTTCAGTTCATTTGCAAATTTGACACCATCAGCTCAGGATTAAACAAAGACTGTGAATGGCTAGCCAACTACAACACAGTTTCTCCTCCCTTGGTGTTCACACCTCAGCTTCTAGAAGAGGGCCTCATCCTCTCTGATTGAACTAACCTCATTATCTCTAGCCAGATTCTTGCCTGTATATTTATACCTGCCTCTGGAAATTTCCATTACATGCGTCTGATGAAGTGGGGATTCACCCACGAAAGCTTATGCTCCAGTATGTCTGTTAGTCTATAAGGTGCCACAGGACTCTTTGTCGCTGTTTACAAGATCCAGACTAACACGGCTAACCCTCTGATACTAAAGTCCCAGCAGTCCACCTTGCATGTATTCCATCTTGAAAGGACAGCAGTGTACCCTGAGATTGAGGAGGTTAAGACCTTCTGGAGATTTTTGAGAAGCAGCCTTGGCTTTTGAGCCTGCCATAAATTGGGAGAAGCATTCATAGATTATAAATCCAGAAGGGTTCACTGTGATCATCTAATATTACACAGTCCATCAGACTTCCTGGAATGTACTCCTGTTTGAACTAAGGCATATATTTTAGAAAAATATCCAATTTTGACTTAATGTCTTGTGATAAAGAATCCACCACAACCCTTCGTAAATTGATCCAAAGATTATTTACCCTCACTGTTAAAAACTGCACCTTAATTCCAGTCTAAATTTGCTTAGCTGCAACTTCCAGCCATTGGATCTTGTTATATCTTTGTCTGTTAGGTGAAAGAGCCCACTATTATCAAATATCTGATACCCATGTAAAGGACTGATCAAGTCACCCCTTAAGCTTCTCTTTGTTAATCTAAATAGATTTAACTCCTTGAGCCTTTCATTATAAAGTATGTTTTCTAATCCTTTAATCTTTCTTGTGGCTCTTCTCTGAACCCTCTCCAGTTCATCAACATCCTTCTTGAATTGTGGACACCAGAACAGGACACATTACAGCAGTAATCAAAGACAGAGGTAGTATAACCAGACTCTACTCCTACTCGAGATTCCCCTGTTTATACATCCAAGGATTGGATTTAGCTCTTTTGGCCACAGCACCTCACTGGGAGCTTATGTTCAACAGATTATCTACCATAAACCCTCCAAGTCATTTTCACGGTCATTGCTTCCCAGGATAGACTCCCACATCCTATAAAAATGGCCTACATTCTGTGTTACTAGATGTATGACTTTACATTTGGCCATGTTAAAATCCATATTATTTGCTCACACCCACTTTACTAAGTGATCCAGATCACTCAGTATCAGTGACCTGTCCTCTTCATTATTTATCACTCCCCCATTTTTCAATCATCTGAAAACTTTATCGGTAATGATTTTATGTTTTCTTTCAGCTTATTGATAAAAATATTAAACAGGGCAAGGCTAAGTACCTATCTTAGTAGGACCCCACTAAAAACACAACTTCTCTATGATTCCCCATTTACCATTAGACTGAGACTTATCAGTTAGCCAGTTCTTAATCCATTTAATGTGTGCCAAGTAGATTTTTGTATCACTCTAGTTTCTTGATAAAAATGTCATGTGGTACAACATCAAATGCTTTACAGAAGTCCAAGTCTATTACTTTAACATTATGGCCTCTATCAACAAAACTTGTAATCCATATTTATCAAGCTAGTTGGATGGTTTCTGTTTTCCATAAACTTGCATAATTAAATGTCAATCATGAAATTAAAAATTGCTTCACCTTAATGCCAGGCAGCCTCCCAGATAAAGGAAGAGCCATCTCTGACTGTCAGGCCCCCGTCTTCCAAGCCCAGCACAGTAGGTGCCCACAATTGCTATGGGTCAAGTAAAGAGGGTGGGATGCCCCACTCCAGGACTCCTAGTGATGTCTTCCCTGTATCGTTGTTGGATCGGATCCCAGCTAAGTGGGGGAGCCTCTCTCAACTCCATTGAAAATAAATTCAGATCTTGGAAAGGGGGTCCCTACTGACTGGCTTCTCCTTGCCATCTGTCACTACACTGAACCTGGCAGAACTAGTGGCAAAAAAAGACTGCATATCATATTCAGGGAGGTGGCACAGACATGCAGGCCACCATGGGTACCACAGAACCTGGAGCTCTGTCCTCCAAAACTGTAATGAAAAATATTGGCTATGTATTCATGTTTTCCGGGCAGAAGCCCAAAACTGAAGAGTGGGGCACTGCAGAAAGCAATTGAATTTTGCCATCAAATGTACTTAATTTAGTAAAAGGATGTGAAATCATTACTGTCCAATAAACGCAGGCTTCAGGCTTCCTTGAGGATTTCTTAATCCAAGCAACGTATTGTTTGTCTGCCAGTGATTTTTTTCCACTCATCAAGCTTTGTCCACATGCCCGCTTTTTCCCTTTTCTGCCTTTCAGCAGCATGGTTTGTACATCTTCTATGGATCAATTAATTTATGCTCCCACATTGTCAGACAACTTAAGCTGATTACTAGTGCTTAGATAATGACCCATCTTCCTAATACAATGGAATCTTAAGGCCTGTGCATTATTTTGAGCCTTGGGGCTCAAATCTAAGGTCTTTATGCAAATATAAGTACATTACATAAGCAGAAGACCGTAGCTACATATTTGGCATGGATCAAGCATGCTATTAATGAGAAAGCATAGAGAGAAGACAAATTAACCATTGGACTAAAATATAACTTGATATAAAATTTCAGGCCTTGTAAATAGATCAGCTGTAAACCAGCCTGATTTAGACTAGTGTGCGTTTTCTGTGGGGGAGGAGGAGGAGGAGGAGACCAAATGAAAAGAATAAAAGTGGTCAACACCTCCAACTGTTCATCTTAGCTCAAGTGACATATTGGGGCATTGGGTTCAGCAAAGCAAATAACCATATGCTTAAATCCACTTGCTTAAGCACTTAGCTGAATTGGGATGATTTGCTAAGTCAGAGCCTCAAAGAGAAATTAGTCATAGCGTTGCCAAAACATTCTTTTTCACAAGTCATGTTTTTCTGAAAGCTGAAGCCATGTGATGATGTGATAATCCCAGTTTTTTCTTTTGTGTTTTTAAGTCAGCTTTTACCTCTATTTGTAGAAACAACCTGAAAAGACGAACCTAAAGGCTCAAAAACACAAAGGCAAATAAAACCTCCAAATTTATTATTTTAACATCTCATTATTTGTTGAGGCCTGACTTATTTTTGAGTGCTCCAGATTGCCAATACTGCAGTAATTTACTGCATCACCAGCACTAGTTGCTGTGGTAAGCTAGAGTTTCCTTGCTGTTTTGTACATTAAGTACTGACAAGGTGGGACCTTGCTTATCTTGTCAGATATGAGCAATTTAGAGCCTGAGGGATATCACTGTAGATCAGTGGTCCCCAACATGGTGCCCACAGGGGCATTTATGTGTGCCTGCCTAGTGCCCAGCAGGGAAGAGAAGCTGCGGCCCTGCGCCTGCCGGGGACAGAGAACTCAGGCTGTGAGCATAGTGTTCTCTGCTCCCGGTAGGTGCGGGGCCTGCCTAATGCCCCACAGGGGAGACAAGCTGCAGCCCCGTGTCTGCCAGGGACAGAGAACTCCAGTGCTGCAGGCTACGGGTGCTGGTGTTCTCGGTCCCCGGTAGGCACAGGACCCGCCTAGTGCCCAGCAGGGGAGAGAATCCGGGCCCCCACGCCTTCTGGGGACAGAGTACTCCGGGGCTGTGGGCACTGGTGTTCTCTGTCCTCACGGCTTCTCTCTGGCTTCTCTCTTCTCTCTAGATTTATATATCATGTAATATTAAATATGATGGTTTTTTGTATTATTTAATGTACAAATACAAAATAAGGCTTGAAAAATTGTTGGCGCCCGCCACACTCTTCTGAAAACATGAATGTGCTACTGGTTACAAAAAGGTTGGGGACCACTGCTGTAGATTTTGCCATCCACTTGCAGGCTATGATAGGCAAATCTACAATTCTAGTGTGAAAAAGAGTCCTTGTGATCCTTCACTCCTTTTGTTTTCCACATTCATCCCATAAAATTAAGAAGAAAATGGGGTCACGGACATGGAGACAGCTATCATTGGTTACACAGTGAGCAGGCTGACATTTTTCCACTGACACTTTTTTTGAATAAAGACGTATTTTTGACCAAAAATAATATTTAAATAGAAACATTTCATTTTAGTTTAAATATTCCTGTTTTACAATGTTAAGACAATTTTAGTTTTTGGTAAAAATTATTTTAAAAAATATTTTTTGAAATACTTTCTTAAAATAATTTCAAAAAATGAAAGTGTTTTCAATTTAAGTTTCAATTTTTTGTTTGAAAAACTGAAACAGTCTCACAGGATATTTTTTAATGAACAATTTTTAAAATTCCCTTCTTCCCACAAAACAACTGGCTTTTTTGACTAGCTGTGGTTGGATAAGCAGGTTGACTGAGTTGTATACACTGCACAAGGTGTATCTGTGATAAATGGTGTTCTACTACCACTGGATGAATAACTCACAATCATTTTCTCTGAGCAAACTGATCAGACTATAATTTTCTTACAACTTATTTGATATCTGGTTCAATAATATTCATCAGCTTTATGAAATGAAAACATTGTATCACAGTCTTTAAGAAACAGTTTTCAAATAAATTATCTGACTTTTTTTTTTTTGTGCCTTATGAGGTCTCATCCAAAACCCTTTGAAGTCACTAGAAAGACTCCCACTGACTTCAGTGAGTTTCAGATCAGGCTCTATTTACCAGGTGCATAAAGCTAACTAAATAAATTCACAAATATAGTCATGGAATTATTTTTTTGCAGATTTTACTACTTTGAATAATGGGGGAAAATATTAATTTAATGGTTTATTTTACTCAGTTTTAACTAAGCAACTCACTTGTTGACAAACAAGTGCAGCTGAAGCAGCACTGGACTAGGTCAGAATACCCCTTTCTCTTAAGAACCATCTCTGTGGCATTTATGTATGGTAAAAGAGGACTTTGGGTGAGGGATCTGCCGACATGCAATGTATCTGAAAACACACAGAGGAAGTGCTTGCCATTTTCAGTCTGTGCCAAGCACTACAAGTACTAGCAGCCACTGTGTAAGAGCAGCTGTTTGAACACAGCCTGAGGTATTCAGGCCCTACCTCTTTCTTCCTAAGCAGACACCTACATATCAAGCTCCCTTTCCTCTCCCCTTAGTTATGGCAATATGTAATGTGCTTTGCCATGGGACTATGATGCAGTAAACACCTGCACCCTACATTTTAGAACTTCCTCCTTCTCATCTTCTGAAAGTTTGAACGTCCGCTTACTCAGTGACACATTGATCTGGACACAGCAGCAAAATGAGGACAGATATGTGGATGGATTTTAAGCCACAGACCTCAGCTTTAATTACATTTAAATACAAGGAAAGGGTGCTTCCCACACATCACTAATACTCTTCTATATCAGGAATTTAGTTGGTTCCAGTGCAGGGATTGCAGAGTTCCTATCATATAACCTGTAACTCAGGTTAGGGTCTACTCCAGTCAGGAATCAGCTTGTTCTGAGTCCTACCACTCCGTACCACATATGAGGAGGACAGAGGGTGCAGAAGTTCTCATAAGCCCAATCCAAGGTCTTTTGCCTTTGGGGAACCATTCATTTTAACTGCACTGGAAACCGGCCACAGGGGACACCAGCAACTAGCTTGGTTAAACCACCACCACCTAGCCCCCTGATATCAGAACTTGTAGGATCAGATTGAAAAGCGAGCCAATCACTATGCTCCCGAGTTTCACAAAGGTATGCTTGCTGGAATGCAGAGCAGTTGGCTGTATCTCTGCTATTTACCTTTGCAACTGCATGATAGACAACTGAGATCTTTTATTAATTATTATTATTATTATAAAGATCACCTACTTTATGTGAAGCCCAACAGAAGCAGATTAACATTTGATATAGTTTCCTACAGTTATTGTAATTTTCCCTCCTGCTCTCTCAGCCAAAATACTTGTATCCTAGTGCATCTGACTGAAAACTTGGCAAAAGAACAGATATGACTCTCCATCAATTTATTTTCAATTTACTGAACAGGTAGATTAGCCAGGGAAGGTGTAGAATACATAAACGCAAAACACTGAGTCAGTCACTGGCAACCACCTTACTTCAGAATTAAGACAGTTTGATCTTTTATTGCAAATGACTAAAAGAAAATGAAAGTTTCATAACACTGGTTATCTTGTTATAGATATCACAATAAATATGCCACACATTAAAGACTTCAGTACAAAGGGATTCACATGAAATGCCATGAACTAAAGGCTTTAAATACACAAGAATATTTGGCCAAACTAGAAACACAGCATTAGCATCAGGGGTGGCTCTAGGCATTTTGCCACCCCAAGCAGAGCAGGCAGCTTGCCTTCGGCAGCTTGCCTTGAGGAGGTCCCCGGTCCTGCTAATTCGACGGCAGCCTGCGGGAGGTCCGTCGAAGCCGCAGGACCAGCAGACCCTGCACAGACATGCCACCAAAGGCAGCCTGCCTGCCGCCCTTGCAGCGACCGGCAGAGCACCTCCCACGGCTTGCCACCCCAGGCACGCGCTTGGCGTGCTGGTGCCTGGAGCCGCCCCTGATTAGCATATGCTAAAGTAGATGGAAGAGCAGGGGCTAGTTTGTTCCCCCAACCCAAAAAGGGATGAAATATGGCAGGGGAGTCAAGGAAGTCTAACGCAGTGGTTCTCAACCAGGGATAGATGTACCTCTGGGGGTACATAGATCTTCCAGAGAATACATCAACTCATCTAGATATTTGCCTAGTTTTACAACAGGATACAAAAAAAAAAAAAAAAAAAAAAAAAAAAAAAAGCACTAGTGAAGTCAGTAGAGACAAAAAAATCATACAAATGACTTGTTTATACTGTTCTATATAGTATACACTGAAATATAAGTACAATATTTATATTGCAATTGATTTATTTCACACTTATATAGTCAGCAATTTTTCAGAAATAGTGTGCTGTGACACTTATGTATTTTTATGTCTGACTTTGTAAGCAAGTCGTTTTCAAGTGAGATGAAACTTGGGGTTATGCAGGACAAATCAGACTCCTGGAAGGAGTAAAGTGGTCTGGGAAGGTTGAGAGTCACTGGTCTAACTCACTTTTGATCTCTGGTGTCTCCCTTCATGATTCTTGTGCAGTTTTCTGGACAAAGTTGGCTCAAGGGGAAGAGAGGTTCTGGAGAATGTGGAGTGGGGAAAGAATCATTCTGCCAAAATTTTGGACCTTGTACTGTTAGATCTCCAGGGCAATGCTGTCTTGATATCTGTGTCTGGTACATGATAAAGCACCTTGCCAGTGCTTTAATTAATAGCATCGGTACTTAGCATATATTTACTGAGTGCCCAAAGTCATAATCCGGTTCTTGATCTGCTCCTGTAGCAGCAAAATTATGCACTGCCCCTTACTTGGGACTTGTGATAAAACCACAACTGACTCCTTAGTGGGTACTGTTCACTGATCATGCCAAATCCCAGCAAGCTGCATATATTTACTCAAGTCTGTTAGTCTTTCTTCACTAATCACTCCCTTGATAAATCTTACTGTACTTCTCAGAATGCCCGGAAATCCAGTGATGGCCACACAGACAAACACACACTTTGTAGCAAGCTAAAAAGACATTGCAGAAAGAAGGATCAGTTTGCTCTGTCTTAAATCCTTTCAAAGCGAGTGCTACATTTTCTCAGATTCTTTTCTTTCTGGAAATGCTGGTGATATTTGACAGCGAAATTGCGCTTCAGAAATATTAGCTTGTTTCAATCACTTGACCACATCACTGCCGGGGTAAACACAATGTCCTCCAGCTGGTGGAATTTCAACTATAACTTGTCTCTCTCCAGCTCTGAAAAAAACTAGTTGTACCATAATTCTTCACAAGGCAACCCGCACAGTAAAGAGGGCCATTCGAGTAAACTTTACACAAGAAAGAAACAACAAAATGAAATGTAATATATACTGATCTCCAGCCAAGGTTGCAAACATTTTATTCCATACTGGTGAATCATGGTGAACTCAGCCATTCATTTTCAAAAGAGCCATTTGGGTGGTGCCTGTGGTTTAGGCCATGAAACGTAGATGCTACTGAAGTGTGGCTTAGATTAATGTTTTGACAATACTGAAATTTCAGTCTTCATTCTCATTCACTCTTTCTTTGCTCTCTCTTTTCAGATACTTCCTGACCCCTATTGTCTCGGGTTTTCATACTGATGTCAGAGAGATTGGTTGGCAATGTAAAGAGGCTTAAAGTGGGTGTTAATGACCTGCTTCCCTAACCAATATAGATCTGGGGAAAAGGCTATGCACAAGTGCTGCTGCCAGGCACTGGTGTAGACGGCAATTTGGGGTGTGGCTGGAATGCACTGTACTGTGGACCTTCTGTTTCCTATGGCCCATAGAGAGCTGCAGGAACAGAGTGGAAATTAGCCTGCCCCAGAACACGGGGAATGCCAAATGGGCTTATAGCAGCCTTTGCTTTGAGCCTCTCCTCTGCCACTTCTGTGAATGCAGGAATGCAATAAGAGTCAGCTCCAGCGTTTCCTCTCTAGGTGACACTGAAGTGGCCTACTCAGCTGCTCAAGGGACACTTGTATGGGATTGTGCAAATAACTTCCATTCACAGACTCAACCCACAAGACAAACTCTGCCCACACAAATTCTTGAATGTTACCTGGCAGCACCAGTGGCTGCCTATATGCACAGCTCTCACTTCCAGAGATGCGCAGTGAAACTGCAGCTTCAAACCTGAGACAACCAGTGCTTTTCTGCACTGAACTGGAAAGCACTGGCACAGGATGATGGACCTATACAAGACATTACTGTAGGTTTCCCTAGGGTGACCAGATGGCATATGTGAAAAATCGGGACGGGGTGGAGGGTAATAGGATCCTATATAAGAAAAAGACCCAAAAATCCTGGGCCTGATTCTCTTTTCCCTCACCTCAATGTAAAAAAAAATAAAATAAAAATAAAAAAAAATTGAGATAAATTAAAAATTATAGCATGACATGCTGATTGTCAGCACAATTTGCCAGTCCAGACACAATGGCATTCATAGAACTAAATCATTCTTTACAATCTGTGTTACTACAAATGGATTATTTACAGTCCAAGCCACTGATTGTAACTTGTCTAGACAAGAAATTATTCTATAGTCCACAGTCTATTTTAGACATGTGAAATCTTGATGGCCATCTGGGCAGGTTTGTGGGTCAAGTACTCCACACTGTAATAATAAACCCTGACCCAGGAGTATTCTGATCAGTGGCTATTGTCATCATACACTTTCCCAAACTACCCACAAGATGCTGAATGAACCGGGCATGACTTATTTCTGGTATACAACTGTCTGAAGAATGTAACTCAATGTCATGAAATATACTGCCCAGAATAACGCTGTTTGCAGAAATGACAGTTTCCAGGGAAAACTTCCAGGCTTGTGAACGCATAAGAAGTTCCTGGAAAGTGACTGTTCATTTTTGATAGTGCATCTCCTTCTTCTCTTCCCTTTCTTTGCAGCTATGAATCATTGCTATGAGATATCATGGGAATAAGATCAGAGCAGGTCTGATAGGTCCTGAACTGGGAATTGAAAACAATGCGAGACAGAGCCTGTGAAGGGTGCACATGAGGCAGTTCAAGAGCCATATTCAGAGGCAATGTGTAGTGAGTGGGTGGAAGTAGGTGTAAGAGAACCTGCTTCTAAGTGAGCCTACGGGAGTCAAAGATGGTGTAATTTTCCCACCATTCTAAGGAAGTGCAAGTTATGAGCTGAGAAAGCAAGAAATAAATATGTTACACCTCACTTCTGAATTTGGTTCTAACAATCTATCCATCAAGAGCTTCAGCATGTATAGACAGCTCAGGCTATTTGTGGGACTGTATATAAAGATCACCATCAACTTGGTTTATTCCAGAGTACACACCAATTGCTCTAGACATGTAGCCAAGCACCACATCGCATATTGTGGTTTTACCTGATGGGGATTCCCTGGGACTCTTAGCACGCAGTCTGCCTGCCACTTCAGAGCCCCCGTCTAAAACGATACAAATTCCAATTGCAACCCATACTAGGTATTCCACAATGGTATCTTTGGACAGAGTGCCGTCTAATGGGGAAATCAGCAAACAAAGAGTCAGACCTCATGGATTTTAATCCTGGGTTTGCCTCTGATGGGCAGTGTGGCCTAGGGCAAATCACTTCACTTTACTGCCTCTATTTAACCATTTTATAGATGGGTAAACAATACCTGCCTCACAGGGATGGTGGGAGGCTTAAATAGTGCTATAAAGTGCTCTGAAGTCTTCAGATAAAAGGTGCTGCAACAGTGCTGAGTGGTAATATAATGGAACATGAATGGTAGGCTTAGCTTTTAGAGTTCTGAGCTGATGTTAGAGATAACATGCATATTTCCTACCTGTAATTTCAACTTCACAGCAATACAGTTATACAAGAACCTCTGAAACTGCCCTCAGTTAGGTTTAGAAGCAATAGGGATGGATACAGATTCTCTTGGAAGCAAAGACAGTCCTTTTGTTCTGTGCCTATACAGCTCCTAGCACAATGGTGGCCCTGGTCCATGGCTGGAGTTCCTCGGTGTTACCGCAATACAAATGATAGATGCTGACAATAGCCCATCCAAGGTTGAAGAATGTGCCGTGATCAGATCCATTCATTACTTGTACAGAAAATGAACTGAAATTGTGACTGCTCATTGTCATCTGCTCTTATTTGGTTGTCTGCGTTATACTGTTTTGGAAGTTCTGAACTACACTTACTCGAGTAAGGTTTCAGGACTGCTGCTGAGTTAGGAAGCAACAGGAAAGAAGATGTGTGTCAGGTGTGAAGACTCCAGGAAGCAACTGTAGAAGTAAATAAAATCAGCACATGGCCCTTCTTTTTTGGCAAGACCAGTTGCTGCTCTTAATCCTCCCTCATGGTAGATTGCAGGCACTTTTCTGCTGTTCCTAGTAAGTCTTTCCATACCATAATGATTTTGCTGCATTTGTGAAGGCTTTCGGCTGCTTAGGCCCCAATCATGCAATTGGATCCAGACCTTCATTGAAAGAGTGAAGCTATTAAGTCAGTTGCAGGACTGGGGCCTTTATATGTAGGGTTGCCAACTTTCTAATCACACAAAACTCAACACCCCAGTCCTGCCCCTTCCCTGAGGCCACATCCCTTGCCCTGTCCCCTGCTCACTACATTCCCCCTCTCTGTCTTGTTAGCAGTGCTGCAGAGGTAAGGCAGGCTAGTCCCTACTTGTCCTGCCTCCGCGCTGTGCCCTAGAAGCAGCCAGCAGGTCCGGCTTCTAGGCAAGGGGACAACAGGGCTCTGCACACTGCCCCCACCCTGAGCACCAGCTCCACACTCCCATTGGCCAGGAACTGTGGCCAATAGGACCTGTAGGGACAGTGCCTGCAGGCCAGAGCAGCGCGCAGAGCTTCCTGCTGCACCTCCACCTAGGAGCCAGACCTGCTTGCTGGCTGCTTCTGGGGCACAGAGCTGAGGCAGGACAGGTAGGGACTAGCCTGCCTTACTTCCACAGCATTACCAACTGGACTTTTAAGGGCCCAGTTGGTGGTGCTGACCAGAGCCACCAGGGTCCCTTTTCAACCAGGTGTTCCAGTCGAAACACAGACACCTAGTCACCCTATTTGTATGTAGAGTATGAAAATGTCAGCTTCCCCAAGTTAGCTGCTGAGTTTTGTCTTTTCCATTTGTAGAAGCAGGACACAATGACCAGTTATGAGCTGTGAAAGGGTAAATTGGAGGAGATCTGATCTCTTCTCTCATTAGTCTTGCTACATAAAACTGCTACAAATGTGAGGATAGTTCTACACTGACCAACAGATTCACATCAGAATCTATGTTAGCTTCTGCTAATAAAGGATCTTGTAGAGAGCCCACCATCAATGGGAAGTCTGTCGGAGATGATGTGTGAGGGGAAGTGTGTGTGGGGGGCGGGGGGGCATTGCAGCACCAGAAAGGAGCCTCAATTCCCTCTCCACCATGGAATCAGGACAATGCCTGAAGTGGGAAATGCTAGTCAGACAGAAGGCATGAACCAGTCACGTTCCCTGAGCTGCCTCTTTCCAATGGACTCCTGTGAAACTCCCACTATAGCTAAAACCTGTTTTACGCCAGTGGTAACCAGAAAAGAAACTGGCTGTGCCAGCAACTGCCCTCTCTTGGGCTGAATCTACTGGAATTGCAGTGTCGTGTTTGGCACAAGGAATATAAATTATGCCTTACTGCATCACAACAGGTAAATCTAGCTCAATGTGTTTGTTTTTCATGCTCTGAACTGTTATTTGTACATACGACTCTTTCCTATAAGTCTTCCTTTCCCATACAGTCTATATTAAATAATCTATTTAGTGGCGGGGGGATGATTAATATCTGCTTATTGATAAGATTGGAGGGTTCTTTGCTCTAGTGGATTACATTTGGGACTGGAAGTTACCAGAACTTTGTTCTGCCACTGACTTTAGATGTGATCATGGGCAAGCTACTTAACCTTTTCCTAATCTGTAAGATGAAGGTATCAATACTGGTGAAATTGCTAAGTACATAAGAACAGCCATACTGGGTCAGACCAAAGGTCCATCTAGCCCAGTATCCTGTCTTTCATTAGTGGCCAATGCCAGGTGCTCCAAAGGCAATGTATAGAACAGGTAATCATCAAGTGCTCCATCCCTTGTTGCTCATTCCCAGCTCTTAGCAAACAGAGGCTAGGGACACCTTTCCCGTCCATCCTGGCTAATAAGTATGGTGCATCTTACAGAGGTATTTTTAGAAAAAACTTTACTACTCTCACTCTCCTCTTATCTGGGCCAGGAAGAGTTTGAAAATCCCACTCTCGGCTTACAAGGAAGATGTGTTTATACAGCTGTAAAAAGTACTGAGTAGTTGATGATCATGTAAGCAAATTATAAGAGGTTGATGGCATGGTGACTGACAAGAATGATTAAAATATAGTTAAAAACCTCTTAACAATAATATAGACTGCAGCTTGTTTGGACCCAGCACTTTTTCTCCAGAAAGAAGATCACTTTTGTGTGATCTTAACTGGAGTGTGGTGATCAGTTCAACATTTGCAGCCCAGAAGTTTGTTTCCTGAAGCTGCAGTCATTACCTTTCTTGGTTGACATTGCCACATCTATTAAAAACAATTATGTGGTGCTAGTTTGAGTCTACTGCAAGAGCTGGCATTTTAAAACCACTCAAGCATGAATAACATGGGCTGGCTGGTATTTGAAATCACCCTGGCACTGCTGAGCATTAGTGGCAGATTTAGCAGTAGCAGCCATTGCAGGTGTTGAGATAATGATTCCCGAGGCTAATGCTTTACTGCTACTACTAGGAGAGGAGTCCGTGTGCATGAACAAGTACTTTATGGAACTGCTGGATCTCAGGTTGGTTCTTTGGAGAAAAAAAGTGTGAAAAATTCAGCAGAAAATGAAACCAGCAATTTTTGATTTTTTAATGATACCCCTAAAAAGACAGGAGGGGTAAAAAGCCACTCACCAATGTACTTTGTGAACTTTTACTGTTAATGAAAAGCAGATTAAGGCACTAAAAAGTGATTTTCACTTTACAAAAGCAGAAAATGGGATGCTACCCAGGGCCCCAGTCACAGGATTCATAGATTTGAAGCCAGAAGGGATCACTATTCTCATTAGTCTGACTTCCTACACAACACAGACCTCATAATTTTACCCACTGGTTTCCTGCTTTGAGCCCAGTAAATTCTACCTGAACTAAAACCTCTTTTTACAAAGGAATCCAGTCTTGATGTGTAATTATTAAATCAGGTCCCAGCTATGTTTTTTCTGCATGCCATCAAGCACTATTGCAGTGTTTTCTGTTCCACCTTTTACCTTCTCCACTTAGAGTGACATCATCTTTGGCTTGTCAGAAATAAGAGAAAATCAGAAGGTCTGTCGCTATTTAGAGGAAATGAAATTAGAGAATCAAAACAAGAAAAGAGGTGGTGGTAAGCGCAAAAGTAATCCATATCATGGAAATTTCATGAAGCAAAGAAACTGCCTTCCCCCAGATAAACCCTCATGACCTAGTTGGCTGTGCTAGTCAATTGTTAATGGATCTGAAGTTATGCTTCATTGCAGCAGAGCATGATCTTTTGATCTGTATGTGCTTTAGCCAGAGCAATTCAGCTGATAACCAGACCAATACAATTTTATTCTAATGATTTTAGAACTATGGTTATCACTAAATCTAAAGGATTAACTGGAGGTTCACGTTTAGATGCCCATGCAGAGGTTTATTGTGGGGGATTATTTCTAGCTGCATTCCTTCCATGTAGTTTGACAATCAAACAGAAAAATTCATTAGCCCTGCAGAGTAACTCCTCTATCCTCCTTCCCAGCAGTCTCTACTTTGGCTTCCAGTCAGCACAACCCCCGCTCCTGACTAAGCACAATGCTATTCTTTTAAAGGTGACGAGTCTGAGTGAATTCAGCTGTATATAATCAGTTCTCAGCTGGTAGTGACCCCTTGCACTCCCTCTGGGAAATTAGCCCCTCAATCCTTGGCTTGGTAGGGCCTCCTCCTAAAATCCCTGCTGAAGTGGAGTGTGGTAGGGCTTTTCAGGCTCTCTCCAAGGGCACCAATAGGTCTGGATACTCCTTCACCAGCTCCTTTCTCACACACTAAAATTCAATTAATTTGAAAATTATAGTTAATTCTCCACCACATGAGCATATCCCACATATACACAATCCTGGATGCTCAGCCTGTCTACCATTCTGCAACTCTCAATGTATTTTTTGGGTAGCAGATTGAAGAAGAGAATTTCATCCTCAAACCCTAACATGATTTGGGTAATGCTCCTTTGGCTGGGCATCACAGATGGGACTGAACGAGGACTTCTCGCTACAATGCGGAGAGTTATACCACTTAGGGTATGTCTACGCTACAAAATAAGGTTGATTTTATACAGTCAGCTGTGTACGTCCCCCCTAAGCACATTAAGTTGGCGGAGCACATCCTCACACTGTGGCTAGTATTGACTTACAGAGCGGTGCACTGTGAGTAGCTATCCCACAGTTCCTGCAGTCTCCGCTGCCCATTGGAATTCTGGGTTAAGCTCCCAATGCCTGATGAGCAAAAACATTGTCATGGGTGGTTTTGGGTACATGTCGTCAGGCCCCCCCTCCCTACATGAAAGAAACAGCAGACAATCATTTTGCGCCTTTTTTCCTGGGTTACATGTGCAGATACCATACCACAGCAAGCATGGAGCCTGCTCAGCTCTCCATCACCATACGTCTCCTCGCTGCTGCTGGCAGATGAGGTACTGTATTGCTACACAGCAGCAGCTCCTTGCCTTTGCAACAAATGCTGCAGTAGGACTGATAGCCGTTGTACATTTCCTGGATGCTCCTGGCAGACCTCAGTGAGGTCGATCGGGGCACCTCAACAGATGTAGTTATCTTCCTCTTAGAGCACCGAATGGGAGCCAAAGACTCCAGGTCATTCTCTTCTTTAAGTTTCATCTCATGAAGAATCAGTCCTGCTTGGAAATCATGCAAGCTGGAGCCTTCTGCCTCAGACTGCTCTCCCAGCTGGCAGCACTGCGTGGTTGCACCTATCCCAGCCTACCCCTTGCTCCCATGTCTCATGAAGCCTGGACAGTAGTAAGGAGCAGTTCAACTATAGGGTGAGCAAGTGCAGAATGGTGGTAGAATGTGCCTTTGGACTCTTAAAAGCTCGCTGGCGCTGTTTGCTGACTAGATCAGACCTAAGCTCAACCAACATTCCCATTGTTATTGCTGCTTGCAGTGTGCTCCATAATATCTGTGAGAGTAAGGGAGAAACGTTTATGGTGAGGTGGAAGGTTAAGGCAAATCGCCTGGTGTCTGATTTTGAGCAGCTAGACACCAGGGCGATTAAAAGAGCACAGCAAGGAACACTGCACATCAGAGAGGCTTTGAAAAGCAGTTTCATGACTGGCCAGGCTTCAGTGTGACAGTTGTGTGTGTTTCTCTTTGATGCAAACACCTCCTTTGTTGATTTTAATTCCCTGCAAACCAACTACCCTCCCCCTTCAAAATAAAGTAACTATTGTTTTGAAACCATGCATTCTCTCTGTATTAATTAAAAAAAAGAGATAAAGGACAAGGTAGCCTGGGTGGGTGGAGGAGGAGGGAAGGATAAGGCCATATTGCTTATTGTAGCCACACTAAAAAAATATATATCAAACTGTTTGAATTACAGCCTTCTGTTGCTTAGGCCATCCTCTGGAGTGGACTGGGTGGGTGCCTGGAGCCCTCCCAACCCCCTGCATTCTTCGGCGTCTGGGTGAGGAGGCTATGGAAATTGGTGAGGAGGGTAGTCGGTTATACAGTGAATGCAGCGGCGGTCTGTGCTCTTGTTGGATTTCCTGCAGGTCCAACTCATGCTTCATCATGTCCGTTTGCTCCCCCAACAGATGGTTCGTCATATCCTTTTGCTCCCCCATTAGCCTCAGCATCGCGTCCTGCCTCCACTCTTCGTGCTCACTTAATTCTTTCCTGGCCTCTGCCACTGAATGCCTCCATGCATGAGCTTGGAAAACATGTCATCTCAAGTGTGTTTTTCTCGACTTAGAATCTGCGATAACTTCAGGGACAGAGATGATGGAGGGGGGGGCTGCATGGTCACCTGTGCTGCTAAGTGCTGATGAGTTCACCATGCTGACCAAACAAGAAATGAAATTCAAAAGTTCCCAAGACTTTTCCTGTGTACCTGGATAGTGCATCAGAGTTCAATACCGTCAATTTGCATCCGCACTACTCAAATTTGACCCATCAAGGTCAATTTTAGTGCTACTCCCTTTCCAGGGAGAAGTAGATAAGTCACTCTTAAGATCCCTTTAAGTTGACCTAACACCATAGTGTAGTCATTTAACTAAGCCCTGGTCTAACACTACTAACTGCAGCAGAGACAGTAGCCGGGAATGAACCCAGGTTCTTTAGCTCTGAAGTACAGACCTCTGCTCTGGTGTACGGTAAAGTGTGTTACAATTACAAGCCAACACTTTAAACATAAGGGGTTTCCTGGTCCTGCTTGCAGGCTAGGGAGCACTGCAGCAAAGTTGATCTCTCAGTCAGTCTGCAAAGAGCTGGCCTCTCACAGCAAGGTGTGCTGAGTTGTGTCTCTTTGCCTGAGGGAGAATCCTGCTTTGCCTCTCTCTTTTTGGTTCTTGTGTGTTAAGGTTCCAGATTTCAGGAAATAAAATCATGTTATGTCATGACCTTCTAGCAAGAGCGTTTTCTGTTTTTATCCAACTTGTGTGTGTGTGTGTGTGTGTGTGTGTGTGCTGTGAACACAGCAGCTGCCTCTTGAGCTAAATGACAACAGCTAGTGTCTTCAAGAAGCAGAGTAAACTAGGAGCATAAGTCACACTGATCTACATTGAGATGATTGAATGGGACGTGCTGCTCACTGCCTCAGGTGCTTTTGAAAGTCTCCCCCCCATTTACGTATTTAAATGAGGATCCATTATGATGTTTGGATGATGATGTCTTCTAATGTGTTCCCCTACAAGCTATAGGGACGAGGCTGAAGATTGATATTACTTTCAATGAGTTACCTGATAAAGACAACCTAGTTTACTATAGTGCTCCGCAGTATAAATCTACATGGTCATAAATCTACAGTGACTTTAGCTATGATATTTTTTTGTCAGTCTAAAAACGTAATATTGGTTCTTGGTCAGCCCAAGTGATTTAGTGGCTTCTTTACTACCGTGCTACAGACTATTCTTCTAACATTGCTGTTCCAGATAATAAAGAATCATCTCACAGCTATTATCTCTGGTTAATCAGTCATAATTGTCTATACCCTACATTAGGGATACTATGCTGAATTGCATTTAATAGAGTAGATTCACCATGTGCAACTGACACTGTAAAAAAAGTGACCTTTGAAATCTAAAATGGCTTGTGTGTCATCAATCTATAAAAAAACTAATTTAGAAATACTAGGCAGAAGACGACAATGAGCTTTGTCCTTCAATCTTTACTATGAGTTTCCCTGGTGCACTGAAGACAGCCTTGTACAGAAGAGAACTGCCCCAGTTCAGCCTTTTCTTCACTATAAAAAGTATCTATTGATGACAATAGGTGGTGGCAACACATGTACTTGCACTGATGTTGAGCATGTTTTGTCCTTGATTATCCTCGCAATTAAACCATGTTCCGCTCCAGTTTATCCTAGCCTGCTGCTGAAACCCAGGGTCAAGAATGGATGCTTTTCTTAGGCCTTGCCTTTGCTACGAAAAAAAAGGAGTGTTCTTAACTTGATGTAAAATCCTAGTGCAGAGAAGGTAATTTGTAGTTTTCACATGAGTTAGCAGGGTGAGTTAAAGAATATTGGGGCATGTGTGCTTCTACTGCCATGTCACAATATTAGGCAAAAAGATGAAAAAAATATTGTTAAATAGTAATGTTGGAGGCTTTTTTCTCCTGAAAATCAAAGAATACAAGTAGAAAGGGATATAGCACTGTTAAGAGCATAGCTGAACCAAAAAGATTAGAAAAAGGAAAGAGAAATAGGTGTCAGAAGCATCAGGTTGAGCTATCATTGTCAATTCAGAAAGCAATTGCTCAGAGTTATTTTCCCCATCTTGCCAAGAAACATACAGCATGTGAAATATGTAACTAGAATTTCTTCCCACCATTCCAGAATGATACTTGGAAGGCATATTGGAAAGGTGACACTTTCATTTCACACTGATTAGTTACAAGGTGCACTTAAAATAAAAAGGTAGATATCCTAGATCCTCAATGGGAATACACTAATAGTACACTAATGGCCTTTAAGATTCTCACTGCCAAAATGACAAGTTGAGAAGCTTCTTTTAACACAATAAGTTTTAGTATCAATATGGAGGTCCAGATGCTGACTATGACCTCTGTGTGGCAGATGTCAGTGGCTAGCACTAAAATATATTCAGCCCATTATATGTTATTTTGTGCAAAGTACACCTCCAGGACTGCAAATGGAAGAATCCTGTGTTAGGAACTATCGCAATGAACAGCGTTATTTAAATCTCACCATGATGCCAAGGGGAGTAATTACACTGTAATGCACAATGTTTTTAAAAGGTAGAAAAATCTTGCATATTTTAAACTGATATAAATCTTCAGTTGGTACTTCTGGGTTATAAGCTGCCTCTAATGTGGAAGTTCAAAGGCAGTCTGTCCTACACTGTTATAGCCTACACTAGACAGCTAATTAATTCTCTTTTCTTATGAACCTGTGACTGAAGATGACTTAGCTAAATGCTTTTACCCTAGCTCTCCCCTTGATTAATACTGAACCATCAAAGCATGAATTTTACTACCAGCTCTGGGACTCAGTCAACCAGAATGTCACTTTAGAATTTAATCTAATGCTAAAATAAAGTAGCCTAACCTAGTGGTGATTTCCCCAAGTGTTCTCAATGCCACCATTTATTTCACTTTTGAAACACTTTTTTTTAAATTGATTTTCAAAGAGCTCGGATGACCACTCTGATATTGCCTTCTGAAATCTCTTCTAAAATTATACACAAGTCTGTCCTGCTTAAACACTGACTATCATTGATGTGGAATTACATTCCCTATAGGAAAATCTTAAATCTACTTGCAGTTTCTTTATGCCTGTCTAGACAATAACAATCTTCTTTATGAACAGCCTCAGTCACCTCAAGATCATCATTAAAGAGGACAATGTCTCCTAGACCATTTGCATTTCTGTCAGTCCCCAGTACAAATCTTCAAAGAGAACACAGGGTCTTGTCTGACTCTATGAAAGAGAAATAAAAACAACTACATCTTCACTAACTTTTCCCTCCAGGAAATAAATGCAATCATTGTAAAAGAGTCATTGTCTTTTGTACAATATAATTAGCATATAAGGCAGAGTGCATTAATGTACATTCCAATGTTACAGAAGGAAGAGACACAGGAACTTTAAAAAAAATACAAATTCACTGTGGCAAACTTCCAAAGTTTCAGGAGGTCCAAGCAGTCCTTTTCAATGACAGCATTCTCAGTAGGTTGCCCTGACATTACCTTGGTTAATTTGGTGACCTAGCAAGTGTTTGCTTTCATTAAAACAACTCACAAATATTAAAGGTTCCGAGACAAGCACCTGTCTAAATCAAGAGGCAGCTGTTACTATCGATCTAATCTAGGAGTCTCTAAGATCTCTCTGTATCATTTATAGAGATGTATGAAATAATTTTCAGAAAACATGAAAATGGTGGGGGTTCTCTCTGAAACAGTACAAAATAAAATTACTTGCTATGCAGCTTTTTGCCATTTTGTTGCTTTTTGGTGAAACAAAAAATTGTCAATACAGTGAAAATACAAAACAAAAGACAAACAAAAAAAACCCACCGACATAAAAAAGTCAATAGGAATTTTTGCCTGGATCCTGCCAATTGCAGGATCAGAGCCCACAGGCCAAAATTTTCATAAGAGTGCAAAACCCACAGTTGGGATCAGATTTTCCCAAGAGCTCAGATCCCATTTAGACACCTAAACAACAATCTAGAGCGCTGGACACTTTTTGAAAATCTGATCCCTATTTTGGGGGCTGAGGACTTATGGAGCGCTTAGTGGCCATGTGCACTCTGATACCGTGCACAAAGAGTTCATAGCGCACTTTGAAGTATACATGGCCTGGTAACATCTGCATGAGATACAGTCAGACCCTGGCTTAAGTCACCAGGTAGAAATGCCCTGAGTTTTTAGTCTCTCAAGTTTTTTGGTGTGTGATGCTGACTCACTTTGAGTCAGTTGAGGTCAGCAATACTGTCCCCACTCACTTCACCGATCCCCCCTAAACTCCCCATACTTATACTTCTACTGTTTCTTTTATGTGCTCAATTACCTCTTCATTAGGTTCCCAAGTTTCTAATTGATCATTGATTTGAGGACCAATCCTAGTCCACTGAAATCAATGGGAACAGGATCAAGCCCTTTGGGAATGAAAGATCTCTGACTCCTTGGTACTGGTTTTGCCATTGGCTTCTGTGGGAGCAGGATACGGGCTAATATGTTTATATGTGATGATGTGGACATTCTTTCACAGTTTTTGTACTGATAGCTATTCAGTTACAGGTATGATTTTTTCTTTTGCTGAAATAATTTATCTGGTACAAACCCAAATGGATGCAGTTATACCAGGATGAAGGAGCCTTCAAGCAGTATAGTTTATTCTCTTTCCCTATGGAAATAACTATCCCAGCATAAACACCAGTATACAGGTATAACTACATCCACACTATGGAGATTGTACTTCTTTAACAATACCAGTATAGTTTAAGCAAATGGTTGTCAAACTAGGGCTGCAGCTTGTTCAGGAAAGCCCATGGCAGGCCAGGCCAGTTTGTTTACCTGCAGCATCTGCAGGTTTGGCCGATCGCGATTCCCACTATCCGCAGTTTGCCTCTCCAAGCCAACGGGGGCTGCAGTAAGTGCGGCCAGCGTGTCCCTCAGCCCATGCCGCTTCCTGCAGCCCCCATGGGCCTGGAGCAGTGAACTGCAGCCAGTGGGAACCGTGATCGGCCAAACCTGCAGATGAGGCAGATAAACAAACCAGCCCGGCCCGCCGGGGCTTTCCCTGAACAAGCAGCAGTGCTAGTTTGAGAACCACTGGTTTAAGCAGTACATGTATGCAGTACATCCTAAATACTAATGTTTAGTCATGGGAATTGCTCCATTTCAAAATAATTAAAGTGCTTTCATTTAATTAAAAAAATATCACAACAGTTTTGGTCTCTGTGTTCTGCTACAGCTTAAAATAATTACCATTGCTTTGATGTAATCCAGTTAAGTTATTCTGCATGAATGACACTTTCATTATTCTGAGGACACTGTCTGGTTCTAATAACCAGGCATGTCAACACACTGCATTTTGTATGCCTTTCATCACAATGGCTGCAGTAACTTGGTAAATATGCCTTGATTCCTTCCAAACACTATTGAATTCTAAGACACTGATGTAATCAATACCTTTGCAAGTCAACTCATGCACTGTTAAATAAGAGATACAGATCAATTTATAAGAGTTATGCACTTTTTTAAGAAGCCTCTGTCCTTCATTGGCTATAAAGCAGTTACACATTATGACTGATCTTCCATATCATGATAATTTAAATTACGAACAAGAGTTTCCCTGACTGTTGATTTATTGTCTAACACAATCCTGAGGTTCAATGCACCCTAACATTCTACAATAGGTGGATGTTGTTTAATAGTAAATTCTATTCAAAGTACTGGAAAATTACATTAGAAAAAATTTTATATGAAGAAAAAAGATCAATTGAAGTACAAACTTCTTGTAGATTTGGTCCTACTTGGTCCTCTACATTTAAGAAACTAATGATGTGCATATTCATATTGTGAATCCAAACAGAGAAGAGTTTGCACAAACCCTTGCAAACTGAAACAGCCATAGCTGGCACAGCTCCAGCCAGTACCCTAATCAATTAATTTTTTAGAGACACAGAATAGAGGGTCCTTTTTCAGCAAAGATAATTGCTTTTTCAAAATCATTTACAGCCATCATCAATATCAGGGAAATGGTTTAAAGCCAGTGTTGATGTTGAAGGCCATGTACTACAATCAGAATCCTGGCAAACACTCTCTATGCACCCAGACAGATCAATGGTGAGGCTGGGCACAGGCTTCTAATTTCCTGATAGCTAATCCCACCCCACGGGGGGTGGGGGAGGAAAATGACACACTAAAGTTCCCTTATGAAGATAATCTGTCCTCTTTTGAGACACTGAGCCCCTTGCTTATAGCATCTGTCTAAGATATGAGATGGTCAGAAGATTCAATCAATATCAGATCCTTCAGTGAGGACCTCATGGTAAGATGAATCCCCCAGTCTGACACACTCTATTGCAGGCCTCAGGAATGGGGATATGTGCTGCAGTTTGAAATATGAAAAGCAGCTGGCCCTAACTTGTGGCTATGAAACTGCCCTAGCACTGTGAAGCCACAAGACCCACAACTAAGATTTACTCTTGCAATGTAAGAAACCAAACAGATCCCTCTGCACCTTTTGAGACATTAAGTCTCCCTCAGTTAGACACCACACACACTCCTCGGGCTTAGGAAGCAATTCGCACAATTTAAGACACTGAGGACATTCCCACAAAGAGAAGTCTACCCTGATCAAGCTCCCACCTTTCCACTTTGAGAAGAACTTCAGGGCTGCCCAGGAAGATCACGCCCTGCCCCATGCATCTGGGGCACGGAGTTGCCCTGTGAAAAGACAATGGCCCATACAGGGAACAACTCCTTCTCAAGGTAAGGCACAAAAGCCCCTATCATGAATGGCTTTGTGAGTGGAACAGTAAGGCTTTCACACGATAGCTCCCTCCCATTTCCTCCAACAGAGAGAGTCCCCCTGCCTTGACAGACTTTTCTCTGGCTCATCCAGTACAGTCCAAGAGTCCACCTCTCATTGCAGCATCACTGTAGGAGCCTTTTTCCCCAGTCAGAAGGCTAAGCTTCCTTCAGAACTGAAGTCATTTCAGATTTGGATTCTGTTGCCTGTTTACAATGCTGCAGGCATGACGAAGGTGATAAATTACAATAGGCCAGACATCTCGCTTCTCACCAGCTCCTTCGCACTATTAAGGGACTGGAAAGCAGCTGGATCTCCCCAGCTGGGGATTCCTCAAGCAGGCAGAGAGCAACAAAGCTGGCTTCCTTGCCACAGGTCCCTTGCAAAGCAAACCATTAGGAGGCATGTGAGAAAGGAGGGGGTATGGCAATGCCCAAGTTTGCAGTCCAGCAATCCCTAGCTGACAGCCAGCCCCTAGCTGAGCAGCCAGTTGCCACAGATCAGAGCAGTCCCCAGAGGTATTGGATGCAGCTTAGAAACTGGGCCCATAACTTTTACTGAATTTTTTTTTAAATGTAACATCTTCTAATGTCACCAAGTAGACCACCATTCAGCTAGCATGGAGAACCCAGTAACAGAGTGTATCGACAGCTATGATTGAGAGCAAAATGATAGCTCTGCCTGTGCTATCCCAAGGCAGCTAAAACTCACATTGATAAGAAACAGCTAAATCCTTGGCTTTTTGAAGCTCATCTTATTATCTCGTCTGAAGTGGCTAGTACTTGAAAAGTTTCCTCGTTAATGTGTTATCAAAATGCCTGTAACTTTACCTTAAAACATCCATGTGATAGCACTGGGGGGATTTCTATACACCCAAACAGCTTTCCAAAGCTGTTATAGAACACATCTCCTAAATAATGAACAAGCCGAGGCAGAGCCATATTGATATACTCACTTATTGTAATAGTCTTTCCTGCTAATTAGGACAAGCGCCAAGAAAGTAACATGGCATTGCTTCTGGCTATGTTGTTTCTGCTAATGTTGTATAGTGACAGGTCTGAAACAAAACTCACCTCGGGGAAAGTCTGGATCCGAATTTAGCCCATCGCCTGCTTTGTAATATGAAAGGCAGTATTGTCCAGTGGATAGGGTTGTGGACTAGGATTCAAGAGGCATAGGTTCTTTTTCTGGCTATGCCACTGGCCAGCTAGGTGAACCTGGGTAGGTCACTTCCCCTCTGTGTCTGTTTCCCCCCCTACCTTGCGTCCCTCTTGCCTGTTTGGACTGCAAGCTCTTCATAGCAAGGACTCTCTCTTGTGATGTGTTTGCCTGGGGCCCTGTTCTCAGCTGACCCCCATAGGAGCTACACAAATAGAAATAATGTAAAAATCACAGGCAAGAGAAAGCGGATGATTTTTCTATCAAATATTGCACAACGCAGTCAATCTATATTTAAAAGCAGATGTATTTAACTAGATGGATATTACTACATTAGTAACTGTGGGAGTTTTAAAATTTACGTTCCAATGGGTAATTGAGGCTGCTGTGTTATCAGTAAACAGATCACATCTGTGAGGGAGAAAATCTATTTAGCTGAAAAAGCTTGTGTGTTTGAAATGCCATTGTAAGTTGTGTATAGCAGGATTTTACAATTTGGGGGGAAGTAAATGTAGATTTTAGTGCTAAATGAAAAATGAACATAATTTTCCCCACTTTTTTCCCTCATTAATTTCAAGTTTTGAAACGTTTCAGCCAGCACTAGTAGTTTTGTTTTAAACACATTTTAATTTACTTTGCAGACAGAGGTCCGGGATTTACACATAAAGTGTAAGATTTTCTAAGTGCTTAATGGAGATGGCCACTGAGGCCCAGATTCTCAATGATATTTAAGTGCCTAACTCCCACTGAAACAAATGAGAGAAACCATCAACCAATGGAAGTCAATGGGTATAGGATGCCTAACCCCCTTATGCATTTTTTTAAAATCACAGTGAAATATTAATAAAAGGCTGGAGGCAAAGTTTTCTAAACCCAGATCCCATATTTAAAGACACATAAGAGCATAAATTCCATTGACGTTCAATAAGATTTAGGCTCCTAAGTCACTTTAGGAAAAAAAATGACCTGGGCTCTTACATCATTTAGGTGTTTTTAAAAATTTCACCACGCACCCAATAAATTGCTAAGAACTGCTGTTTGTTTATCCGCCCTGCAATACTTCTGTTGCTCCACACTTTCATACTCCATGGCTAATGCATGGGGTGGGGGAGTGAACATATAATGATGAGCAGTCTTGGTATATATAACATCAACATCTGTCAGTGGAACCAGAGACACTTTTTGGTGGTAGCCAAAACTATGGCCAAGTGTATCTAATTCTTTGCATGTAATTGTCCTCACTTGATCAATGAGAGAAGGGAGGGAATTCCTTTTCATATTCCAAATGCTCGTGTTTCTTCACTGTACTGGACATCCTGGAAACAAACCTGTGTGAATGTTATGTTTATACATGACTCCTGATCGGTGCTATATTCCTTTGAAAAGACTATAGCGCTCAGAATGATTAAAAGACCACCTAAGACAATAGTGTGCATCAGGGACAAGAGGATGAAACCGGAGTCAATCTCTGCAAAGTCAAGTTCTTTGAGTATTTCTACACTTAAACAAAAACCCACTCACCTTTTGCCTTCCCCTTCCCACTCCCTGTCACCCATGGCAATAAGTCTTAGAGCCCAGGTCTATATGGCTCGTGCCATGGCACTAAAAATGGCCATGTAGATATTCTGGCTCAGGCTTGCCAGGCCAAGCAAGGTGGGAAGGGGGGAGTCTGCAGACCCCAAGCTGTAAAGTCTACTCAGCTATTTTTAGCACTGTAGTGCAAGCCCTGCAAGCTCAAGTATGCAGACCCAGGCTCTGAGACTCTGAGGCGGATTTGAGGGCCAATGTAGACATATCTTTTGCTGCATATTTTAATTGACAAAGGAAATGTGGTTTATCGTTACATTTTTCTTCTGAAAAAGTTACTTCATGATGCAGGAGACTGCTGGCCTCCTATTTTTAGCTGCATAAGGGAAAGGAGCAGCAGCCTCATTATCCTATTCTGAATGAGTTCAGACAACCCTGGGAGTTAAAGTGCAACTATTCAAATGTATCAACATGCAGGTGAATTAGCACTGGCACCCTTTTTAACTTGCCTCCTAATTTGAACGTTGATGGAGCAGCTGCTTAGCTCTCACAGAGGATATTATTGACATTTCTGAGTTTATAGTTTGACGCAGCGTCACATTTCCAGTTGTACTGACTCTGATGCATTTGCACAGGACAATGAGGTCTACAGCAATCATACAGCACACTCGGATGAACAGATATCACATTAATAGGCATATGCCCAGACCAAACCAATGCTAACCAGATTCTTTCCTTTAATAATTATATGAATTTTTACAAGCCATGTAAATACGAAGCATTGTGTACCAGATTCCTGGTGATGAATGAGCTGGTTGCACTTGTATAAGGGGGAAGAAACAGGTCCATAGTGTATAATTTGCTCTTGACTTCTTTGTTGTTACATTTTTCAAGAAAGGTCCAAAGAGCTTCATTATATTGTGCTCTGTTCTGAAGTGGTCTGTTCCCCTGCTTAAGCACAGAATTCTCACCAAGCAGTGCAGCTGTCCAGTGTGTGATTATCATATACTGACTACCAAGCAATCTTTGTAAGTAAGAGTAGAAATGGGCCCTATCAAGTTATTATTCAGTTAAAATAACTATTTAGAGTGCCTTCTGTTCTGAAGGTGCTGCAATCATCCTACAAACAGAACAATCTTACACAGCCATGTAAACAAGCCATAGAGATCACTTCACCAGCCACTGAAATGTTGTTACCCCTGTAGTGCAATGTGACTGCTCTTTAGTAACGCACAGTAACAATAACACTGCACAAACATAGGCACCAATTTCCTCTCTGCCCCATGGGTGTTCGACATCCCCCAGCCCTGACCCTGCCCCAGCCTCACCCTCACCCAGCCTCACCCTCACCCTGCCCCATTTCCACCAAGTCCCCTCCCCTGCCCTGCCTCTTTACCACCTCCTCCCCAAAGCACGCTGCATTCCCACTCTTCCCCTCCCTCCTGGAAAGTCCTAAGCACCGTCAAACAGCTGGTAGGTGGCGGGCAGGAAGCGCTGAGAGGGGGAGGAGTGGGGATACGGTGCACTTGGCAGACAAGGCAGCGAGGAGGGTGTGGGAGTGGGGGGAGCTTGGTTGCTGGTGCGTGTGGAGCACCTGCTAATTTTTCCCCATGGTTGCTCCAGCCCCGTAGCACCCATGGATTCAGGTCTATGTGCACAAATATTTAAGGCCCTGATTCACGATAGCATCCCTGTTCAGGAAGAGCATATAAGCAATTGCTTAACTTTAACCAGGTGCTTAAGTTCCATTAAAAGCAAGAGGACAATCTTAAACGGTTTCCTGAATAGGGATGGTTTTAAGCATGTGATTAAGTGTTTCCTGTATTCCGTCCTAAGGCTTGAAGCAAAGTGAATACAATTGGTCTGGATCCAGAGCCCACTGAAGTCAGTAGAAAGACTCCTATTGACATCAATGGGTGGTAAATCAGGCCCTATATCTATCTGAAACTGCAGTGAAAGGTAAGTAGGAGGTAGCTACAAGGCAACATCCTTATATGTGTGTGAAAAGAGCCATGCGAATTCAAAGGGCAGGTGGCCAAGACCTCACTTGTGTCTCATGTGAAAAGCAACACTTCCAGAAATACTCTGCCTACCCACCCACCCAATAAAAAGCACCCCGTTCTGAGGCATTAGCCCAGTATCATCTCTTAGGCAAGCATGAGACTTGACAGTAATGAATCATCAATCCTGCTTCCTTCTCTAGATATTCCTGGAAGGTCTCTTATCCAGATAATGGCACTACTCAGTGCAGCTTAGTGTATGATATCGAATAGAATTGTAGCAACAAGTGATTTGCCTGCTGATACCATGACTAACAACCTCACACTGAAAAAGACGGTTACTCACCTTTGTAACTGTTGTTCTTCGAGATGTGTTGAGAGTGTTTGCTCATATCCATTCCAGTTAGGTGTGTGCCGCCGCGTGACGTTCCGTCGGAAGATTGTTATACCCTGGGCAACACTCCGGTGGGTCGGCAGGCGCGCCCCTGAGCTGCGCCGCTATACGGTGCCGGATAATACCGCCTGCCGACCCAGCCGCCCTTTGCAGTATTTACTTTGCGCGCAACCGAGGGGGCAAGAATAGTGGGAAGGCTCGTGGCGGTGTGGAAGTGATATGAGCAACACATCTCGGAGCAACACATGTACAAAGGTGAGTACCGTCTTTTCTCTCTCAAGGAGTGCTTGCCTCAATATTCCATTTCCAGTTAGGGGATCCCCAAGCTTATGTAGCATGGTGGGGTCGGCAGTGATGATACTGCACAAAATATCCGCAAAGCGCCGAAGCCAGAGCTGCTACTGCGCATCCTCATTTGACTGAGTAAACCAGAGCAATGAATGCGGAAGCAAAGGTATGGACCTCAGGATCGCCGCCGAAGATTCCGGTAGGGTAGGGACACGAGGGGTCAGCAGCGGCGAGCGAAGCTCGAGCCCTGGTAGAAGGCATAGTGATGTGGCTTGGGAGAAGCTCGATGCCAAATCATAACAAGTTCGAGTGTGCACGTTATCACCCAAGATGAGATCCTCTGGCGAGGCAAACGGTGGTAGTCCTTTCTCGCGATCTCGCACTACCGGACCAAGGTTTTGACGTCCTTAGGACATAAGGGCTTTGTCCACTTCAACATAACTGCGACGACGTGTGACAGACGTCCAGAGAGTTTGCACAACTGTTGTCCCCATCCGCTGTTGAGTGTGGGAAAACAGGGAAGGCCTAGACACCAGCCTAGGGCAAGCGCAAGCCGTGGAGGCGCTGTAACTGCACCTCGCCTCTGTGGAGAAATCTAGTGCATGCTCGGGAACCACTCAGGTAAGCCCACCTCTGACTCGGAGACTGCGGTCTGGCCTGAAGTGTAATGGCGACGAGGGAAAGGCGTGTCTTCCAAGACAGGTATGCATATGAGCAGGATTGCTAACGGCTCGAAATGGGAGGAAGACATTAAGACGGTATGACGGGAAGAACCATAGTGGAGGGCTCCAGGTTGGGGCCTGAGGCGGCATGTACCTAAGGGTGTTAAGCGCTACAACAGCCCTATGAGGAACCTGCGCAAACCATAGAGAGTGAGAACATCCGAAACGATCCAACCGCACCTAGGAGGAAGGTAAAGATGGCTTGCCAAGTGTAACCTCAGCGATGACACCCCGCTAGGACCCTGCCTGCCTGTAGGCCAAGAGGCGTCTGAGTCCAGAAGAATAGATGCGGACATGCGGAGACCCTAGCAGAGCTCAATGTATGTAAGCGTTTGCGACACCTGTAGAAGAAACACTTCCACCAGGGAATGCGTACCGTTGACCCAGGTGGAAGCTTCCTGCTACCTTCTGCTAGGTCACGCAGCAGCCCACACCGTGAGTGAGGAGAGACTGCAGGTCCGGGGTGGTCAAAGTCTACAGGGTCCGAGGATGAGTGAAGGTAGTGGGTGGATAGGGCAGGGAATTGGGTTGGCTATGGACAGGGTCCGTAGCAACGTGGCAAATTATCCAGTACTGTACTGGACACGCTGGAGGACGTCCACTATGATAGACTCATGCGCATCTGCCCCGCCAAGTTATTGCGTAACCAAATAGCGGCTGGAGGCTGTGTGCCCATTTATGGCCTCCGAGAACAGCGTCTGAGATTGCGTCCGGGGTGAAGAGACCTTTGGTAGGAGCAGAACCGCGGACTTTCCTGTTCATGCGGTAAGCGAATACCGGTCCCATAGTTGGGAGAAAAAAACTCCACTTCCACGCACAAAATGCAGAACTGGAGTGTGCGACGCTCACGAGACAGGAAAGGCTGGCCGAAGTTGAAGCGTCAAGGCGTTCGAACGCCTGGAGAGAAGGATTGCTCCAGACGATTATCGCAGTGGCTTGCACAAATGCCAGAGATGGGATGGCCTTGCTGACAAAAGAGCGAGCCATGCTGCTCCTCCCCAGAGGTTCTTCAGGGAGCACATGGCCGTTTGCTGTAGGCTGCCTAACGCCCACGTAGTGTGCTTCCCAGTATCGTCCACACGCGCCTCGTGAGTCTGCTCTAGGAATCCCTGGCACGCCAGGGCGGAGACACTTGCCGTCATGCGGATGGGACAGCAGCCATCCCTGCCCTTATCAGGAGGGGGTTAGCCACCGGTCTAGCAGGTGCTAATGGGTCTCGGGTCCGGGATCAGGTGGACGTAGTCGTGACCAGTAGGGGGGCCCTGTCCGGGTGGAAGTCTGTGGGAGACTCGGACCGAGATCAGTGCCATTGCTGAAACCGTGGCTGTGGAGCAGGCATCCGGCTCGCTCGGAGTCCAGATGCTCTCTGAAGCGTCTTATCCCATGCGTGGGAACCAGAGAGGATGTCCCATGTGGCATCAGGGCCTAGACATGTGAATAGGTCCCTTGGACGATGCCCACATTGCTGAGCGACTTGTGTCTTGGGTCTCCCAGATGAGCAATCGACAGATACGTAAACGCATGACGCCGCCATCAGTGGAGCATGGGAGGCGCCTATGGGCCACACACTTGGGAAATGCCGTGGGGCTGCTGAAAGGCCAAACAGCAATACCGTAAACCGGAAATACCGACGGTTGCTAGAAAGTGGAGGGTATGCTCCATGCATGAGGGAAGATGGCCATTGTGAAAAGTACGGTTCCTTCTATCGAGGGCAGGATACCAGACTTCCAGGATCCTAAGGACAGGATAATGGTTCCCAGGGATACCATGCGGAACTTCACCTTATCATAAGCTGGGATGGTTGAATTCTTGTGGGTCTAGGACAGTCTGAGACCGTGTTACGGGTTTGGGGTTAGGGTATAGGGAAGTAACCCCTTTTGCCCCCTCCGTCCTCCGGCGTCTGCACCCTCTTGTTAAGAGGAATGCGCCGGGAGGAGCCTCTGAAGAGACAGGTTGGACAAAGTCGAGCGGTGGGCCCCCATGCCGTCCACCATGTGTAGAAGACAGTGGACTTGAAGTTACTGGACCACGCCAAGAGGGAAGTAGGAGTGGATCAGGCCGTTAAACCGGTACGTCACCCTCGGGTCACCTGCGAAGATTGTCTTTGGTCCCCATAGCGATCGCGAGGGGGGGGGGAAAACCGCAATTTTGGCCCTTCGGGGTCCTGACAGTGCGTCTTGCCGACCACGTCAAAGCCGCCGCCGTCTGCCCAAAGCCCTATCTGTGGTGAGGCCATGGAGTGTGGCGGTGGTGCTGGGAACGAAAGGGCCTGCAGTAGGATGGTTGGCGTATCACGCCGAGAGGAGATCGCATGAGGGACCCTGTTTGTCCTTCAGGCTCGGTCTGGGGTTGATTTCACCGCAAAGAACGAGGTTCAAACCTGATGTCGATGAGGATGCTCCTTATGTACAAGGCCTGGAGGGAAGGCTCTGGTCGCCATTTTCCTTTCCTTCAAGGTGGCAGTGAGCTCTTGGCGGGAGTCTTGATGGCGAAGCTCCATAATTTATCCTTCGCCATCCCGCGTGGTACGGATATAGGGACTAAGCAGGGCTCAGGCACTGTCATGCAGGGCTATAAGGCCCCTTGCAGAGTACACCTTCGAGTGAATAGGTCACTCGCGGCCCCCTAACAATTTCAGGCTGGGCCGCTGCTGGCATCCCATTTCACTGCTTCTTAACCAATGGGAATGACCAGTGAGCAGGGCGGGAGACGGACAAGAAGCAGGTCGAACCCTCCAGAGGAGTATTGGCAATGCCTGGATGGTCCGAATAAATACGGGTTAGGCCCCTCTATTGGGCAAAACTGCCAGTAGAACAGCCACTACCAGGTTCCGTTTCCTCCGGGACCTCCTGCACCTGATGCGTGATCCACATGAGCGCACCCTCCATGGTGAGGTCCTGATGGCCCTTTAGGCGTGTGTGGGGGGCAAACCAGAATCGGGTCTGAGCATAAGCGATGTCCGCCCGGGTTTGAGAATACGGAGATGTGGGAAGATAGGTGCGTGACCGGGAAAGCCATGGAGGTGCTGAAAATTATGCGTCAGAGTCTCTGACGTCTACCAGACCTTTCCCAACTTGGCACTGGACCATGGTACCGGAAGCGTACCGTACCTGAAACGAGATCCGCGACCTTCTACTTACGCCGGCCGAGGTGCCGGTTTGAGTCGACCGAGACCTCCGAGTATGGGAGGCAGTACAGCAGTCATAGCGCCTGTAGGCGGTGTGATGGGAGCCAGAACGGTGCCTGCAGTTATCGGGTCAGTGAATGGTTAGGTGATCGACAGGGCTGACCGCGCCAGTGTGTAGACAGTCGGTTGCCGGCGATCCGGCTTAGACAAGCTCCCTGTCGCGGTTGCGATTGCCCGGAGCAGTAGGCAGGAGCTGACCATGGTGCGCGCCGGGGGCAGTCAGCGCACTGGATTCCGACGGGCGTGGGACCGGATCCACGGTGCCAGCTGTCGCCGGTTGCCTCTGTAGGTATTGGTGCGGGCGATCCAAGTGAGATTGCAGCCCTCTGGCTGCTGGTGCCGTTGGGCACGGAAGCAGCAGAGCAGGAAACCAACCACGGCGTGTGCCCGGAGAGTCAGGCATTGGGTCCGATTGGCCTTGTCGGACCGGATCACGGGCCATGATGTTGTCGGTGCCGCGGCAGGCAGTCGGTGCCGGGCGATCCGGGTAGATGAGCTCTCTGGCTGCGGTGCGTTGCATGGAAGCAGCAGAGCAGGAAGCTCAAAAACACCAGCGCATTGCCCGGGAGCAGTCAGTGGGCACCGGATTGGGTTGTTGATCGACGGGCGACGACTGGCCCTTGTTGTTTTGGACCGGGATCGACCGGTGTCGACGTAGTGCGGCAGCCGCGGCAGGAGTCGGTGCCGGGCAAATCCGACTTAGACGAGCTCATGGCTTGGTGCAGATGCACAGAAGCAGCCAGGAGCAGGAAGCCAACCACGGCGCGTGCGGGGAGGCGGCAGCACCGGATTCAACGGCCCTTGTGGACCGGGATCGACGGTGCCGGCATCTGTCGGTCGGGGCAGGTGGCCGATTTGCCGGGCGATCGACTCAGATGAGCTCACTGGCTGCTGTGCAGTTGGCACGGAAGCAGCAGGAGCAGGAAGCTCAACCACGGCGCATATGCGATGGAGCGGCCAGGCACTGGATTCGACGGCCCCCGGCCGGGACCGGAATAAGGGTGCCGGCATCCTCAGTGTCTCTGCAGGTGTCGGTGCCGAGGCGATCCAACTGTTGATAGCTCTTCGGGCTGCGGTGCCGTTGGCACGGAAAGCAGCAGGAGCAGGGAGCTCAAACACATGCGCCGTAGCGGGGAGGAGCTGTCGGGCCACTGGTAGAGGAGTCGTGGGCTCTCTCACCTCAGGAAGATGGAGTGGTGGCTGAGTCGACTTCGTGCCGCACACGGCCGGGCCAGCGGGATCCGGTGCGAGGAGGCGCTTCTGTCGCCGACTAGCCCAGCGCTTGTGCAGAGGTGGAGGGAAATGAAAGTGCCGCCTCCTGTTTTTGTCGGCTAACGCCGTGCACAATGGGGCACTTTATCTGCGATCCCCGAGGCACCGTTAAACAGGATTGTTGTGGTTTCCTTCAGCAACGGCCAGGAGGCCGGCAGGCACGGACTAAAACCAGGTGAGTGGGCGATGGGCTTCAGGCACCGGTTGCAGGAGGGGCTACTCCCGGAACCCCCTCACCACTCCCCCGCCGGCTACGACTCCGTCCCCCTCCCCCCCCTCCCCCACCCCCCCCCCACCCAGACCGCCCGCTACGCTGGCCCGTCCCCCCCCCGCCCACCCCGCCCCCCCCACCCCCCGCTACCCCGGCCAGCCCTCCTCCGCCCCCCGGATCCCCCCCCCACGCACTCCCCTACGCCCCGACCCCGACCCCTCTCTCCCCGAACACACCCCCCGATCCCCACCCACTCCCCCCACCCCCCCCCCGTCGCCCTGCTCCCCCCCCACCCCCCCTTCCGCCCGCCGCCCCGCCCCCCCCGTCCTGCCCCCCACCCCTCTCCGCCCCGCGCTCCCCCTCCCCACGCCCTCCCGACCCGTCCCCCCCCCCCCCCCCCAGCCCCCCCCCCCCCCTCCCCGTCCCGCCACCTCCCCCCCCCATCTCCCCCCCTCCCCCGCCTCACGCCCGCCGCACTCGCCCCGCTCTCCCGCGCCTCCCCCCCCGCCCCCCCTAACACCAATAGCACCATCCCCCCAACCCCCACCCCCCCCCCCAAAACCCCTTCCCCCCCCCCCCCCCACCCCCCCCTCCCCCCCCTCTACCCCCGCCGCCCCCCCACGCCCGCCCCAGGCCCCTCCCCCTCCTTCCCCGGCACCCCCCCTCCCCGCCTCCCCCCCCCCCTCACCCTCCCCCCTCCGCCCCCCCTCGCCCGCCCTCCCCACCCCTTGCCCCCCCACACCGCCCCGCCCGCCCCCCTCCCCGCCCGCCGTCCGCCCCCCCCCGACCACCTCTCCCCCCCCCTACCCCCCCCCCCCGGCCGCCTACCCCCCGCGCCCGACCGTCCCAACCACACCTCCACCCCTCGCCCCCCCCCACCCACCCCCCCCCCCCACGCCTCCCCCGCCCCGCCCCGCCCCCTCCCACCCCGCTATCCCCCCGCCTCCCCTCCCCGCCCCCCCGACCTGCCCGCTCCACACCTCCCCCGCCCCCCTTCCGCCCCCCCCCCCCGCCCCCCCGAGACCCCCCGCCCCCCCCCCCGCCCCCGCCCCGCCCGCCCCCCCCCACACCCCACCCCCTCCCCCGCCCGCCTGCACCCCGCCCCCCCCCGCTGCCTCCCCGTCACCCCCCCCCACGACCCCCCCCCCACGACGAACCCCCCCCCACCCGACGCCCCGCTCCGCGCACCCACCCCACCCCCGCCCTCCCCGCGTCCCCCCCCCCCCGCTCCCACCCCCCCCCCCCACCCCCCCCCACCCCCCAACCCTCCCAGCCCGCCCCGGCCCCCCCCGCTCCCCTCCGTGCCCCCTAGCTACCACCCCCCCGCCCAAACCCCCCCCCTGCCCCCCCCTCGCCTAAGTTATCAGTAAACTAACTATAAGAAAAAACATAAGGATGGTATAACTGTATTACACAAGAACTACGAGTAGGCTAGGGAAGCGGAGGTTTCAGCTAAAGCTGCGTCCACATGTTCAACGGACGACACGGGCGGTTAAGAAGAAACTGAAGGGCGGACTGGGTCGGCAGGGATATATCCGGGCACCATAGCGGCGCCACTCCAGGGGCGCCCTGCCGACCCACCGGGGTAAAAATCTTCCGACGAACGTGCACGCGGCGCGCACACACCTAACTGGAATGGATATGAGCAAGCACTCGAAGAAGAACCTTTATGTGCTTCAACAGGGAAAAGCAGAAGATAATGTAGATATTGAATCAATACATTCTTTTGGGGCAAAAAACTCTCATTGCTGCAGTACCACATGCAGCAAACTAATCTTATGCATTATTATAATCAACTCTCTGCCAATTATTTTCATGAAAAGTGTTGGATTGTGTGCGCTGACAAAACCGAGCAGCAATATCAGGCTTCTCGGAGACGACACAAGCGTGCTTTTCAACAGCCAACTGTTTTCAGAGTGGAACTTGAAACAACTGACAAAGCAATACTTACAATACAACAGACTGCTAAGCAGCTATGAAAAAAGAAAGTTATAGAACAAAGCTATTATTAGGGTTCTTACCGGTATATGGAATCTCCTGCTTGAAGAGCAGAAGTTTAGAAAACAGGTTCCTCAGGGGCATATCTAGCCAACAATTTGAATACAACTGTGCACTAGGACAATATTTCAAGTAGGATAATATTTCAAGTAAAGCTCTTGCACAGGTCCATGGTAATATTACTATTTTTGTGTTGTTCAGTAAGCCATAGTACAACGGGCTGTCCGAGACGTCTGGTGATGCAAACCCCAACCGTCTATCCTTCATAAACAGGGCGAGTGTTCCCTGTGACAATTCGAAAGAAAATGTAGCAAAGTGATATTGAAGTTGGCAAAAAAAAGTCATTGTGAACGCAAACCCAGCAATGCTTTTGTTTGTTCCCATAACAACTTTTATTTTTAAGGCTGTAACTTAAAGCTTTTGGTGCAATAAGAACTGTCAGATAACCCCAAAGAGTATCAGATAAACGTCTCTATCCATATCTTTAAATCCAAGATCTTTTTTTCCCCTCCAGACTAGATTAGAATTGTAAATGATGCTGAATGGATCAAAAAAAACATAGACTTCACCTTGAGTAGTACTGTTCACACAATTCTTCAGGACAACTAGACTATTATTCTCCCAATACTTAAATTCTTTTGCCCTGTTTTTTAGTGCCCCAGTGAAATGCAGCACCAGGTGCGCTCCCAGCCTTAAACCTTTGCCTCCTGTTACGTTAATAAGGTAGTCAGTATGAGACATACATATGTCCATAGCTCAGAGTGTTTTGAGTGCAATGAAAGACAATACACTGCTTTAAAGGCAGGCAATTTATCAGGGGAGATGAATTCTAATTTTCCTCATAAATAAATAAGAGACTAATATTCACTGCCTGCATTGATTTGGATTCAACAAGGCGTAATGAGAGATCACAGTTCTAAACTCCCTAATTCCAAGGACATGGTAAATAATAAAGAAAGGCCGTGTGGGCTGTGTGTGAGGCAGCAAGCTGAGTAGCTTGTTTAACTGGGAGAGTTTCATTTCCACTGGAAGTGACACCATAAAAGAGTCAGGACATAATTAAGAGTCCTTGCCAGACTGTAAATCCAAATGATATATTGTGGCTATTACACCTGTGCACTTAACGATAGTTGGCTACTGAAATTCTGGTATATCTTCTGGGTGACATTTATTAGATATAAGCAACTGTTTTTCTTCCTCATTAAATGCCACAGGCAGTGTTTTTTAAAGATAGCGTAGCAATATATAGTATAATACAGATCTTGTATTACTGAAAAGGCACTGGGTATGACTGATTTCATTTCCACTGAGAAATCTGGGGTGAAATCTTTGTTCCACTGAAGTCAATGGCAAAACATCCACTGACTTCAATGGGGTCCGGATTTCACCAATGAGAGTATATATAGTAGAACCTCAGGATTACAAACACCAGAGCTATGAACTGACCAGTCACCCACATACCCAGGGCCGGCTCTACCATTTTTGCTACCCTAAGTAAAAAAAAAA